>NC_134954.1:31465043-31813477 GCF_965638725.1 Aptenodytes patagonicus
AGATCTTTGCTTCAAGCACATTCTTCCAGCAACATACTGGTGAAAGAGCATATCAAACTACGGAGAAGGGAAAAAAAAAAAGGCATGAATGACATCTATATGGATTAAGTAAAACAGCCTACCTCTGGCCATTTGCTTTCTGCCAAACCTGAAACTTTTTCTCCATCCTATTCACACAAGGAATCAAAACTTAATGTCTGGAAACCATAAGAGGAGTAGCATGCTTGTTGCATGAATGGATTTAGGTCTTGCATTTGACAGAACTCCAAGAATACTACACCGTGCTATTTCTAAGGCCTCTCTGACCTCAGTTGTCAGATGTGCAGTAAGACCTGACAACATGTCCCAGACCCGGGACTTTGGGTATCTGTCTTTATCCTTACCAAAGTTTTCTGCAGGCGACCAGCAGAATCAAGAGTTATGAGGGCAATCCAGAGAAAGACAGAGCATGATTTACATGCGATTCATTCCCTTTGGAAATGAGACTATAAAATACATGTATATATAAGATAAGTTACTAGTAACAGTCATTTTTAATTCATCCAGAGAGTGGCATGGTTTGGGTATGCAGAAGCAAGAACCCCTTTTCCTCAGTCAGATGTTAGGCAGAAAAGTTCTTACTCTGTATTTTAAAATGTTTCTCGGGTATTTGCCTTAATACATAAGGGTTGGTTTTGGTTTTTTATTTAATATTGTCCATAGCAGTATGTGCTCTAAACACATTTCCTCAAACATCCAACTCACTCCTACATCAGAGGACACTGCTAACAGAAATAAAGTCACTTCATTCTACCATCCCCCTGCAATTAAGTGAATATGCATCATTTAAAGTTACGGACAGTATGCCAAAACAAGCAATGAGAGCTTGTAGATACTGTTCAAAACAGATAAAAAAAAATGCAGATCCTGGAGTGCTTCAATCATTGCAGGTATTTCAAACTACAACCAAACAGAATCCGTCAATTTTTACTCATAAACCTGTGTAAATATTTCATATCAAATTTGGACACAAGACAGAAATGCTTTGGTTACCATTTTTCTTGAGCAGAAATTTTTTTAGCAGAAGAAATATATAGAAGTATCATTTTTATATCTATATGTGTATGTTATATAATTATATCAAAACAGGAATGAAATCAAAACAAAACAAAAATCTCAAATGCCCAGATTTGTGTGCCTGGGAATAGCTGATGAAAATGACAAATCACGCTCTTCAAGTAAGTCATTTCTACAAAGAAAGAAAATGGATACCAAAAAAGATGCATCATTTTCAGCTATGGAGGGGGGGTGGGAGGGGAAACAACCAGTCAAGAAGCACCAGCAGGAAAAAAAGTTTATCTTAAAACATAAGTAATTTGGAAGACTAAAGCAATCTCAGCAAATTCTTTAAGAGACAAATGCTGTACATAACACAAATTTGCCATACCGTAACTTCAGTGAGGACAGTAATTTTCAGAGCTCCATAAATGATTCAAGTAATCCCTTAAATCAAATCTCTGCTCAGATCAGCCACCTTGCCAGGTATCTCCCAGTTGAAGAGGTATGCCATGGAAGCAGCAGATCAAAAGACAGGGTTGAAAAGAAAGTCTCATTTAAACCAGAATGTCTCAAACTTCGGCTTCTCACTGCATTTGGAAATTCTTTGATTTTACTGGAATGCTGACTTGAAGAATTTTCCTTGAATCAGGTTAAGAAAAACCCAAAGTCAAAAGCATCTCTGTCGACTTTTGCAGCCCCACTGGCAAGTCAGACTTTGCTGCCTAGCAAAGCTTTTCTTTGTTCCTTTCTCAAAAGCTTGGGGGTGGATTCCTCCTGACAATTGCCCCCCACCCCCTCACCCTCAGAGCCTCAGTGGGATTAACCCATCATTTGGGGTTCTTTGTAATCCCTCACCTCTTCCAAAAAGAGCTGCTTAGCCACATCTGGTATGTCAGGGCCACAGCTGCTGTCATTTAGCCTCACTTTCTCCCTAGTTATTAGATTACACAAAAGCAATATGAGGTTCCTCAGTCTCAGCAAACCAGCTGGGAAGCCTGGATAAAGCTAGACACTGGGTTGAGCTGTTATTTCTCTGTCTGGAATATCTGACATATTGTAAAATATGTCAGAGGCTCCAAGAAAATTAATCTAGGCAGAGATGAAAGTGTTAGCATTTCTTAAAATGATCTATAAAAATTATTTTCTTAATGAGTTCGCAAAGAATCTGTCATGCAGTTACCCCACATCTACCCAGGCATGTTTTTATTTCGCAATGTTAGTACTATAGCCAACAGAATCTTAAATGCCAAATTAACCAAATAAATATTACCTACATTTTATTGGGTTTTCATGAATTATTTTTCATTGGCTATCCACTTGCTGGGTTCAAAAATTTCAACTAGCTTATTTTCAATTCTGAAAAGTAGATTGTGAACACTGAGTAAGTGCTTCAATGCTCTTCAAAAACACAAGAATAGGAACCAAGCACATGCTTTACTGCCTAGATAAAGCTGCCATGCCTCATTGCATCACAAAATCCTCACACTGCAAAATCCTGACTTTGTAATCTCAAGTATTTTATGGTAGCTCTACCCATTGGATAACAATGCTTAGAAAAAGCTTTTTTTTAACTAGGAATTGTGCATATGCGAGCTATGTAGTTCATAAATAAATACAGTGTGCCTAACAGAATGTTATTTCCTTGATCACCCAAGGACACCCATAAGTGCAGCAGCCTTTCCTCTCCAGTGCATGAACATACAGGGCAGAGCACATCCAGTGCTATTCTTGCTCCCTTATAGCTTTGTATCCCTGCACTGAGGAGTCCTTGAAGACTTCTGATGGAGAAGGGAAGATGGGCAAGATGCAGACAGACACTAAACAATTCATGGAAAGGTAAGCTTGCTATGAAGCGAGCAACTTCTCCAGTCCTTACTCAGTAGTTTGCACTTAAATTCTCACTGGGAGCAGCTATAAGAAACCACACATCACACTGTGCTGGCAACAGGTCTCAAGAGCCCGTCATGTAAACACGCTCCCCTAGATGACTATGCGTACCATACAGCTGAGGATGGCACTGTGAGAGCCTAGTACTTCCTAAAGATAAGGAAATGGCTCCAGGTCACTAATTTGCCAAGGTCAAGAACAGGGACGTTTCTAAATGAGATAACTGTGCATTAAACGTGGATGAAAAGATAGTACGTATTAGTTCTGCAAGATGAAACCTTTAAGGATTCCACTGTTTGTGGCTGTGCTCACCAGTGGCCAATCTCCTATATCAACTATTGACAAATCACTGCAGAAACTTTTGCCAGTTCCCTCAGTATAAAGTGAAAGTCAAGGGTGTGAATACTGGCTTCAGCCTGAAGAGGTGGTTCTTGGATGGTGTGAAACGGCAGGCAAGTTGCTAGCCAAAACATAACTCAGAAGTCACCTGTGGAAAAATTTAAAGTAAGTCTCCAGTGTTTCTGGGGACAGGTTGTCACTGTATTTGAAGGGTTGGTGGAGTTGGAAGAATCAATTCACAGTCATCATTTCTAATTCTACCTCTTAGACATGCTTGGTAAATATTTTTGTTAAGTGAAACAACTCACCAAGCTTTATTTTGCATCATCCTAGAAGCATTATAAAAGCAACGCTGCATTGCTACATGACTTTAACTTACTTCAAAGTCAGAAACAACAAAAAAAAATTGTGAAAGAAATAATTACTCTGACATCTGTGATTTTTGTCCACTGCAAAAGTAAAAATAATCGAGGCATTTCTAAGAACTATGACGAGAGTCAACAACAAGGAAAACCAGTGACACTTGGTGTAACAGCTGGGGAATTGAAAGATGGTGCTGAGGAACATTGCATGGAAGCATTCAGCCAGAAGAAATGGCTCAGTTTCTCATGTCATCTGTCCTCCACAGTAAATAATGTGCCAACCAGTCCCGAGGAAATTGCTGATAATGGAAGCACATAGGAAAAGAAAGAGACCTCACCGCTACAAAGGCTGATGACAACACAACCATCAATGGATGGTTCATCTCCCGTGCTAACAGGGCAAAGCTCTGAAACAAAAGCTATTTCAGCATGAAGACTGCAGAGATCATGAGCTTCAGAGTCGTATCATGCATGTGCATTGCAAGCTTAAGCATTCTTGACACAGCCTCAGAAAGTGCCAATGAGAAATCATACCCAACATCAACAGAGAGAAAGTTCCTTAAGGATGCTTACTACTCAAAGGCTTGAAACCAATACAGGCAAGTAATACCTACTAATTGGCGCATCTAACCTGTAATAAGGACAACGAAACCATCTGAACAACAATCCCTATTACAAAATCTCAAGGATGCTGTTCTCTCAAACATAGCTCTGAGAACTCCAGTAAGCAGAGACTGAAAAGAAACCCACACTCCACAGAGATCCACAGCAGTAGCCACATGTAATTCCTGAAGAGAATACTGAATCATGATGGTAAATCAGATCTATACTCTCAGTCATATATGATACATCTCAAGCAATGCCACACACCCCTTGTTACCCAGCTTTTGAACTCCAAAGCATGTCATTTGTTACAGCACCCTGGTAGCCAACACTGGTTGCTGATACCCTGAGAAAGAATTAGGGTGCGGTGCTGAAACACAGCAGGATGGTTGTATTTATGCCTAAACTTGTAGTCACAAACAGGGCCTTGAGGAAGAGGAGGAGGAAGAGGAGGAGCAGCTCTCCTGGATGCTGAACTCCCTCAGCAGGCAGGGCCATGCATCACAGGGCATCTTCATGCTGTGGCATTCTAAAGCTGGTGAAAAGGCAAGGTCAGTACCTTACCAAACAGCTATTCTCCTTGTTAACACCTGATGCCAAAACAAAGACCAAGTCATAAAAATGCCCACCAAGGTTGCCACTTAGTTGAAATAAACGTCTCAAAATCAAATATTACGCAAAGTCTAGCATCTTCATTCGAAGAAGGTGAAACCAGCACAATTGCAACCCCTGATAAAGGGGTTGATGGATGAGCCCCCATGTAGCCAAGCCCACTGCTCCAATAGCAGTGAAGAAGTGTTCTGTTAAGCCTTCATTCTGGGATTGCTAAACTTGTGGTTGAGAGGACTAACCCCAGAGTTACAAGATTATGATCTCATGTGCATGAGTACTTGTCACATGGGCAAGAAGTGCCACACTACCAGCAAAGGAGGGAAAGCAAGAGACATTTGGAGGTCACAGTCCTCACTGGGATTAAAGGGCAGAGCTGACAAAGCTGACTGAGGTCTTACTGGCTTGGGGCAGGGGAACAACAAAAAAACCCAACACACAAACCATCAAAACTTTATTATCCACATAAAGTTTTGTGGACTTTTCCAGAAGATCATCATCCAGCTTACACTTACTGTTTAAATATGCTTAAAGGCTTGACCTAGCAAACATTTGGAAAGACATGTTCCCTTCCAAGGCTGCAGACATGTCTCTCATGAACATGGAATCTGACAGTTGCAGGTAGTTCAGGGTTGAAATATGACCTTGAGGAAAGTCCCTAAAGATGAACCAAAGATCAAAATACAAATCCTTAAAAGAGAAACTGTAGAAATATTGGAAAGGAAGGGGGAAGGTTAAGAAAAACTTGCAGAAATGAAACACACTGAAGAAAACTGGAAGTGGCTTAAGGGATGTATTTTCTCCATACACACATCCCTGAGCTTCAAGCTGGGCTGCATACAGGTGCGCCATCAACAGATTCTGCTGAGTGACAGTTCACAACCATTCTTACTAACTCTCAAGTTTTAATCACTACTTAAATCTAAAAACCAGAACAACTCTCCCAAACCTACTACCAGTGCCCATTACAAGCTTTGGTTACCTGCTACACATTCTTCTCCCAGATACCACACATTTTTGTATAAATCAGGCAAAAGCCAAACTCATCAACAGGTGATAAAGGAACTAGAAGATGAAAATCATTACTTGCAATTAAAGAAAGGGTTTTGGACCTCCAAACTATGCAGAAGCCAACACTTGCTGCCATCCCTGAGATACAGTCTCTGGTAGGTCTGTGCTGTTTAAATCTGATAATCAAAGTATTTCAGGGGGAAAAAAAAAATTCTTCTGTAATTATCACTTACCCCTATCTGGAAATTGGCGCACTTACTAAACAAACTGGTTCCAAACTGGATCCATATCAACACAGCTCTTCTGTAAACCATGGTGGGTTTTTCTTCTCCTTTTTCTGCCAGCTGAGGAACCACTATTTTTTCCTGGGCAAAACAGAACTTTACCACTGAATTCTTTCCCTAGTAGCTAAATTATTAATCAACAGCATGTTGATAAAACAGCAGGACGTCTCACAAGTGTCTGTAAATAAGTAGTTTATTAAGTAGTCTTGGTTCTACATTTTTAGCTACTCATATTTTTCCTGTTTCAATCTTAACCGTTGATTCTTTTCCTAAAATTGTATTACTAGCTGTATTTCCATCATTACTGAACTTTATACTGAAATAAGTGACTGTACACAGATTAGTAAACATTGCTAAACTCAGTGGTTTGGGGTGTTTTTTTATTTGGTTAAGAGAGGTAAGTACATCTGTTTCCAATTGTTTGCTCTTCTATAAAACTCATGCTTTGCAATCACGGCTATAAAGAAGCACTTTTAACTTGTCATGTAATCTGAAGTCCATTTTGGTATGCAATTTCTAGTGAAAAGTCCCATTTTTCTCCTCTACACAACATACCTTCATTCCAAGATGTATTCTATAGCACAGTATGTCAGCCACAGTGAAGTTTATGTTCACATTGTCTTTGAAAAGCATAGAAAACTGTAGCCACATGAGAAGTGATTGAAGATTTATCTTTAATATCCAGAAAAGAACATTTCATTACATCTGTAAGTTTGCAAAATATTCAAACAGCAGTCCTTTATCCTGAATCATTGCTATTTTCTGAAGTAAGGGCTATCGATTGATGCCTTATTTTAGTTTGCATATGATGAGCTCAGTGAAGTGTGAAAATATCTTGATTATAGTCTTTCATATTATACTAATCTGTTAAAAATGGAAATAAGTGACATCTGACCATTCCATATGGCGATGCGTTTCACTAACCTATAAGACATTCTATTTCGAAGATCTTATTTTAAACATCCTGAGAGCATCAAGATGCCTTTTAAGCAGTATTAGACCTTTAGCCCAACTTCACTGAAAATGTATGTTACTGGTAATTCCTAATTTGCAGCAGGACTTTCATCCCTCTGACAGAATTTAAGTTACCAAAGTACAAACTTGTCTGCATGTAAAAGCAGTAACGTGGAGATACACAACTACTTAAATGTACACAGTTTCTTTAAACCTTTGCATACACAATGAAATCACTGAAACATCAAGTTTAGAAACTAGACAAATATCAACTAGCTAATTGCATGTATCTTAATGACAGAAAGGGACGTAATTTTACCAATAGGTTAGTAGCAGAAGACTAAGTTTTCCACTTTGTGCACAATTACACAATGGGACTATCTAGTTTATAATACCATTAATTGCCAAGTGTGCTTTACCTTGGCCTAAATTTAGTCTGATCAAGCCATTAGGAGTTTTGCTATTGGCAAAGCAATGCTAAATGTTAGAATTCAGAAATTCTATTCTGACACATTTATATACCAACTTTTCACCTCAAAGTTTCAAAGCAGTTGCTAGACAGAGGCACCACTTACCTTTTACAAACTAAAAAAAGCCAAGGTGAATGAAGTATGCAGTACAGCAAGGATGAGAAATGTCTATGCATTCCAGGTTATTCTGTTCTGCACAAATCCACACTTGTAAATTGTGCATGTATGTTGAAAGACGAGAGAGATGCTCCTTTTTAAATATTGAGCTGCCTGGCTTTATGCCATTATTTGCTTCATCTGCCAGGAGTTGGCATTTGACAGGGTAAAAGAAGGTTAAATAATTGGATCACAAAAGCAACCTGGCAAGTTTCCAGGCTCAGTTAGCCCAATTAATGAATTGTTCTTATACTGCTTCAGTAAATCCTTAAGCTCACTCCACAGTGAGATAGGAAAAACTCAAACTCTACCACTTCCCTTCTATCCCATTAGGGCTCTCTGTAGAATACAGAAACAGATTTGACAGATGCCAGCTATACATACATCTGTAGGTGTACCAGTCTGACCCTGGCTCCTGCTGTTATAATTATTTAAAAACTAGTCCTGTTTTAGGTAAGTTGAGATGTTTCCTTTCAGTGAAGCATACTCTTATCTACTATTGCACCAGAAGGACAAATGAAGAACCATCTTCATTAAGCTCGTGTTAAACTACGGTTTGTATTTCTACAGCAGATAAAAGTTTCAAAATATTAACACTCCCAAACATGAGGCATTTTTAAGTGTGAAAACTGTTTTTGAAACACTCAATTGATATGTTTCGTAAAGTTGATTAGAATTTTCACCCAGAGGTTATAAACAAATTTTATCAAAGCAGATACAGCTTTCATATCTCATCATTATGTAAATCATGAATGTTGTCATCCCCTTCAACAAGCTGAGGACAGCTATATTGCATGGGGGGGGAGTGGTGGAAATCATCTGGTACCTAGGGAATGTCCTGTCTGCTTCCCACAAAAGCCAATAAAAGTTGTTGAAAAAAACAGAGTAGGAGTGGTCAGACAGCTCAATGAACAGTATATTTTAAAATTTGAGCTAAAAATATTTTCTGACATAGTTAAAAATTATTTTGGTAAAATACAGAAATGAAAAGCTTTTGAAGGGATGTTGTATGCATGCAACATGTCCCCCTTTTAAACACTACTAAGAAAATGGTATTTCAAAATAACCAAAATCTCAGTGTACTGCAGAGATGAGAATTTTCAGATTTTTTGCTTGTCACTTCCCCATCAGGGATTCATAAGTAGAATAATTATGCCTGGCATATAATACTCAGTGATTATAATGAATTAGGCCAGAAATAATTGTCTGAACCAAGTCATTTTAACCTAAAGAATGCAGTGGGGAGGGAGGGGGAAGATGCTTTGCTGCTAGGTACAAAGACACTTCTCTTCCCTTCACTTGGTTGCACTGAGAATTTCTACTGCCGTAATGACCAGGAGCAGTCTCAACCAAACCCTATTCAGTGGTTACCACAAAAGACTCCCTGAAACCTGCTCCCAAATATGCAAGTACAGAAACAACCAGATATAGAAATGGGGGACCATAAAGAAAAAAGCTTTCTAGAGTACTTGTTGCAACAACTTTAATACACATTTCTCTCCAATAACGCTGTGAAGAGAATTATTGGCTAGATAGAATTTTCTCTGTATAATTCAGTTAAGACAACCAATCACAAAACAAAATTCGTATTTAACTTGGTAATAAATGCCTTATATCATGAAGTCAACCCTTGCCTTGAAGTGTGTGTAAAAATAAAAGAGGACATATGCACCATCTAATGCTGTTTGAAGCTGTTAAGTTGTTGTAACTCCCTTTCTAATCCAAGAAACCTTTTTTTTTTTCCTTTCACATCCTCCACACACTCATTATGTAAGGCACAGTGATTAATGAGCAAGATATTGCAGACTATTAAACTTCTACATCTTGTATGAAGCTTTATTTTTATGGTGCACTTTTTGGATGTCAGTAACTGATTTTTTTTGTTCTCTCCACTAATACCTAAGAAGTTACATCAGCTGCAGATATTTTACAAGCAACTGAGCATTTCATGTTTACTAGTTGCAAAAAACTCATGTTCATACTTTGGTAGCAACCACAAAACACAACAGATCACAGAAAAGATGCCGTTTAGACATGATGCACAATACTAAAGACTGAAGCAGCCTGATTCAGAAATCCATGACTACGGGAAGATCCAACTCATTAATTAGACCATGATAATCTTTTAAAAACCCACCAGAAAATCCCAAAACACACAAACCACAGCACAATATTCAAAATCCACAGAGTACATTCAAAGCATATAAAGAGAAGTCACGTAACCTGCAATACCTAGACCATACAGAACTCAAGTTATTTCAATTTGTAAACTATGAAACTTTTCCAATAGATTTCTAGGTCTCGGTTTCAGGTTTGATTAGTTTCCTGACACATTACCACCACACCCTCATATGCATTGCCAAACCATGCTTTTAGAGGAAAGGACAAAAGAGATTGAAAGTTCATCTTGAAATAACTGGGGCAGGGTGGGGGTGGCTACTGGGCCAAGTTTTACTACAAATGCAGACATTTTGACTTTTTAAAATAAAAAGGTAGTATATATTAAAGAAAAATCTTCATCAGTATCCATGGTAAAGCTACAAAATAACATAATACAATATAACTTTTCAAGGAAATTAGACCTCACTGAAAGACTTTATACTGGATCCATATAAATTATCTGATGTGGTCATGAAGAAACAGATGAAGTGATTCAGAGTTCCTGGCTGAACTGCAAAATGATAAACTACACAGAAAAACTGAAAAAAAAGAAAGCAGCTGAATTATTCACAGATGCATGCAGAAAAGCCAGCCAGCTGATGCACACAAAACCTCTCACGGCAGGAGAAAAAAACCCATCAATCCCTATTACGACCAGAACACTTCAGTGTTTACAAGCTTGGGAAGCCCCAGCATGGGTCCCTATGATGGCTAAACTTATTTACATTTATTTCTAGTTGCAACACTACTTATTAAGTGTCTAGCTGAGGTTAGGAGCCTATAAATGATCAGCAAACAAAGTATTTTCCTGAATCCACAACTTGAAAAGTGCAAGAACACAGCTTGTGAAGGCCTTTCTTGATTACTCAACACAGGAGCAGTGCTTTACCAGTCAAGCTTATCACACAGCACCTGCCATATATCTGTTCAAAGTCAGCAACTGTGAGGGCTCACAAAAATTAAACCGATCATCTCACACCAACTTTCTGTGTAGAAGGCCATTATCAAGAACCAAGACCACCCCACCCCACCCCAGCATCCCATCGGTGCTGGTTATGGACAACTGGACTGCTTCACTCCTGCACGCCTCCCCGTCCGCTCAGCTCAGCCATTCCTACTTCATGACCAGACAGGAGCCATCAGTTCGCTACCAATACTAGGAAAATTAGTTCCTCAAAAGGAAGATGCTGATTTTTTTCCATATGTTTTCATATCCTTAACTTGACAAATCTTCCTTAGAAAAACATTCAGATGTCTATTTTCTGATTCTGGAGTTTTCCCTGAACAGCAAGAACAAAATGTTGTCATTTCTGCCAACTGCACTTTGTCTTCATCTACCTTGTTAGAAAGAGCCAAAGGAAAGCCAAGTTCAGTGTCTGTAGTCTTAGATGCTCAAGCCCACAACTAGCACCGTGTTTGAGGTTGAACGTAGTAACGCACTGCTACCATGCTGTTGCTGAGGCAGTGGCTAACTAGGAGAAATAACATTGCTGAAGCTACTAAACCCATTCAACATTACCAAAATATATCTGTTGTCAAATTGATTGCACTCTCTGAAACATTCTTTTGTATGGAAAACTGAATATTCAAAAACTGAGGAAAAAAGCTTAGAATAAAACTTTATTTGGTTCCTGATTTGTGTTTACTAGAAAAGTTCCTCAACTATACACACCTTTTGTCTTGTCTTTTCAGAAGTCCATTTCTTCCATTTCTGAAATAATTTAAAAATCCACATCTGTGGATAAGCCAGCAAATAGGATTCTATCACTACTCAAACCCTAGCATACCCTGAACACACCACCCACCGAAAAGAACTTTCTCTGCCAAATTTGCTTTCAGGCAGTTCACTTAGAAGTGACCAGAAGAGCCAGCACAAGGGGTCAACAATCCTCCACGAACAACACTGAGGACTTTGTTGGAATAAAGTGGCCCAATCAGGTTTTCTAGCCATCATTGTACCCCAACAGATTTTGAAGCACTGCCACGGGCTTAGCTGCTAAATGCCGTCTTAGTTATTGAGCAAAGACCTACTTCCTTATTTAGGACTGACCGAAACCTAACGCTTACTTGGTAATTTTATAAATGTAATATGAAGAGCAGGTCAGCCCATTTCACCTGTTTTTTATTCCAGCACATAACTGATTTTTATTTTAACAACTCTGGTAACACTGTTATTTAATTTAACAACATGTATAGCCAAGCCTTTGCATTAATAAAATTGAAAGGTTTTTTACCTTTATTTTATAATTCAAGTCTACTAATGCACAGACTTCAGAATGACGAGGCAAAGAACACCAAGACTTCAGGCAATTTACCTCATCAACCCAACCAACTACTTGGCTATGCCTGAACAAACATTTGCTACTCATATGGTGTGCAAAGTCTGATTCAAGTGAACTATTCTGTGTTTCTTCTGTGATTTGAGCTATTTCTTTACTAGAGAAATGTGTTCAGTGGAATCTAATCCCCTTTTAGAAGCTGCAGATGAGTGCATTAAATCGCAAAAATAAAAATAACAGAGGAAGAGTAAGGAATGGACTGGCAACTCAATTAGTAAGCCAGGAAATCAAACCTGGGGGGAAAAAACCCACAATAAACTGGCATGGTTATCTTTGTTTACTGATTATAGTCTACTTAAGCGCATGTAACAGTTTCTTCTTTCCTTTCTCTCTTACTCCCACACTCCATGAAACCCCCGATATATAGAAGTGACTGTCATCAAGAACTACATCAGCAGTATGAACTTGAAAATTTTTCTCAGTACAAGGTTTGAAAGTGTTGATCCTTCCAGGATGAAGTTATTGACTTCACAGGGAATCTAGCAAATAATTACTTTTCTCTATGTATTCACATATTTTATGTATCTGCTCAAATTAACAGATCAGACTCAGCCTTCACTAGAAAAGTAAAAAAACCCCAAAGTTCAAGTTAATTTCATCTATCAAAAATTTTATTCTGCTGTAATCTTGTGTTTGCTATTCAAGAGTTACCAACTCACACAAACACAACATATTTAAGTGCTGGAATTATGACTGGTGACCTGCTTTTACACCTTGGTATTTCAAAGATTAACAAAACCAACTTGTACTGAACTTGAGTTTAATAAGAACTACCCCAAAATGAGGTACTTGATCATTAAGACAAGAGCACACTCCTAAGCTTGGAAGACCTTCTCCCTGTCCTAAGCAAAAATGTAACTGTTCATTATTGACACACAGGCCCTTAGCTCAGTTCTCAGTATTGGTCAACACCATACAAAAGGTTTATCTAGTTACATACTCTCCCTAATGCAGACCTTTAAGTTGCACGGGGTTTCAATTGCAAGTTCAACAGTGGTACTTGAACAACAGCACCTTTACAAATACACCTCACCGCGATTTCAAATACTCCAATAGCAGAAATGTTGTTCCAGTATTTCCTACCACTAAAAAATGTGCGCTTACTTTCCATTTAAGGTTATGTTTCCAGTCATTGCTTCTTACTATTTCCTTCTGTGATAGCTTTGAGAGCCCTCATAACTTTTGTTTTTCATGTAAGCACTAACTAGCCTCCTGAATGAACTCAGTCAATGCAAAACTACCAAGTCCAATTCCTTAACTTATTCTCCAATTTCTGAGTCCCCTCCATCTTTCCCAGCTTGCAGACAGCAGAAGCAAAGAGATTCCCAGTAGCAGATGAACACAACGTTACTTCAGAAAGCCGCTATAATCTATTCAAGAGCTCCACCAACACATGCAGCGTGAACATCATCTGTCTTCACCAACGGGTCCCAAACTTTCTGTAGCTGTACATTGAGAAAACTGATAAAGCTCTCCTGCAGGACATTCAGCTCCTTGCATCTCCCACCCCTACTCTTTCACAGTAATTTCCTCCTATTGCACAAATGATTTTCATAGCACTGCCACTGACATCAAACTACAGATATTAAGCAGGACCCATTTGACTCCATGTGAAGCCACTTGGACATCTAACTTGTTCAAAGCTCCCAGTCTTGAAAGCACAGTTTAACAGTACCTAAACTTCCCAGTATAGAACCAGTCTGGCCAAGTTCATGCTTGCCTCATGCTCTGGCGTGCCTCAAATTGGAGAACCACTGTTATATGCCACGAGACCGCAGAGAGAACCTGCGCCAACTGATTATCCACCGCTTCTTCCTATTCTTTGCAATTACTGCTTCCCAGAATACAGCATATGGATTCAGCCCTACATCCTTTGATCCTGTGTCCATATATTTCATGACATTGCCTCTAAATCTCCTTAGCAAGCTACTTGGCTATTTACCTTTACTTCTCCCAATGGAATCTAAAAAGTATTCAATTGCCAATTGCTTAAGAAAAATAAAGTGTCTATAATTGGGCCAAACCTGGAAAATCTACTAAAAATACTGCTATTCAGGAAGTGGTCATGTTTAGAATTCCATTTTTAAAGTTGTATCATTAAGCTGCTTTTTAAATCATTCATAGTGACTTCTAATCTTCCTAGCTTCTTACTATCACATCACTAACTCCAATACCTCTATTTTTTCAGGGATCCCCCCGTGGTAGCTATTCACTATTTGGTCCATACAAACAAGCCGGATTCTCAAGTCTTCCCTATTCACATAGGCCTCATCCTGTCCTAGGATATGCTCATCTATTATCTGCTAGATGCCTGTGTTATCCGATGCATCCTAATTCCTTCCAAATCACCCATTTAATGGTTCTAAAGCTGCGAAGGGTTCCTTGTAAAATTCCTTTTCCCTCCATCTCTCAAGCTACACCTTCATGAAATAATTCCTCTCTTCTCACTCCTTCTAGCACTACTGAAAAATTAGCATAGAATCGGAGAGTAATTCAGGCTGAAAGGGACCTCAGGAGGTCTCTAGTCCAACCTCCTGCTAAAAGCAGGAAAATTAAGAGGTCAGACTGGGTTGCTCAGGTGTTTACTCAGTTGGATCTTGAAAACCAGAACAGAGGCTGCACAGCCTCTCTGGGAATTCTGATCACCCTCATGGTGAAAAGGCCAATCCTAATCCTTCTCCTTATATCCAGCCAGATCTCTCCTGCTTCATTTTAAGTCCATTACCTCTCATTCTCCCTGCATGCACCACTCTGAAGCATCCGACTCCATCTTCTGGATAATCTCTTTGGAGATAAGGGACACCAACAGTTCAAAGATCTTCTCCACTAGCATCTTCCCCCCTTTTTCAAGGGGTCTTGCATGCAAACTGCCCTCAGTTGCTGATTTAAAGTTTTCTCACTCCAGTGGACAAGGCTTAACATTCTCAATTACAGCTGAAAAAAGGCATACAGCATATTCTATCCTCTCCCTATGCCCCACAGGGAATTCCTTTAAGTACTTCTGCCTTTCCCAAATTATTTGAGAAACGTGAGATTTCAATACGATTATGCTTCAATATTTCTTGGGATTCCATTTTCCTTGATACAGTTATTCTTCTTTCAGTCTCAGTGGGTCACATTTTGATGATTTTTGATGTTTCTGTGCTCTGAACCCGGGAATTCCAACATTTTTAACTACAGAGAATACCTCCTCATCCATTCTTGTAGTGTTCATAGCACTATTATCTCACCTGCCTCTAGTTACGCAAAATAAAATCGCTCTAGCTATTATAACCTGCCAAATTAAGGCTCTGGTTTCTTGGTGTCCAATTTCTTACTTTCTTGAGTCTGGGAAACAGTTCTTTCCAAATCAGGTTGGAGAGAACGATGACTATTTAGACAATTCTCTGTATTGTCAGATCTTGTTTTTCCAAACCACAATGCTTTCTTCCTGCTGAGCCACCAATACAAACCTCATATAGAGAAAGTCTGGCTTCAGGTCAGAAAGAGGAGAGCATTCAACTGACGTTGATCAGCAGAAGGAGACTAATGGAACGTCTGCATTACAAAATTGCATCTCAAAAGACCGTAGACCGTCTCTCAAGATACACTTGCAGTTTCAACAGCAGCAACAGGTACGTGAAGATCCTCAAAGCCAGCAGGTACATAACAGAAGAGGACAGGTTAGTAGGTACATAAGTTCCCAAGCCAAGCCCAAAGGATACTAAGGGAAATTGGGTTAAAAAATAGGACTAAAGAAAACAGATTAATTTCTCCAAGTCTGGTCACGCAACACACCTAGGCTAATTTAATAGGTTACTGCTACTGAAAGATGTAGCTCTGCTTATAACTCCCAACCACTGCACCCTCCCATACAGCAGCCATAAAGCTCACATGATCACAAAGTATGTTCAACCAAATCACTAACCTGGCAATGTAACAAACAGCCAGACCGATTCACTTTGTGCCACGTAAGTTTTCTGTTCAGTTAACGAACTGAAACAGCTCTCTTTTTTTGGCACCAGCAAGCTGTTAGATCTTCTTAGTTCCTACAGGGTAACTGGGTCCTCATTTTCACATCTCTGTACAAGGAAATATCAATAAAGTACACAGAAAATGTAACTGTACTAGAACAGCCATGAGTGTCAATGTCGGGCAACTCATTCAAGAGGTTTTCCTTTTTCTTCTCTCATATGTGTGCTCTCCCCATCTTCTTTTGCATCTTGCCCATGTCCATACCATACAGCTTTGTCTAGAGGTTATGTCAAATTTGGTGTGCATGTTTGGTGTGGTTACTAATGCAAGTGTTGTTGAAAGGACATTTAAATGTGCTGAAAACTGTTTCAGTTCATTAAGACAGTGGCTGAGGAGGGGTGTGGCAGCATAACTATTTTTCACCTTGGCAAGTAGGCAAAGGGTGCGGCTGCACGAGGCAGGATTGCAGCTGGAAGAGACAGACCTGCTCCCCTTCAGTGTGCTCTAAACAACTGCTTCTGCCACAACTCTGAACCAGCTCCAGCACTCAGACTCCTCCAAAACCTGAGTGAGATTAACCCAGGAAACAAAATTTTAAGGGAACAAAATTTTTAAGGGAACAAAATTCGATGGGTGGTGAGAATTAGTTTTCTTTTAAGTGAGTGATCTGAACTGGCTCATAGAAAGGTCTGTTGAGTCCCATAGTTAGCATACAGGATAACATCCCACGGCTCAGAGCGCAAGTGGAAATACCAAGCAGCAAGGGACTATGCTGTCCTCAGCCACTGGTGAGATATCAAAGTTCTTCAGCTTAACAGCAAACAGTTGTGTTTTCCTCAAGCTCTTCCATTACTACCAGCTTTCCCCCACAGCTCCTTAACAGTGATCACTATTAAGTGATTACTAATCACTTAATCACTTGGAATCTCTTTATTAAAATAAAGAGATTGCAAGAAATTCCTTTAAAACCGTACTCATCTATGAACTTTCTAAAATTCATGTATTTGATGCCATAACAGTGAAGCCTAGTACAAAAAAACCCCCACCACATGCAATGCTACCTAGTACTAACATACAAAGTCTGACTGCCCAAAATGCAAGTTTAGACAAACATTAAAGTTAAAGACAAATACGGGAGTTCAAAAATATCAGACTTAAGCTTGTCCATTCAATCCAATGTAGTCCCTTGCGTGCAAGTACTGGGAAAATCTACATGACCACATTTATTTTTCAACAAGACCTCTGACTCATCCAGTGCACTGAAGAGACGTTGTTCAATGAACAGAATATTGAATAGGTTTGTGTTTTGTCTTTTAATTCTTTTGCCAAGATAGAACAGGCTTCAGAATGCAAGAGCACATGAACAGGAAGGTCGTGGTTGGGGGTACAGATCGGGGATACTTGTGAAGGAGTTCCTAGGCTGGCACCACGTGTTCAAACTTTTTCATCCTAAAATAGAAAATCTGTATTTGTTTATAGTCAAAATGGTCTCGTTCAGATATGTTATGGTATGAAAAGCCACCTGACCCTAAATTCAGATTTAGTCTGAGCATGGATTTGCTTCAAAAGTCCCACCAAGATCCCCAGCAGCACCCCTCGTTGGTGTTCAGAACCTGATGAAGCAGCAACAAACTGTTGAATGCTTGGGACTGGATCCAATGCAGAAAGCAGGACCACACAAGAATTTAAAAAAAAAAAAAACAACCCACACAGAAAAAGAGATGGCACTGCTTGCACAGAAGTCGATATCTTCAAAGACAACACCTGGATCTGGTTTCACCTTGATTAACCTGTATTCAAATAGTTTCCAGATATCTGCAGAATAAAGCTATCTCCTGGTAAGTTGTTTTTTACTCAATCTCTTGCACTTAAACTTAAGAGATTGGAACAAAGAAGTTTCTACATGGGAAACTCATTAGCAGTGAAATTGTCCTGGTTCAAAGCAATAGATTTTGACATTTGCCTCAAAAAGCCTTGGCAAATCTAACGCACTGCTGACATTACCCTTCCAAATGCTGTGTTACAGAAGCATTTTTTTCAGCTGATTACAAGGTTATGTTTAACAGTAGCACATTAAACTACTTCATGTCTAGACCCACTTTAGCAAATCCGTAAATTTCAGAACAAAGATAAAAATGTCAGAGGATCATGCTAAAGGGCTGCTTCCTTTTTCCTTCAAAGTAAAAGCAAATGGACTCCCAGGCAATCTAAGAGCTCATGGATGGGGATCACAGAAGATGAGGGGGATGAACGGCAGCACAAGGGAGAGGGCAACATAAGGTCAATGACATCCGCTCCATCTAAGCTTACTCAGCAGGCTATTTGAACTCCATTTCCAGCACAGAAGTTCAATTATTTAAAAAAAAAAAAAAAAAAAAAAAATCTGTTTTGCAGAAATGCTTATCAAAAGGATTTTGTTTTTTTTTTTATTTCTTAAGTAACCAATTAACTCTGAATACTGCATTTTCAGGAAAGCACTACAAAGCTATGCAATCAAGATTTACATTTATTGTCACCAGAAAGGACTGGGGCATAGCCATATATCCATACAAATGCCAAAAATGGATTTCTCTGACTGAAAGTTATCAATCTGTAGTTATTTTCCCCCAATATAACAGTCACTACATAATACACAGTTATGATTCAACACCACCTCTTATGATGGTGACTATTTCAATTACCACCAAGACTTTAAAGATTTCTGAGATAACAAATGAAATGCACTAGCATTTTTAAATTGACACCCCAAATCATGTTTAAATTGTTTGAATAAATGGTTTAAACATTCATAAGACAAAGCCGTTTCTGTTCACAACAGACAAATGCTTTGGGGCTCTACATTATTTTAGACTGGAATAAAGAAATCCCTACATTGCTAATACAAAAAATACACATACTCTTAGAGTTGAGGATTTCAAATAGCTATAATTAGTCCCTTCATTTTGACTGATGATCAGAAGACACTTTAATGGCCTTACTGCATTTTATAAACAGCTGTGGAATTTTAAATCAATTAAACTCCTGCTAATCTAGTATGTAGAAACTGGTGACATGACCTGTACAAATGCTAAGTTTCACTAGCCTTGACCATTCATCTAACCTGATTAGGTTTCTCAAGTTCCCCAGTCTCCTCTCTCTACTCTTAATACGAGGGAAGAAAATTCCACCAGAGCTACTATCCACTTATCTACCATGACTTTTATTAATTCATGAGAGCATTTTGCTTTTTACTCCTGGAAAATTTAGACCCTCTAGAGGTCTGGTAAAACAGCTGTAAAAACCTATGTCCTGAGTTCCCATCAACTTCCCCATTATCCATTAGTTTGACAGATTTAAATAAATCTGGAAAGTAGCCCAACACAATTTTCTCACAGAGAAGGTTAGGCAGTATTTAAGATTTTTTTACTCCTGAAAAATCTGTTTAGTGCGATCTTTATACTACTACATCCATATATTTGTACAAGATTTCTCTTTTGGAAATGCAACTGCTTTCCCAAGAAAATTATCTTGGTATATCATTATTAACAGCTCAATTTTTCAGCCAAAATTCTGCAGTTTTAATCTTCCAATATCCCCAATCTGCAAAGCTTTTCTGATTTTTGCACGTGCCTTGGTCTGTATGAAAACAACTGAATCCCAATAATCCTATATTCTCTACAGTTTTGTGGCTAAATCTTCCCGTGCTTCAGAAATGAGATGCTCCCTTATTAGCTTATCTTAGGAACAAAGGCATCGTAGTTTTCCATAATTATCTTGTCAACTTTTTCGGTGTATATGACTTAACCCATAAACTGTGGGTTTAAAACACTCAAAAACTGACACAAGTGGATAATAATTTCAAAGCCTCATCTATTTCTATTAGACACTCAAGTGTTCTTTCAACAGCTAAACTGATTTACTCATAAATTTAGAAAGCAATTTTAGTTCCCAAATTATGAAAGAGATTTAAAGAGTTTAAAATTCTAAAGCTTTTACAGTTGCTACAGTTCCCTCCCCTCAATATTCTAGAAAGCAACATTATTTTAACCTTCCTCCCAGAAGAAGAAAGACTGAAATCAGGAAATTTTGATTACTCATGTCAGCCATCAGCAACATCCCTGAAAAACTCTACAATTCATTGCAGCTGGGGGCAGGGGGGTAGTAATTTCAAAATCAATATTCTACATGCAGATTTTCCTTAAGGTCCTGTTGTTACTTTATTCGTTGTAAGCAGGAATAAAATTCACTACAATAGCTGCCAGTGAAGTCCCTTCCTGCAGGAGCTGGAAATCAGTAACGTTATTAACATGGCATCAAGATCCAGTAAAATCTACTGGAAACACCAAAAAAATGTTAAAGACATTAATGTGACATTCTTCTGTCAAGTGACAGATTTTATATTTATTTCTATTTTTAGGCCTCACTTTCAACAGCCCTCAGTCATTAAAGGACCTACTGCTCAGAACCTCCTCTAATAAATTCACGTCTATTCAAGACTCCAGGAAGTGTCATGTGAAAGCCCTGACATCAGAAAGTTCCTTGAAAAACCTAAGAGAACTGAGGTGAACCAACATTTGTTAATTAGCGCCTAAGAAAGGTTAGGAACTAATAAGAGCTTGCTTCATCATCCTTTCTGAACACAGGTAACTGTTCTCCTGGTAGAAGCACCACTGGTTCTCCATGTGAATGTGTGAATGGCAATGTCCTGAGGTCTTCTCACGCTGTTTTCCTGGCTGTTTGTAAAGCAGTAACAATCCACTGCGAAGGGTTTCCTTGTGTCCCAGGCTCCCATCTTCCTTGGGTAACAGAGGACTGCATTTGGCAAAAAGTTGCAACTTTCTACAGCACAAACAAAAAGCATCACTGAGGTCCATATGGGAACATACCCCTGCACGCTCTCGGAGTACTTTCCTGCTTAAGATTTTGCAAGCATTTAGTGTAAGACAACAAGCATTTTTCAGAAAGAAAAAGAAAGCCTATTTGGAACTAATCCTGGGAGGAGAAAGAGGTAAAATAAAAACTTCTTAGCTAACAACAGCAAAGAAAAGAAAACTTCTCCGCTTGTCATCTGCTTTAAGCCAGTCTTCAGCTGTCCTGTCATCTCGAGTCAGAAAGGAATAGCATGCTGTTAGATTTTCCTCCATGCAGTAGAAAAAGAAAATGATATACAAGACCTAGAACAAGCGCCAGACACTGGGCAAAAAGAATTTATGCTGAGCAAGTACTGAGACACTGAAGAAAAGAGAATTACTATTTGGAAAGTAAGCAGGAAGAAATTTTTTTACACTGAGGGTGGTGAAACACTGGAACAGGTTGCCCAGAGAGGTGGTGGATGCCCCATCCCTGGAAACATTCAAGGTCAGCTTGGACAGGGACTCTGAGCAACCTGATCTAGTTGAAGATGTCCCTGCCCACAGCAGAGGGGTTGGACTAGATGACCTTTAAAGGTTGCTTCCAACCCAAACCATTCTATGATTCTATTCTATGATTAGATTCAAGAAATAACTGGAATAACAGTGCCTCCTGGTTTTCTCAAAAAAACCACTTCAATTTCTTCAAACGTTTTCTCTAGTAAACATACCAGTATAATTTTTTTTTAAGTGCTTGTACCAGTTGAGTGCAGACTGCACAAGCTGGCAATTCAAGAAACAATTTAAAAATACTTGGATATGCTTGGAATCAAATAAATCACTTATATAGAAAAACAAGTCCAAAAACTGAAGATGAGTCTCAAAGGAATAATGCCAATTCCTATAAGGTTGGTAATTGGATTTCTTTTAAATGTAAGTTTCCTTAGTCTTAAAATACAGTCCACTTGCATTTAGCATTAAACACTTAATGGCTTCCTTCCATTAAATGCATATTACTTCATTGCTATTAAAAACATCTACAAATCCATAAACCTGCAAAATTACTATTTTATCACCTAGTTTATCATCTGAAGGTAATATGTCAACATGATCAGTTTTTTCAGGTTTTTTCCTCCCTCTGGTCACAATGTGAAAGAATACAGAATGTAAAAAGAATGTGCTTACAGAAATATCTCTATTTAAAATAATCTGAACCACATTTTGCTAAGGATACTTCTACTAATTATGCACAACATTATTTTCCCGTGAACAGTCACACTGTCCTCCTAGCACAAAACTAGGCAATGATCTTTATACAGCATCAGTTAACAATTTTACTGCAGTCATTCTACCAAATACAATATCCAGTGACGACTGCAAAATAAGTTCTCAAGCTTTAAAGTTCAGAATTTCCTTTATAAAAGGGCATTGAGAACCTATTTCATGTGATGAACACAATTTTGATAACATCAATACTGCATGAGTCATCAATCTATCCAACAGTACCTTTCAGTCACCACAGGGAATTCTCTCATACCAATCCATAATCTCCCTCTATTTTGCATTGTCAAAACATTGCTTGTTTTAACACAGCAAGGCTACCTCTTGTTATGATTTAGCCAACGTCACTTTTATTTTATCACGATCACTAGTTATGGGCTCAGTGAATAATAGCCAGTAATAAAAAAAACATTGGGGGACAGCAAGGAAAGAACGAATGGCTCACAGAATACCTGTCAGGTATGTCTCTTCTTAAGGAAAGTGTCTGCCCAAAGTTATAAGACCGCTGTTAGTTCCGCCCCCTTATCCAGAAGAGCTTATCCTGCTATCACACTTTTCACTGCAGCACATAACCATATTGCAAACATGACAGAGAAATGGCTATTGAGCTTCATGCATTGAATCATGCTACAAGAGATACCACCTACCTCATTTACAACCTTTGATCTTTATTATTCAAAAAATATCCATGTACACTTAATATAAAATAACATTAAATGTATACATGAATGCCCGTGATTCAGCTTATTGGGCTTCTCAAACTGCACCAACACAGCAGGCATGATTGAAGCACTACAGAGTACACCTCAAAGTTAAGCATAAGGTATCTATTGGTTCACTTCACTACTTACAAATATCCACACTAAAGAAAGGTGAAGCCACCAAAAAACTCGTGGGTTATCACCAGCGCTGAAGACTTTGGACAGAGTTGGATAAAACCAAGAACAGGCTCTTTCCACAGTCAAGAAAAATCTACCTGCTTGTAGCACAACAGTGACCAAAATGGCCTAACCACAAAAGGAAACAACCCAAATAAATAGTAAAAGCAACCCTGATACAAGAGCTTGCCAAATGGAAGATGCAATGAAGTGCAGTAAGGCACAGAAGACACATAATGATCACAGGAACAAGTTGTCAGATATTAGCTATGCACAAGTTTTGTATATTTAAAATTATTTTTATATTATTTTTTGTTCTCTGAATGCACGCCAGACAACATTGGTCCTGCCAGGGGAGAAGGATCAGCAATGTATTAGTTGTGTAAGTATCTACTCAGCCACTGAATTTGTCAAATCTTACTTACATAGCTTCCATTTAAAAAGGACAAGACTTCATTTATTTCTTACTACTATCTACCACTTACTGGTTTTCACTAGGCATTCTGCTCTTCTTCCTCTGTCGTCTCAAACCAGCCTGTAAGCTACCTTCATCATCACAACTATCCTGCTATGATTTTGCAACACATAGACTTACCTCAAAGTTTAGGACCCATACAACTTGCTGGGGCAAAAGTAATATACACTAGGATTTACACACAGCCATTATTTAAAATATTATTTATAATCTTAGCAGTAGCGTAAGATTAGAATATCGAGCCATAGCTGCAAGCAAATACAGGACATGAGGGAGCCCCACAAACAGAAGTTAACAGCTTAAAATGGACAGAAACTCTCAGGAACTGGGAATCGTGCTGATGCCTCTACTACAGTGCTGTCAGATTGCGGTTGATTATTACATTTTCCAAGTAAGAATTCATGCAGCTAGTCCATAAGTAATTTTTTTTTTGTCACCTATCCTGGAAAAGGAGACCAAAGCGAAGCTCCCTCTGTATCGTTAAGGACCTGGCAAGATCTGTGGCCTGTTAGCCAAGGGCATCTCAGAGACACATTACTGACAGGATTAGAAGTTATTCCATGTGGTTCTGGTTCCCTTTCTCTTCCTGTTGGAAAATTATGCAAGGCTTCTCTAGTTAAGTGTGTGCTGTGCCACGAGCTTCTATTATTAACAATAACGTAAAAAAATGTCACTTTCACTGAAAAAGGAAAGGGCAATAACCACAGTGCTACCTTTCATAGATCTTCATTCTATGGTCTCTGGAGCAGCCCCTGCCTCCTGCCAACAGCCCTGTTACAAGTATTTCCAGCACCCAAAGTTTTTCTTTCAATTACCAGAATCTAAACATTCTGAAGGACATCTGAAAAACACCTTTTGTTAGGAAGGGAAGATTCTCATTTGTTAATGGTCAGTCTCAGGCACTGATAAATTTATAAACTGATGTCCTATGGAAATAAAAACAAACCAAATCAGAACAGCATCAATGTCTGCTAAAACCCAAATTTGAAGAAAACCATGACTTTGCACTGATTTAGGCAATAGTTGCTGATACATCTAATCCTGGCATCACAAGTTTGAAAAGTCTAGAAATACAGATATAATTTGTTCTAACCACTTTAAGTTAATCAGAAGAGCATTTCCTGTTTAAAAATACCCATTTCCCTAACACATTCCTTCATCTGTCACACAATCACATTGGTCAACTGCTACAGTAATGCTTTTAAACAGACCAGTTTACTGTAACCCAAAACCTCACAAACAAGGCGGGAGTAGCTGGAAAGGGAGCACAGGGACAAAGGCACACACTGTCTCTACTCCTGCGCTATTGCTCAAACTGACACATCCAGCTACAGTTTCAGATTTGACCACCACAAAATATATTGTTTCTCAGTTTACCAAACTGCTCAAGGAAGACAAACTCACAATCAGCAAAAATAGGACACACAAACCCACAACAGCCAAACTAATCCTTACCTTACTGGAGTCTTCTTCGTAAGTTCTAAGTGTAGCCCAAAAGTCAACTGAGACTATGTGGAGTCAAACTGGGAGGAACTCCAGAGTGAGAGTTCCCGATGTGCAAGCTCATCGTGAAGCAACATGCTTGCACTACAGCACAGAAAAGAAAAGACAGACCTCTAGCTCCTGGTTAAGGAGTGACTCTGGATTTATCAGCTTGACTGCTAAGAAGTTTCAAATTCATGAATTTTACTATGTACATGTATAACCCAAGGGCAGTAGAAACAAGGCAAAGAGCAAGAATGAGCAGTCCCAAGTACAGCCACTGTAATTCACACAACAGGTACTACAACCTCAACTAACTGGTTCATATAGTTTAAGTTTCTTAGTGATTGTCACTTAGTAAATGAACTTAGACAAAAAAATTAGAAAGAGGTGCCCAAGCCTAAATACTTGCTTTCTTCAAATACTGTTTCTGGGAAAAAAAATGAAGGAAAAAATCTTTACTGAGCTCCTTTCTCTGGGAACAGTGAATACTCTTTGTAAATTTAAGTAATTCCCACCAAATACAAATGATACACAAACATTTGTAATGAGAAACTTAAATATTTTTGTTAAACAACATGTAATTGTAAACAAACATTTTTCCCCAGTGATCCCAAATGTCTTTTCCTAACCCTGCCTCCCAGCATGCTTTGATGGCATGGTACATCTGACATGCTTCCTTTGCAACAACAAATTCCTGCATTTTCTTAACATTTCTTACTCTTTATAACGCAAGATAGAGATCTCACATTGTGGGACTTTTACAGAACTCAGTCTTCGTACCAGGAAGCAAAATGATCTTGAAGATAAAAAACACAGTAGCATACTTTTTTACCCCTCAGCTTCTTCTGCCTACTTTATTACAGCATGCAGATTGTTTCTGCCAAAAAGAGGTCGGATCAAAGACCAAAGGTAAAAACCCTACAGTCGTCACAGGACACAGCATGACACAGTCAGCTGGAAATCTTCCTTGCTTTGTTACCTTGGGATCATAATTACAAAGCTCCAGGATGGCAGAGACCACCCCAACACAGGGGACAGTAACCAGCAGGAGAAGCATGCCATACGGCATCGCTCATACGTAGCACACACTGCGACAGCCACAGGATGGACCCACCAGCGTGTCCGGAGCACGGAGGTCTGCTGGAGGGTAATGTATCAGTGTGAACTTGCAAGACGGCCGAGAACCTAAAGCCTGGTGAAGGGGGAAACTCACCTCTGCTCCCCCTGCCACTCCCCCATATTACATGTTCCCACCATGGACTTTGCATAGCACCTGGTGCTTACCAGAATCTGTGAGCTGAATCTGCTCTGCACAAAAAAATTGCCTATCCATAATCTTTATACCATTCACAGGACTTCTCTTTTCAGCCTCACAGTTGTACTGCCACCCTCCATAGTACATACACACTTTTTTGTTGGCCTCTTCCTACCTATGTCCCTTATTGAAACAGGAAAAAACAGAACCAAACCCCCCAGCCTTCCTTGCCTCCAAAAAAGCTGCAGTTCCCAGACTGCCCTGCCGAAACCTCTTTGTGGCAGGATGGAGCTGAAGGCCCTCTAGTTATATTCAAACCACCTACCATTACAGGTTTTCAGTTCTCCATATGCAAATAGCTTTTTCAAACCCTATCTGATAAAATAGAGTGGCTTATATTTTCCTTGTATCTGACTAATCGCAGATCTGTGGGACACTAACATATTAATCTTGCACCATGATTTATGGGAGTTTTTATATTTCAAGTTCTAGAGGGATTAAATGCTGCTATAACTAGCAAGGCCAATGTTTCATTCCATGCTGGATCCAGGACAGCCCTGAAGGAACAGCAGTACGGATACAGGCAGATACTGAAAAAATTTATTTCGGGTATGGATTCATGTTGCAGCTAAGCTGAAGTACTGGCACTCTCCTCCATCCTTCTCCCCTCAATCCAATCCTTCCAACCAGCTCTGAGCCCATCTGGCTATAACACTAAGCCAATTCAACTCACTAAATTGCTTTAAAAAAAAAAAATTCACGTTCTCTCATGTTAACTTGCTGCCACTGTACCACAGCATCAGACAGGCACCAGATGTAGCTCAGGATAGAAGCTTGGGGATGGGAATTCTCCTTTTGGGCAACGGCTGCTTCTTTAGTTCAGCTGCCTGGTGAAACAGCACCCTACCCAGAGCCCAGGGATGGACGGAGGCCCCTTCCAGTGTCCTTCACAGCAGCAGCCAGAAAGCAGAGACAGAAGGCAAGCACAAGATCCCCATTGTAAAAACTGAGACTCTCTTGTGCGCAAGATGGGACATGGAAAGAATGAGCTCCCACAGCAGCAGAAGGGTGCCTGCAAAAGAAAACCACCACACAAAGGATAACAGGGCAGAATGGGAAGTAGCAAAATCCCAGTATTATATTTTTTCCAGCAGGAAGGAAGGAGCTAGCTGAACTGATACTGCCCATAAATACATATGCAAGTGCACACCCTTCAAACTTCATCATCAGCCTGTTAAGCGTAATTGGCAGTTTCTGCATTAGTGTGGAATATTGTTTTAAGGATAAATAAGGAAATGCTACCCTCATAATTTTCTTCTGAAGTAGCTGTTTACTTTGAAAGGCACTCTAGGGAAAAAAAAAAATGATAACCAGAAATGAAAGAAACAAGAAAACTGGGAAAAAGGAAAAACTCAAAAATTTGAGCCACAATGAATTATAATAAAAACCCAGAATAAAAGATGATTTGCATCTATCTTTGTATTATTATGACATCAGCTATTAGTATATTTTCAGTGTCCATAAATAGCAAATACTAGAAGAGGCAGAATTTTGTCAGACCTTTCTTGCTGGCATCCAGGAAGAACACTGAACAAGAAGTTCCTGCTAGTGAAGGGATGAGGCCCAACTATATTCACCAGCTATGAGAGGTCTATCCAAATTCTTAAAGGGACATATGTAGAGATAATAAAATAGAAATGTCTTGACCTTTAAGAGGTAACAATATGACCTGGAAGATTAAGAGCTGCTTCCTTCTTCACTGCCTTGTCAGTAAGCTTATCATAGACACCCACTACAAGACACAAGCTTCAACACAGGAAAGCAAAACAAAACAAAAAATCCAGGGAGGTTTAAAAGAAAACAGGTAATTAAAAAGGAAGAGTGAATAAAATGCACTTGTTAGGAGGGAAGCTAAACAATGCTGCATTTTTCAGCAAGACTTCAGGGCAGGAGTTGCAACAAAGATGACCTATCTTTGTGTCCTGTTGAGCATTGCTGGGGAAACAACAGTGAGAAAGAACAAAGGTGGTAAAAAAACAGTAAGAAGAAGGTAGAAGGATACGATGACGATTTGAAGGCTTTAATGATTCAGCCACACATTTCAACCTGGTCCCCTGAATTCTGCATTGCAGAACTGTTTTCTTCAACCTTAGCATAGGAAAACCATACACTTACACCTTACTGCAGATCTTCAAATTTGGGTCTGCAATCATCACTTCAAGAAAACTCAGGAGTATGCAACAAGTTTATGCTTCCTTGAGAGCTATAAGCCTTGTGCCAAGAAACTGTCAAATACTTTGATACTTATTCCAAGGTAAATACAGAGGTTCTTTATAACCAAATGACTGTCATATAATCAGAAAGACTGAAATATTTTGCCTCTGTATTACTTTGATACTTATTCCAAGGTAAATACAGAGGTTCTTTATAACCAAATGACTGTCATATAATCAGAAAGACTGAAATATTTTGCCTCTGTATTTGCATACAGGTATAGTAAAAAGATCTTTCTTGCAGTAACAGAACTGGGTGATACATCTGTAACTCAGCAGTACGAAATGCCATCAAGCTGGCATCTTCAATCTCTGTGTCATACTGTTCTTCAGTCCAAAAAATGCCCATAGCCCTGTGGCAATGAAATCATGTTTCAGAAGAATAGTTTATTCCTTTAAAAAAAAAAAACCACACAACAAAACAAAAACCCCAACAGCTTCTTACAGAAACCATTTTAACTAGCAAATGGGAAAAAAAAAAAAATCACTTTATGTTCTCAACCTGGCAGAGCTTGATTTAGGTTTGGGGTGGGGGGGAGGATAGGGAGGTAGAACACAGGACAGTGCTCAACGTTAATTTTGTAAAGGTCTATTCACTTCGTAAATATGTGCATTTATTATTTTAAGGGAAGCTTACTTTTGCATGAGAACTCCTGGAAGAAAATGTATTTCCTTTAATTCTCTTAAAGTAGAGGTTGCCATCATGCTCCTGTTCCTCACCAGGATTTAACCTTCCTTGCCAAAGCAACATAGAAAAGAATAACAAGGTGTAAAGACCAGCCCTCTGCCACAGAACAGCTGAAGTTGGAAAGGACGCCTCAAGTTCAACCTAGTTCAACCCCCTGCTCCTGCAGGGTCAGCTAGAGCAGGCTGCCCAGGATCACATCTAAAGAAATCCTAAAGGAATTTCTGACAAACGTTACCCATGTCTTAGCTAGATAAAACTCAGCATTTTACAGTTATTGTTGCTATTCAGACCAGCAATGAATTAAAGTATCTCCCAGGAACATAGCGAGCTGCCACCTAAATCTTCAACCTCAGTCTCCAACAACTACAGTCGACTAGTCAATGCAGAATTGGTTCTGAAAGAGATGGAGAGCATTTTACATTCTTCTACTCAAACACAGGGTAGAGAATAACTTAAACACTGGTTAACTACAGCAGAAATCCAAAAGACAAAACAAAAAAGCCTCAACCACCTAACTGGTCGAGTCCGAAATTATGCTTTGATTGGAAAGAAAGTTGACCTAGCTCTCCCAGTTCTCCTGGTTGTGCATCTTCTGTTTCCTCAAAGTGATAAAGACAACACCACCAAAGATTTAGTCCTTTTTTTGTAAGCCCTTAAGTGCATTCCCAACACTCCTAAGTTGGAAGCCACAGATGTCAAAATAAGACAGGATGTCCTTATGCCTTCTGCACTCACTGCTCACAGGACTGTTTTCATTAGAAGCAGCGAAAGATAAAAAGATAGCCACCTGAAAGTCTGTAAACCCACATTTTTCTTTCCTCAACTTTTATGTAACATTTACTGAATGCAAATCATACGTTATGCATCCAAACGGCCCAGTCTCACCAGAACCCCATAGCAACAAGTACAAAGAATTTCCAAGAAAAGAAACAAGCGTAGTCTTAAGTTCTTGTAAGACCCTGAACTGCTAGCTGAGTGCACTACCACCATGAACAACTCTAGAAGACAAAGCCACACAAGCTAACACCAGTGGAATGGTCCTCATTGCTACATGAACATATAATACGGTTTTATCTTTGACTACTTCTCCTCCTACATATATTGCCCTTGGATTAGAAAGGAACAAGCGAGGCATCTTCCTGCACAGATGACCTGGAAGAAGCAAAAAATGACCTAATTCAACATTCCCTAGGCTTAGGAGAGTAGAAGTGAAGCTGCTTAAATGGTGGAAGCGCAGTGCCTAGCGCTCTTCAGAAAGAGGTCTTTAAACGTCAAGATTTATTTCTGCTAGATGAAGGGTTTCATGACCTCTCAAGCTTTTCTCTCTTACCCAAAACATGCATCTCGTTGCATAAGCCAGCAAATTATAGCTATGTGCCATGGAAAAAGCTATAGCAGAAAAACTGGGAAAGCTCTGAAAAGGAAAAGGATAAAAATGAGGAGCCTTTTGCACAAGAGAACAGTCAAAAGTTGTTTTGAAGCACAGCTTTCAAATAAAATGCGGTTTTCATGAAGGGACAAATTATACAAGTAACATCTGTGTCTAAATGAGACCTGCTCTTCAAAATTATCATACCTTAATGAAAAGCAGTGTACAAGTACATTTAGATACATAAAAATATACACATTTATGATGCACTATCATAAAACAGGTACAGGCTTTAAAAAAAGCACATTGCTGTTTTTCCTACAAAATCTCCACTGCAGATTGGATTTTTTTTTTTTAAAGGGGGGTTTATAACGTTTTACAGCACAGAAGAAAAACACATTTTATATTGACTAACAAAAAACTAAAGTACTGGACTTTAGCAGTCCAGCAGAGCATCACTTTCATGCTTTTACAGAAGATCCTGCCAGGCTGATTAAGGAACTCCACATCTTTCCATTACATCAGAAAGTTGCAGTATCTTACAGTCTTAAGGTAAGAAAGCTTAGTCTACAGATCAATGAGCTACAATTCAGCTTAGCTGCCAATCACTGTCTCAAAATTGTCCTTATCTCCCAAAAAGGTTGTGGCAGATCTCTTAGTTTTCACTAAAAGATTCACTATTTTTTTTCAGTGAGAAAGAAATTACAGTGTTGATATAACAAAGCAACATAGCAGCATTGTTCTAGGGTTTGGGGTCTTTTTACCCCCAACTATTATTTTTTCTAGTACATGAAGAATATAAACAATTGTCAATCAAGAGATTAGGATCTTGTAAAAGTGGAAAGATCCATCACACCGCATGTGACCAGAACTGTAGCAAGAGTTGGAGTTCCCGCCCCAAAACTCTAAGCTGAACACTTTATTTGGGATTTTGAGTTGTCTTTAGAAAGTAGCCAAGTACTCTGACTGTCTTCATTTTTCTCTACATCTAAATGGAAACACTCTTCCCAACTTTCACTATGACAACCTGGGGCAAAACCAAAGGAAGTTTTTAATCATCTTCCTGATTTATTTATAGGTGAAAATAATGTAATCAGAGAAAATATGTTATTCCTGCCCCAACATAGCATACATGACATTTCAATTAACAAAGTACACATACAAAGTAGAAAGGAACTTGCTCTCAAGTTTCTTTTCTTTTCCTCCCTTCACACTTCCTCTCAGATTATGGTAACATCCTCCCAAGTATGAGCTTCTCCAATTTATAGCATATTCAGCATAAGAAATCCCCCATTAAATCTCCCTGCAGTCTGTCTGTTTTCACACATGCATGCGCCTTCGTTAAGACAGAGGTCAGCTACAACATCCATACAAGTAGTGCAGAAGAGCACTGTACATACAGTAAAAAGGCTGCTGAAAACTTGAGGAAGTGGTTGTCAGCAGCAGCCTTCCACTATGGGCTGGAATCTGCTCAAATAAAAAGAGGGAAATAAGTGACAATCTCTACAGGTTATCAATTTACCTCTTCGAGAAGACGTAGAGTACTATACAAAATTTGTATCCGCTTTACATAGATTAAAATGCAAGTATCTAATCCTAGATCACTATTCCTTCCTCTACAAGTAAGCAAGTTCTGAATATTCATGACAGAGGGGTCCATTAAAATTAGAATATACAAACTTCAGGTGATTGCAGAACACGAGCACGTAACTTATTACCAGATGTTGAAGAACTCCCGCCCGCAAATGCTTTCAAGTCATTCAGGCAAGGCACAAAAGGAATCGAACCTTAGATCAAAGGTCGCACCAAAGATCATAAAATAAGTCTTCAGAGCAGTCAAGAAGTTTGAGCTATCATTATCACTTTATCCAATCACTTAATTAATCCAGCAGCTGTGCAGCAATACAAATTTCAATATCAGACACACTGCACTAAGACAGTTCGCAATCACTTTAGGCGTTTCACAGATTTAACATACTGCAGACCCATATATAAAAAAAGATTTCAGTGGTTAAACAAACACACAGTCAGGACCTACACAAAAGAGGAGCCAACCCCAGGATACCCCAGCCAATCGGCAAGTGCCAGCAGGCACACACACAACCACTGTACCAAGCGTGGCCGCACCGTGAGAGCACGCAGGTGCAGGTACCAGCTGTACGCTACCACAGCTCACAAGTCACAGGAACTCCTCTTGCACAAGCAACAGTACATGTCAGGTACTGCTTCCTACTGCTCTGGCAGACATGCAGCGACAGGTTGAACTTGAACAAAGTTACTAATCCTGTACTTTTCCCCTACCTCCTACACCAAAGGTTCCACACTGGAGGCGAGGGCAGACAATCTGTGAATCATTTCCTAAACCATGACATATGTCAGCCAGCATATAAAGGTGAAATAACCCATTTTGCCCACCTGAACATACTGATCTGAAAACTGCAATATCTGAGGAACAGATTGAATGCTCCTACCCCAGGACAGTGGTACTAATAACTTTTTAGCTCTTCTATTCCAAGGTGAAGCTTGACAACATAGCTAGGGAAAATGCAATGACTAACTGCTCCCAGAAAATGCTGCCTCCACCTCCTCCACCCCTTGTGTGCTCTCCCGCACCAAGTGTCTACACCTGCCTGTCTGCAGGGTGGCCCATGCCAGGGAACCAATACGCAAAAAACCCACCAATCCTACCAAGAAAACAAGTATAATTCCCAGGAGCGTCACAGGACTGTTGCTACCAAACACAAGACTGAAGATGGAAAGAAAGGAACCATACCTTTTGAGTGCAGCAAACCAATAGATGGGCTTAAGTATATTGTCAAAGTGAACCTTAGCCTGGCACTGCACCTTTGCCACCTCTGACCAAGGGCTTGTTAACTACAGAAGTAGAGGGAACATCACCATATTCCTGCCTTGAAACTTGATATACAGGAAAGCATAAAAACGTTGGGAATTATAGAGAGATCCGAATTGAGAGGTTTAAGATTTTAGCTATAATTAGGAATAAATATATTTAAAAAAATCCAAACTGGTATTTTCAGAGTATCCAGTTGTATGCTAACTGACCATTTCGGTGCCAGTTCAGATAGAACAGAAAAACATCTCATGGCCATCTCAAAACGCCTCTGAAGGGGCCTCTACCACCGCTTCCATCCAGGCGTCGGGGGCCGAGGACGCGGGGCGGCTGGAGCCACCTCCCTCCGCGGAGGTTCATCAGCCGCCGGATGAACCCCACCGCTGCCTGCGACAGGGGTCCCGGGGAGAAGGGCGCAGGCCCTCGCAGTCCCGAGCCCAGCTCCTTGCTAAACGCGCCCCCCCGCATCCCGGCTCCCCTCCGAAGGCTGGCGGCAGGAGAGGAGCCGCGGGCCCCGCCGCTGCGCCGCAGCCCCGGGGGACGAGACTCCCACCACCCCCCAGCGGGACCAGGCCCCCGCCCCGTCTCGCCCCGGGCGGACAGCGGAAGCGACCCGCGGGCTTCCTGCCGCGGCACCGGCCGGGCCGAGCCCCCCCACCCCGGCCGCAGCCCCCGGCCCCGGCCGCCCTCACCCTCCGACAACTCCAGCTCCAGCTCCGCCAGGCTCTCGCGCACCTCGGGCGGCAGCGGCACCGCCTCCAGGGAGCAGCTCCCGCGCTCCGCCGCCATGGTGCGGGCGAGGAGCGAGCGGGCCCCGCCACAGCCGCCGCCCAGCGATGCCGCAGGTGGGGCCGGGGGCGGGCAGGAGGCGGGGGGGGGGGGGGCAGGCCGGGACGGGAGGGGAGGGGAGGGGAGGGGAAGGGAGGAGGCGCCGCGCCGGCCCTGCCACCCCGCGCAGCCGTTGCCGCAGCCAGGGACGCGTGCCGCGCGCGAAGGGCGGGGCGCTCCCAGGCCGCCTCGCGCGAGCCGCCCCGCGGCGGGGAGGGGGAGCGCACGGGCCCCCTGGCGGCGGGGAGCGGCTGCTGGTGGCTCCGTCAGCGTGAGGCTGCACCGCTGAGGGGGGCGCCCCGGCCGCCAGGCCCTGCCGAGGGGAGCGGGAGCCCGGTGGGATCTGGCCTGCCTCCGCAATTAACTCCAGGCGCCCAACGAGAGCTCACCTAGGAGCGTGCGCCCTCCGGTGGTGAGGCCAGGGAGCCCCGGGCCTGCGGAAGGCCCCGGCCTCCCGGCGTGGTCCCACCACTAAGGAAGAGCCTTAGCACGAGCCACCCTCTCCCTCATCCAGCTGCTGTTCTTCCCTTGCCCTGCCCTGCCTGCTGGTGTTGTCCCCCCTTCTAAAAATACCAAAACTGTACTTTTTCTCCCTCCCGTCTTCATCCTCCCAGCAGAAAATAGGAAAAATGACAGAACCCAAGGCCCCAGGGCCCATCCTTCTCACAGTGTTTCCCAGGAGCAGGCATGGAGATTTTCATGGAGCAGAATTACACTGACTACCTGGAAACGCAAGAGTGTGGATGTAAAGTGGTGCTTGGGCCTGCATAATGTAAAATAAATAAAAAAAAAAAAAGGTGTCTTTTCTAAAGACATCCACCTTTGAAGAGCACTATAGGGTCCAGCAGGAAATGTTTGTTTTGGAGCCTGTGTATCGACACAGGCAGTGGCTCATCCCAGTTTAACCGCAGGTTCCAGGGTGAATGTGTGGCAGGATACCAAGGCATGATGCTCCTCTGGCATTCCTGCAGCCACCCAGAGACTCGTGCAAAGGCAAATCCAGGACCTTGCCAGTGATCCTGACCACAAGGACTGCTTCCACCAGTAACAATAACTTTCCTGGAGCCAGAAAGTAGGGAAGAAAGCTGTGGAGTTTTCTACTAACAGCTACTTCTGTCAGAAACAGCTCTCCCTTTTGGGGTGATCAGGTTTGTGTTGGTATCACGTGTTGCGCAGGGGCAGTGCTGCCCTCCCAGGCCTCCGAAGTAAGTGTTTTCTCTGCACCTTCCCCTCCTGAGTGGTGCTGCAGAATAACATGGCTGTGGCACCGCACCTGGTATCCCTGTGGACCCTGCTCCTGAGCTGGCAGGAGAAGGACAGAGGCTGAAGAGTTTGTTTATTCTGAAAATAGGACACCACGCTGCTGAGGAAGTCATCACGTGAACGCTGTTCTCCTCATGCGCATACATTACAGGTATAAAAAAATCACATGGGTTTCACATGGGTTAGCATGGGTTTACATCACACAGCACCCCAGCATCCACACAGTACAGCCTTCAAACAAGGGAGCAGTTTGGGGCTGCAAGTCTTCAAGCAGCAAGAGATAGGATGGCATTCATGTTCGCCAGCACCACATTTGCATTCTGTGAAACATGGATTGATGGCATGCTGTAGCATAGCTCAGTGCGAGATGGGGAGACATTTGCATTAGCACATATTACAGGTTACTGCAGCAGTGGGAGAATCTCTACTCACGCTCCATTCAGGGAAGATTACTAAAAAATGACTTGCAGGGTCAGCCACTTTCTGTTCCTGTTGCCTACAACCGGTCCTTGCTTCTCCTTCCCTTTCCTTCTGCTCCTGCCCTCTCCCTTTCCCTACTCAGTCCCAAAATGCTTCAGCCTCTGGTTTCTCTGCTCATACTACTGAGGTCAACATGTCACAAAAGAGCACGTCCTGTATGACTGCCCTTCAGAGAGCACAGATGCACCACACCAGTACTTGGAAAGCCACGCTGTTCAAAACTTTACCACCCTGCACTGGGCAGAAACATTTCTGCCACAGTGCTTCCACTGTCCTTCAGAAAACTTGTCTCTTTGGGAACCAGGGAGCTGATGGGAGTGTAGCTGCAGGCAACATGTTAACTATAGCTCACAGATCCTGAAAGACTGATGGGCTTGATTTCTTCTCTGCAGATTTCTTTTCTGAATAGGGGGCTGCAGCATCTGCCTCTTACCCCCCACATCCTGCCTGTGTTTCTGGAAACAGCGAATACTCAAGATACTGTACTATCTTACAGGGGCTACTGCGGTGCAGTGGGGTAAGAGGTCTCTATGAAGGGAGGAGGCGAGGCAGGAGAATAATACAGCACTGACTGTCATGGAAAGGTTCCACCTGAATGCACAGCTGAATGCAAGCCCTGCAGAGGCTTGGGCAGAGGCAGGGGAAGAGCCCTGCTGTTCAGTGGGTGCTGAGTGCTTGGCTTCCAACAGGTGGTGGTGGTGGAGCGTGGCTTCCCACCTCAGCAGCAAATACATCAAGTTACTCATAGCTCTCTTTGCCTGGAGGTGAATTGCTAACAAACAGCCTTACTTCATTCACAATCCTCATTTCTGAGAAGGGTGAAGTAAACTATGCATAGGAACACTTAAATTATCCGCTATTCCGCTATGCTTGCATCTGGCACAAAGTGCTAAGGGAAGATAGTGTTTGTTCCTAGGGCTTTTGTGTAGATGCTAAGGCAATACTTGAATTGTTTTCACCCTATCAGTGACTGACCTAAGAGCAGTGAATCTTTGGGACATTAAATTACTTACACTGTAGACCGATTTAAAAATGCAAATACAAAGCCAAGTTCACTTGAAACAGAACTGACCCTTATGATGTACCAATGTATGAACATCAGGGCATGCAGGGAAACTAACTACACACACATAAAATTTACCTTTTGTCTTTTAAAAGGTGTTTTTTATTGTCCACGTGAAAGTGCCAGATTTTAAAACTAGTCATTAATTTAGATTTGCACTGTCACTACTTACTGGCTTATAATGGAGTACATGCTCTAAGGTCTAATAGCCCTCCTGCTTACAAAGTCAAAATGAAAAGTGTAGTTCATGTGCGAGTGTGAAATTACAGGATTTAGTGCCAGTTTTGAACTCTGGTCTAGAAATGCACGTTATTTATAACAGAAGATAAACTGATGCTATGCTAAACAAGAAGGACACCAACACCATTCAGAGTGTGCAGTTTGACAGAATCCTACATCTAGCATTAAGACTCCTAGAATCAGATTTTGAAAAGAAATACGATACAATCACTGATCCAGCATAAACTTACTCAGTTCAAATTGGCTTGGAACTCTGGACAAGCGAAGTTACTTTTGGCAAACTTTTATATACCAAATCAGGTACTGATTGTTCATGGTCCTCTTAAATATATGCCCAATCAGGTAATAGGTTCTCCTGTAGCTGCCATAGGATAATAAATTCTGTATGTGTGCCAGGATAACATCGCACAAACTGGGTCACACGCGTGCACTGACCTAATCCCTGTGTAGGACAGTGCACGGATCCGTTACCTGGGACTGTGGAACCAGAATCTGAGTCAGCAGCCCTTGCAGCAGCACAGCCGGGATCCTCCCATACACAGTACCTTTCATATCCTCTTCCCTGCAGATCACTTAGTACCTTTTTGCTCAAGTAAGAGGACATTTCTTACCTGTTACAATGATACTGATGAGAGGCCCAAAGCTAACTTCCAAAGCTAGTGCATTGCCACTTTTTTTTCAACATAACCTTTAGCCAGCGAAATACAGATTCTCAAAAATTTAAAGGATTAGCACGGTGGCACAGCCAGCACTAGCTCACTAAGAGTAAGAGCAGGCACTGGGAAAGGTCTTATCAACATCCAGAAGGCAGTAAGTTACCGGTTTCCTGCAGAAGAGCCAGGATGCCACCTGCGATGTATCCAGCATGAGTTCTTCAGGGGCTGGCCCAAAGGTCACCTGCAGCCTGCAAAACACCATGCAGCTCCCGGCTCCCACAAGCACGTTTGCCTCTGGAACAGGCAGCCTAGCAAGTAGCCAAGGAACCCAGCAAAGGGTTCCCCAAAGGGCGGCCAGGCTGAGAGCAGGCACGTCAGAAGCACAAGCCGCCAAAGTTACAGGGCTGCTCGAGGGCAGCTTTGGAGTCTCCTGAGCCTGAACTGCACAGTGTCCCGCCTGCTGGCTGTGCTCCGAGTCTGCTGGTGACTCAGGAATACAGCCTTGGATGGTCCCACCACTGAATGATAAAAATACACAGACTTGACAGGTACAGCGCTTCGTCAAGCCAGGCTCCAATCAACCCAGAGACAGAAGCACCTGTTGAGGAGCCACGAGTACCAGGGGCAGTCCAGTACCTCCGGTAGAGACTTTTCCTTCACCTAGGGTTGGTGCTAAAGCTCCACAGCATTTCCTCCACATAGCACAGGAGCTCTTGGCACTGCTTGTTTCCCCCACGGATAGGCCATTGGCAAAAAAGGGCTGTGTACACACACCCCCACACCCCCATTATTCTTCAGAGAACTAAATGGTGGTCTACCTGACAAATAAACAAGGGCTTGCCAAGACCAATATTGGACAAAAGCAATTAAATATCGATCTCGGACAAATACCAATATCCAATTGTCAAATATCCTGTAGAGAAAAATCTTTTAATAGGCTGTAGTAGAATAATCTGCCTCCAGAAGAGATTTTTCTGATAACTCAAAGTTGAACACCATGTATGCTTCAAAGGTTGAGATTTCACATTTCCAGAGTCTTAAAATACTTCTGGTATTTTAATTCTGCCTGTACTTTTTCTAAAGAAAAAGAAAGAGAAGAATGAATCTTAGATTATCCCAAGAAGCACTTGGCTTCTGTGAAGTATCATGACAACAAATACCACAGGTAAATATCACAGAAAGAAGTCTCACTCAGCAAGATATTCAGAATATTTTTGCACTGTGATACATTATGAATGGAAATGGGTGTACCACCAGAATGCTGCCACTTTTCTCTTCTTTGACCAGCAACTTAATACACGCATCCCTGAAATGTACCCACAGCACAAGGTACTGGGCAGAGCTAGGATTTGCAGTCAGGAGTTTCACTTATATTAGAGGTAGATATAGTTTAGGGGTTTTGTTTGTTTTTGCCTAAAATGCATAATTTAAACAAAAGTTATGAGCCTTTTCAATTAGGAAAGTTAAGCTAGAAGGATCCAGACTAAATAGGAAAGGTAACTACCAGCAGGCCAAGAGTTGTGTTACAAATTTCTATTAGTATTTGTAAGCTTTACTTTTCTCTTCTGTCCCATCTATTTGCACTTTAGACTGAACTTAATTTCTACTTTCCTGCGTTGACTGTTTATTTTCCCATTTGTAAATGCTAGTCTAATCCAAATCTACTTTGGAAACAATTTTTCTTCTTTTGGGTTTTTTCTTTTAAAGTTCCTAAACATGTAAGCATTTCTGTAACACAGATGCTCCAGTTTGCCAAGTGTCAGAAGCAGCTCCTTTTCAGACTACTCTCTCAGAGTCTCTGATAAGTTGAGGGAGAGGCAAGGGTGCAGCCAGCTGAGTTCAGCTGTTTCCAAACTACTTGTAATGGAGCCTTCCAGGAGAAGATCCATGCCCTTCTATCTCACTAGTTCCAGCATAGGTTTGCTCGTATGTGGACTAGCACCCATTACCTTTATTCAAATCATCAGCAAATATAACCCAGCACACTAGTAGCTAATTGTGACAGGGCAGTGAGAGACGGTACCTGCCCAAGCTGTCACTTGGAGGAGGGTGGAAGGGATACACCAAACAGGACACACCCGCAGCACAGTAAGGGCAGACATCCTGTAGTGTATGGAAATACTGTACATTGAACACCAAGGCAATTTCCCCTCAAAGCTCTGCTCAGTTGCGGTGGTGGTGGGAGGGGGAAGAACTAGGTACCCCCATATGCACTACTGCACCAGAGGGGACACGAGAGGAAACTGGAAGGAGAGCTCTGATACTGAGTCAAGTTCATGGCTGGAAAGATCAGTCTGATAGGTGAAGGTCTCACCGGAGGAAAATCTAACATGCATTTGACTTCCCAAGCAGGCACAGATTAATTATCCTGCATGACTTTAGTCAGACCAAATATATCATGCGTGCATAGCTCAGTCACAGAAGAGCTCAAGGAGTGGTGGCTTGACACTGAATTGGAATGTGATGAGAAAGACTGAGGGAGGGAAGACTTATTTATTGTAAAACCAGAAGAGCAAACCCTAAATTCACAGAAGGCTACACATATCTTTGATACTTGGGAGAACATTTTAGCTGTTCTGTTAGTCAGAATAATCCTGCAGAGATACTAAAACCCAATTTTAGGAACAGCAAAAAAGTAAATAGGTAAAGTGGAAGCAAATAACCATACAATGTAAGAATTCACTAATAAAATGCCATTTTAATAACTTTTTTTAACAAGGAATCCAGCTATACGCTATAGAAAAATAAACACCAAAGACTCTTTGCAACTTACAATACAGTGATGCAGGCACACTTCAGCTTTTAACTTAGTAGTAATTTCACATGAGAATGTAAAACATTGTTCTTAGTGAAAAGTAATTTCCTCTTAAAGTACTAAAATATAATAAAAAGGGTCATATAAAAATGTGATGCAAAAGCACTGCCCTTTATTCAGTTGCACAAGAGATCGCAAGTGCCTTGGAAGGAAGCAATAACTCAGGAGGGTTTGCAGTACAGGTTTCAGAAGCGTTCTCATCACTTTTTCATGTTTCTCTGGCGAGGTGGGCCTGGAACTTGTCCTAAATTTAAATAAAACAAATGAATATTAGAAAACTGCTTGTGTTATGAAGCAACAGGGTGCAGTTAGCAGCATGTTATTTCCTCAATGTGCTTCATAATGACCTACACTGGAAGCAATTGCCATTTTCATGAGCCACCTAGGAATAATACAAAACAAGATTTGAAAGCTCACACATCTGCCAAAGCGAACATTCACACACTAAGATCAGCGCTCAATCGCAGGCCTACTTCATACACAGCAATAGCATTGCTCAGTTCAACTCTACCACTCTTGCGATGATTCAATACGCATTCTGTTGCTGGACAAGGTCTTGTCACTGAGTAGAAGTTCATTAGAAACTGGGAAATCATTTTGCTCACAGCACTGTTCTAAAGGTTGCAACATCATTCTGTAATTCCCGACATCATCGTTCTGGTAACATGAAAATTACAAAAATGATATGCACTTTCCACAAAATTGCTATCAATGGTGTCCCAGTTGTGGAATACTTATTCCACACTTACCATAAAGCAAAATACCTTATTTCTACAAATGCTGTCAGGTTTCATGTCTAAAATTTGTTTATCTATCTATATCTGCCTATATCTGCCATAAACAATTGCAGTATTGGGGGGGGGGGGGGGAGGGGCAGGCAGTGTGGAAACCACAAAGTCATAGTGTTAAGGTTTCTAGGTAAAATCCCACTGAGAACAATGTCAAAGTTCTCATATGGGAGTGTCACTGTAGCTGTTGACTTTAGTGATACAAGCAAAACTAGGATTTGTAAGCAAAGCTAGGCTTTTTCTTTTTTAAACTTTTTTTTATTAGAATCATAGAATCACTGAGGTTGGAAAAGACCTCTAAGATCATCGAGTCCAACCATCGACCCAACACCACCATGCCCACTAAACCATGTCCCTAAGTGCCTCATCTACTCGTCTTTTAAATACCTCCAGGGATGGGGACTCAACCACTTCCCTGGGCAGCCTGTTCCAATGTTTAACCACTCTTTCAGTAAAGAAATTTTTCCTCACGTCCAATCTAAACCTCCCCTGGCGCAACTTGAGGCCATTTCCTCTCGTCCTGTTGCTAGTTACTTGGGAAAAGAGACCGACACCCACCTCGCTACAACCTCCTTTCAGGTAGTTGTAGAGAGCCATGAGGTCTCCCCTCAGCCTCCTTTTCTCCAGGCTAAACAACCCCAGTTCCCTCAGCCGCTCCTCATAGGACTTGTTCTCCAGACCCCTCACCAGCCTCGTTGCCCTTCTCTGGACACGCTCCAGCACCTCAACGTCCTTCTTGTAGTGAGGGGCCCAAAACTGAACACAGTATTCGAGGTGCGGCCTCACCAGTGCCGAGTACAGGGGCACGATCACTTCCCTAGTCCTGCTGGCCACGCTATTTCTGATACAGGCCAGGATGCCATTGGCCTTCTTGGCCGCCTGGGCACACTGCCGGCTCATGTTCAGCCGGCTGTCAACCAACACCCCCAGGTCCTTCTCTGCTGGGCAGCTTTCCAGCCACTCTTCCCCAAGCCTGTAGCACTGCATGGGGTTGTTGTGGCCGAAGTGCAGGACCCGGCACTTGGCCTTGTTGAACCTCATACAGTTGGCCTCGGCCCACCGATCCAGCCGGTCCAGGTCCCTCTGCAGAGCCTTCCTACCCTCGAGCAGATCAACACTCCCGCCCAACTTGGTGTCGTCTGCAAACTTACTGAGGGTGCACTCGATCCCCTCATCCAGATCATTGATAAAGATATTAAACAAGACCAGCCCCAAAACTGAGCCCTGGGGAACACCGCTCGTGACCAGCCGCCAACTGGATTCGACTCCATTCACCACAACTCTCTGGGCCCAGCCGTCCAGCCAGTTTTTGACCCAGCGAAGAGTACACCTGTCTAAGCCGTGAGCCGCCACCTTCTCTAGGAGAATGCTGTGGGAGACGGTGTCAAAGGCCTTACTGAAGTCCAGGTAGACCACATCCACAGCCTTTCCCTCATCCACTAGGCGGGTCACCTGGTCATAGAAGGAGATCAGGTTGGTCAAGCAGGACCTGCCTCTCATGAACCCATGCTGGCTAGGCCTGATCCCCTGGTTGTCCCGCTCATGCCTTGTGAGCGCCCTCAAGATGAACCGTTCCATAGTCTTCCCCGGCACCGAGGTCAGGCTGACAGGCCTGTAGTTCCCCGGATCCTCCTTCCGGCCCTTCTTGTAGATGGGCGTCACATTGGCAAGCCTCCAGTCGTCCGGGACCTCCCCCGTTAACCAGGACTGCTGATAAATGATGGAGAGTGGCTTGGCGAGCACCTCCGCCAGCTCCCTCAGCACTCTCAGGTGGATCCCATCCGGCCCCATAGACTTGTGAGCATCCAGGTGGCGTAGCAGGTCATTGACTGCTTCCTCTTGGATTACGGGGGGTTCATCCTCCTCGCCGTCCCCGTCTTCCAGCTCAGGGGGCTGAGTACCCTGAGGATAACTGGTCTGACAATTAAAGACTGAGGCAAAGAAGGCATTAAGTACCTCAGCCTTTTCCTCATCCTTGGTGACAATGTTCCCCCCCGCATCCAATAAAGGATGGAGATTCTCCTTGGCTCTCTTCTTGTCATTAATATATTTGTAAAAACTGTTTTTGTTGTCTTTAACGACAGCAGCCAGATTGCGTTCTAGCTGGGCTTTTGCCTTTCTCATTTCTTCTCTGCACGACCTAACGAGATCCCTGTACTCTTCTTGAGTCACCTGCCCCTTCTTCCACAAGTGGTAAACTCTCCTCTTTTTTCCTGAGTCCCAGCAAGAGCTCCCTGTTCAGCCAGGCCGGTCGTCTTCCCCGCCCGTTCTTCTTACGGCGTACAGGGACAGCCTGCTCCTGCGCCTTTAAGACTTCCTTCTTGAAGATCGTCCAGCCTTCCTGGACCCCTTTGCCCTTCAGGACTGTCTCCCAAGGGACTCTCTCAACCAGCGTCCTGAACAGGCCAAAGTCCGCCCTCCGGAAATCCATGGTTACGGTTTTGCTGCCCCACCTCCTTACTTCACCAAGAAGCGAGAATTCTACCATTTCATGGTCACTAAGCCCAAGACGGCCTCCAACCACCACATCTCCCACCAGTCCTTCTCTGTTAGTAAACAGCAGGTCGAGTGAGGCACCTCCCCTGGTAGGCTCACTTACCAGCTGTGTCAGGAAGTTGTCTTCCACACACTCCAGGAACCTCTTAGACTTCTTCTCTCTGCCGTGTTGTATTTCCAGCAGACGTCCGGGAAGTTGAAGTCCCCCACAAGAACAAGGGCTAGTGATTGAGAGACTTCTACCAGCCGCTTGTAGAATGCTTCATCTGCCCCTTCATCCTGGTTGGGTGGTCTATAACAGACTCCCAGCAGGATATCTGCCTCATTGGCCTTCCCCCTCATCCTTACCCATAAACACTTGACCGTACCATCATCACAATCGTTGAGCTCTAGACAATCAAAACACTCCCTAACATACAGGGCCACCCTACCGCCTCTCCTTCCTCGCCTGTCCCTTCTGAAGAGTCTATAGCCATCCATTGCAGCACTCCAGTCGGGAGAGTCACCCCACCATGTTTCTGTGATGGCGACTAAGTCATATCTCTCCCGCTGCATGATGGCTTCCAGCTCCTCCTGTTTGCCACCAATGCACGCAGCATGGGCGTAGATGCACTTGAGCTGGGCTATCGATTTCACCCCTGGCATCGGCACGCCACCCCTAGGCTCATCTCTAGCGAGCCTGGTTTTATCCCCTTCCCCCTTCGAACCTAGTTTAAAGCCCTCTCAATGAGCCCTGCCAATTCATGAGCAATGATCCTTTTCCCCCTGTGAGACAGCTGGACTCCATCTGCCACCAGCAGGCCCGGTGCCGTGATCAAAAAAGCCAAAATTCCGCCAATGGCACCAGCCCCTGAGCCACGTGTTGATCAGGTGTGTTTTCCTGTTCCTTTCAGTATCCTTCCCTGCCACTGCAGGGATTGAGGAAAACACTGCCTGTGCTCCTGATCCTTCAACCAGTCACCCCAGTGCCCTGAAGTCCCTTTTGATCACTGCAGGACTTCTCTCTGCAACCTCATCACTGCCAGCCTGTATAACCAACAGTGGGTAGTAATCGGAAGACCGTAGATCAACTCAGAGCGCCAGAAAAACAGGCAATGTTTTAGACTTTCTCCAGAGCCGTTGTCCAGCCACACCAGGCTCCTGTGAATGTTGACAAAACCAAGACTCCTCTCTTTTTAGAGAAACACATAATTTTCAAGTTTAATTTTTCAAAGTTAACACTAAAAATGTGTTAGGAAAGCACCATGTAATCACAAAAAAATTGCCTCAGAAGTTAACTTAAGAATCATTATTTTTCCAGAAGCAGTAAAGTCAGTAGTCACAATTAATAATGCGTTTTATAAATTGTGGGGAAACTCAATGAGAACAATACAGCACCCCTACAACGTAGATTAAATGTTCAAACCTGGTACTGCTGAGGAGCCAGTGCAGTAGATGCGATTTGAATGAGCATCTGCAATGACTGCAAGATACCAAGAGTCACTATTTAATGCTGTGATCAGTGACTGAATCCCCAACCCCTTCTCCCATAAAAATCACTACAGAGATGATCTGCTGATGCTAAAGACCAGAGGAGTGGCCAGCAGTAAGAGTACTGGTAACTGGCAGAGATTTTCCAGATATGGTCAAATATTTTTCTCATCTCGGCACAACCAATATAAAGCCACACATCTCTGGGCAAAGGCTGAAGGACAATTAGAGGAGACAAGTCTGCCTGCAAAACAGCAGTTGACAACGGTTGTGCTCAGTGAAAGAAATACGTAAGATGTGTATGTGCAACGTTTGAAGGAATCCACACAGCCCTCCCATAGTGCCACAGCCAAATATTGACCTGGTAATCTTTCCAGCTTTTGGCTGAAATTATGGGGAGCCAAGGGTGGTGGTTGGTGGAAGGAAGTAAATTGGTGCTTGCCTAGACATCAAGGACCATAGTGACCCAAAAGTAGCATGACGAATTAAACTGATTGTGGGGATGAGCAGCCAGAAGTAACACGGGGAAGGAACCAGCAATAGCAGATGAAAGGGATAAAGGTAGGATGAAAACATCAATGGCATTATCTGACCTGATGGCCCATATTGGCTCAGACCAGGAAACTAGCAACATAAACCTGGATGGGTGAAGCAAGCTTTGGGGAAGATGCTCCAAAGACGCCAGAGGAACAGCTGTCAGCAGGCTCCTCAGGAGCCTCCACACAGCAGGCAGCGCTGGAGCTTTGTGCTTCTCCCTGGGCCTGGGATGAAGCTATGTGCTACACCCCAATGTGGACCCCGGTCATCATGATCCCATCCTTACCAGTGATTTGAGCTAACACGGGTGCCCTCCCCCAGTCACCTGCTGGGATCGGTGTGCAGGAGCCTGACTTCCCCTGGCGTAGCCATGGCATGGGCTGTGTGAGCATGTGTGTGGATATTGTAAATATTACATGGCTGTTCAATTTATGTTGCTGCCCTGCGGTGGAGAAGGCAGGCAGCAGGAGGCTGCCCCTGCAACACCATGGTTCCATGTATAAAAAAGGAACAAGTTATCTTCATATTTGACCTAGCACAAATAACACTGCAGCCGGAGGTCCAGCTCTGTTGTTCACAATCCAGAGATACTAATACACTGGAGAAGGTTTAGACATAAGTCTCAAAAATAACAAAACATTGGAAAACGCATCTAATCATATCTTGATAGGAAATGATTTGTGGATGATGTGATGACAGTTTGTAAGTTCTTCCTTGGGACAAGGAATTTCTGTGATATAACTAAGACATAAGAAGAGCAAGTAACTAGAAGATGAAACTAAGTAAATTTAGTCTAGAAATTAGGTGGAAGTTTTTTAAATAGCAAAGATAAGTGCCACTAAAATCCCTTGTGTGCTCTTTGATCAATCAGAACTAGATGGCTGTTTTTACCAGCTTCCACATTTTTTTTTAATCTGCTATGGAATATAAGGAAGCAATAAATGAGGGAAGTATTACAGTTTGTGCTGCAGAGAAAGCCCTGTTCAGCTATTACAATGGTTCTCTTTGACTTTAAAACAAATTAACTCTATACACAACTTCATTTAAACTGCAACACTTGCTTATTTAGACTTGGGGGGGGGGGGGGGGGGGGGGGGGAGCAGAAATCACATGAAATTATTCAGCCTTATCTCTGAAGAATTTCACTAAGAACTTATTTTGACAAATGCCACACTTGGACTAGCTTTAGATATGATTCACAAAAAGGTTTCATTTCAGAGACTTACTTAATTTTTTCTCCTCCCCCCCCAATAATTATTCATTAAAATGGTGCTCTTTACATGCTTTCAGTGTTACAGGCAATATGTAGGAAGAACCTTGCAAAAAGCAGCCCAGACCGCTGGCAGCTGTGAGGGGTGACAAGGTGCTTCTTACCTGGTTGCGCACCCCCTAGTCTTTGCTGGATAACCTCTAAGCGATGGATGTATTCCGTTAGTGATCGTTCAGGATCCTGAGTAGGCACAAGTGACTTTTCTGAAGCTGAACTTGTAGATGGATGCAATCTTAAAGGAAAAGAAATTATTTTCCTCTTCTCATGCTATACTCTCAAATAAATATAATAAAGTTCAATTCATATAGGCAGTAATTCAGTGCAACGCAAACTAGAACAACAGTAAACACCACCACCACCACAAAATTACTTATAAAACAATACAGGCCGGGCATCTTTGTATATAGGGGAGTGAAAAGAAAGGATGTTTTGATAAAAGCTAGAGTATCTATGAAACTCTCTACTGTATGCAACACAAAGCCCCTGAGGTAAGAAAGTTGCAGCCAGCGGTGAGTCCAAATGGCCAAGTGAGAAAAGACCCACTTCTGTAGAGAAGGACTGAAGAGAGGCATGCTGCATCCAGGCATGTACTCTCCGTTCAGCAGGTAAAATGCTGTCTTGAAAGACAGGGTTGAAAAAGGGGACCCTTTAGATGGTACACTGTGTTTCCTTTCTGGACATTAACAACAAATTTCAAATATCAGCAGAAATATACATTGGAGGGGACATGGTGCAAACACACTCCCATTTGGAGTTAGGATTTATTTCTTCCCCCTGCACCTTTCGATTAGCGGACGGTAGTTCCTATCCACCCCTTCTTTCTGTATAGCTTTGCCAGGAAACAAAAGCAGCAACAAGCATTGTTTAACCTATCTTGGATCCACATGAGACTTGAGCTACTGCTAACCCAGTCACACTGAGTAATCAGTCAGGGCCTACTATTATTAATATCCTTGTTCCATACAATACAGATGACTTTTCTTGATAGGTAAGCTGCTATCAGACCCAGATACGTGCCATGACAGAGGAACAGGGTGGGGTAGAATTAAGTCTTTTGGGAAATGCTTGCAGGTCTCTAACTCTCCAAAATGTTTTGCTAAAGTCTATGCAAACTAGAACACTACCTGTCCTTTGTGACAAGCACTGTCCTGTCCCCCAAATCGGTCCGCAGTGTTAAAAAAACTAAAATAATTTGGAGCATCTGCTGTCTTTGCATACCTCTAGATCACCACAGCTACCTCCTTGCTACTCTTTTTCTTTATGAAGAAAATTCCTGCCTGCTGGTTGAAGTTTCTACTGTAGCAAAGGAGGTTAAGAAACAAACAACACATCCCAAGCCGATGGGACTGAGAACAGCTACCTTCCACATCAACTCCTGCAAATCCTTACTTTAAAGGAGGAAGCCACATATGAGGAGTGGCTTGGGAGAGGAGACGCTACACCCAGTAATGGACTATGCAATGCGTGAGGTTACTTTGGGTCCCAGGAGAGCCTGGGACCAGGAAGGCCAGTAATAACTGAAGGCCACCTTCCTCCAACTCGAGCACAGAGCTTGCAGCTCAGGCATTTTCTTAGCAGCGCTTTGCAGAATGTCACCTGTGACATCCAACCCAGCAACCAGTAGCTGGGGTTGGATTTCTGTGCAGAACTGGCCTTAATTCATGAAAAACTGCAACAGCACACACCACGCAAGTTCTCCACCTCCTATTCTGTGTGCATGCACAGAGTCTGAAGGCAGCTAATACTAATGCAACGCTGTCATATGGTAGGGGAGCTGCTTCCACAGGATGCTCAGAAATTAATCTGCAACTTTGACAGCAAAAGCAACAAGAGTTACCCCTCAAAGAAGGCTAACGGACATAGCCATTGTAAATCCTGTAGCCTGTCCAAATTAAATTGGGGAACACCGCTAGGAATGCTCTCAGTCCAAGAATGTCAGACATGCTTAAAGAAAACAAGAAGTTTTCTTCTCCTGTAGCATCTTGAAGAAATTTACCAGATCTAAGAAAACAAATTCTTCTTCTTGTTCAAGTACCTCCTCCAATAGGTGGTTACATTTTTATGTAAGACTGTCCATCGGGGTGATTAAACATAGGCAGAGATTGCAGACTGACCTGTTGTGTAAGCAGTAAGAGGATCTGGGGGAGCGGCTCACAAATCTTGCAGAGCTGGTTCTGTGGCACAGCGCAGTGTCCCGGGTGGGGGGAGAGCTGATGTGAACAGATGGGGGCTGCTGCTCTTTTAGAATTTCTGTTCTAGCACCAGAGGCTGTGTCAAATATGAAACAGTTAAAAAATACGTACTGGGAACCATTCAAAACAGGTTATCATAAACCTAACCAATAAAACACACAAGAATTACAGCAGAGTACAATTGTGTTTGGTTTTAAACGCAGTTAAAATACACTTTATACAGCTAATGGCTTTTTTGGTTTGTTTTTATTTTTGTTTGTTTTAACCAGATTTAACAGAAGTTTGTCATTTTAATGTTGAACAACTGCTTCCTGCACATGGAGAACTTGCACTGTTTTCTGTCTCCAGACTTGCTTTTTCATCAGCTGTTGCTGTATCCACACAGGGGACGTTCCAATGGCTGATATGAGCAAAATATTTTTTTCAAGAAATTGATTCTTGTTGTTTGCTCTAACTATATGTTACTGTTGACTTACACTCTCCAACTTTAGAGACAGCAGAGAAAGGAAGAAATTTTTTTTTGTTGTTCGATTTGGTGGATGGGGAGGGTGGGGTGTTGTTCTGTTTTCATTAAAAAAAGAAAACCCCCTTCAGATAAGTCCTTTAAATCACAAAAAGAAATCAAATGTTTGCTAATAAGGCTGCCAAGATGCTATTTTGTAGTGAGGTAGAAAGTTCAGCATGCATTTCAGGATTCAAGTTTCATAGGAACCACACCCACAGCGGTTTTATGTAGGAAGTTGTTTGTTTCTTTTTTTTTTTTAAATAAGTATTTCCAGCAACTTAGAAACAGTGAAAATTATGTAGTACCAGGTAATGAAAAATGCACTGTTTTATCTGCATTTTGTTCAGTGTTGAAAAGCCACAAGTAATGGAATATTACATAAAATGGGACAGTTCCACAATATTGGGTACTGCATTAAGATGTTTGTTCGAATTCTTACAAACATCCATAAGTAACTCCAAGGAACACAGTCCTTACTGAACTGCATCAGACCATCTATCCATCCAGTCCACTTTGTCATCTTTGATAGCACTTAATAAACTCCAGAGAAAATAGTTATGGGATATCTGCCATCAGATTAAGTCTCTTCTGAACCTCTGGAATCACTTAAAACCCTTTTTCACCTCTGGTAACACTAGCAAGTACACCACTTTTAAGACTTATTTTGATGCCGCATGTACCCATTTTAATACTATTATAGCAGTATTTGTCCTTGCCTTATTAATAACTTGTGGCACTAATTTCCATTACAGGTACTGTAATCAAACTGTACAAAACATAATTCTCTGATGAGTTTTATGAACACAGGACTCCATTTTGCAGCTTGAGCAGCTGCAATAAAGGGAGAAGAGGAGGAGCTTGCCGTTGTTGTAAATTATAAATTCTGAAAGTTTTCAATAGTAATTTCTTACAATGTTCTTGCAAACTCATAATCATTGTGTTCAGGAAATGGATAAACACATTTGTGTTAACAGATAAACAGATTTTGCCACTCTGGGGGTATTTTTTTTGTTTGTTTTTAAATGAAACACATCACTAAAGAGAAATTATGATTAAAACAATGTACTTGTCCAAAACGCTTACCTGTATTACCTCCTATACTGTGAGAAATAGTTTCACCCTGTGTGCTCTTCCTGCCAACTTTGTTCCACTTTTTCACCAAAAACTTTAACCTTAGTAACAAAATAAATTTGTACAATCATTAAAAATAGCAAAAATACACTGAATTTTAATATTAAAACTCTTTGTTGGCATGATTAAACAACATAAGTAACAATCCTTGCAGGAATGGAGGAAGAATTCTTCAACTTCAGTCTTTAGAATGAAGGCTTATCCCATTTTATTCCGCAATGATCCTCTAACTGTTGGAAAGGTTTGCTCATTTTGGCACAGCTCCTCCACTCTGTCCCTAATCTCCAGAGAGTTCTGTGGCAGCTCTTCCTGCCTCAGAGTAGTTTGGAGGTCACTGTTCCTACATCCTTTGATATTGCTATCATTATAGCATCCATGTCAAAGACAACAGCCTGAAAACATTCTGTGCCATCTCCTGAAAGTCTTAAACTTGCTAGTAATCATTTTTACTAGACAAGGAAATTGCTCAGAAGTAACCACCTATTACATTTAAAAATTACATTTTTTCATTAAATGGACTCAAAAGTCATTAGGAGATGGCATATTGTCCCAAGTGCAGCTAACAAAGTCCATTTGATAGTAAGTGACAGAGTATGATAGAATCATACCCAATGAAACACAAGCTACTGGATTCAAGAGAGGAAAACCATCACTGATGAGATGATCACATTCTGATACAAGACAAACTATCCAGTGAGTCCAAATAGATAAGGGTCAGACCTGAAAGGACATCAGTTTGTCATTGTTGTGCACTGATTCTCAAATATATTGCAGCTGGGTATCTCTCAAGACAGAAGCAGCATTTTATAAATCTTTAGTTTGGTATGCATCCAACGTAGTGCTGACTCTGAAATAGCAGTTTGGCCAAAGTTATAGCTAGCAAGTCATGTTTGAACTAGTTTTGGAGATAGCTTTTGCTTAATATTAATGTAGCATAAACCATAGGAGCTATCAATTTTTAAAATTTCCAAGAAAACACCACGTATGAGAGACAGCAAGTGTTTTGGTTTTACCTTGATACCGCGATGATTGCCCTGACTGCACATCTGAACTTGGTAAAAGGACGGGAACGTGATCCAGAAAGCTGCAGGTCTGCAGGTGAGGGGTAGATTCCCATACGTGCTATTAGAGAGAGGGTTGCTTGCTCGCAGTCCTGAAATCCACCAAGAAGCAGCAAGAGGTATTTCTTCTGATAAACTAGAGCCTTTCTAAAGCTCTCTGCTCTAAGGTACTTCCTATATAATCTCTGCAACTGGAGAAAGAAAAAAAAAGGAAAAAAATCCAATCTGTTAAGATTTAATTGGTCACTTTTTCCAGCAACGTCTCCCACAACTTGGTTGTGCACAGGTATCTAAAATCTATTTTGCTTTACCAAATTGTAGAAAGCTATTTAATAATTATGAAGTATGAAAGCAGTGTACATTTATCTCTAAAATGAAATTCTAAGCAAGCATTTGTATAACAGACTCTGTGACTTGGCCAGTTTTGGTGCAAAGTAGCAGTACTACACTCTGGCAGTTTGGACACCATACATGGAGGCTTGTACCAAGTCTACTGACTTTCTGTATGTCTATGAAGTCTTGGCTAGGCTAGAAAATTTTGTCATGGGTACTGGTTGGTATGCAAAAAACCAGCCACAAACAAGCTGTCTTCATGTCGAAGATCTGTACTGCGGACACAAGGGCAGCTGGAACAATTCTGTACATAGCTAAAAAGCACCCGAGTTTGGAGTGTCAGACTGCCTTCAATCTCCTGAATGTTTCAAGGCAAAACTGTCATATCCGAAATGCTAAAACAGTTTAACTCTTTAACAGAGAAAATAACATCTGCTTTAAATAAATATAAGTGCCCATCTGACTTTATTACAATCAAATGTGTCAGAAGAATAAAAAGTATTTAAGATTGGGGGGGGGGGGGGGATTAAAAATAATGATGTTTGATATTTTCATGTTTAGACAAGAAATCTAAATCTCCCTCTTATTTAAGAGTAGAAAGGGATTCCAAAGAGCTAGGTTACTTTTGGTGCAAGTTCCTGTCTAACACCAAGAAAGTTACAAAGGAAGTTTTCTGATGAGGGATGTATGGGGAAAGTGTTCCTAATTTAATATGCAGGTTATAAAAATGTTCATCTATAAAATCACCTTTTTAAATAGCAAATGAAAAAGATTACATCAATAAGTGAAAGTTAAATGCCATAATCTGACAGATACTTATATCCACAGAAATCTGAGCTGTACACTTCCTGGCTCCTCTGCAACAGCAAGTTTTATCATATTTATTAAAAAATTTATCAAATTTATTAAAAAAATAGAATTACTAAATTATCTGCTCTACATGTGACATTAATCCCTTAGGCAATGCCCAAGAACAATACTACCAAGTCTGAAGTCTCCAGAGGTTTTTATGTTGGACTCGATGATCTTAGAGGTCTTTTCCAACCTCAATGATTCTATGATTCTATGATTCTATGATCTTGCATTGGTAATGGTTCTTACACAGCAAATCTGTGCAACAGGCAAGATAGCAAAAGCAAACCAAGTGCCAAAGGTTTAAATGACATGCTAATGGCTACGGCACTGCTTGCTCATCAAGCTCCAGACAGCCCATTTGCTAGCCATCACGACCAGTTTACCTTAGGACTGGAAGTTTCCACCACTGGTTTGTTTTCAATTTCAATGGTTGCTTTAGCCAGTTCGGATTCAGCCTGTTTCAGTGCATTCTGTAAAATGTTTCCCTCTCGCTGCAAAGCATCTCTTCCCAGTTCTTGAACAGAGTCAGTATCATTCGTAGATCTGATCTAAAAAAGAAACCCAAAGGAAGTGAGCCGTGATGGTTTTTGTACATTATTTCCACAGCCAAACATCTCAAACTGAGTAATAACCTAACTTTATAGACAAACTAAAACATAAAAATAATGAGCCTGAAAATCAGCAGTGGCATTCAGGTGTTAAACGGTAGGATGGGAAACTGAAACACACAAGCAGCCCTTCTGAAGAAGTATCAAATTAATTGTTAATCAAGCTACCCCTTGTCTACAGATCTGTCTGATCAGCTTTACAGGAATCCTATTCCCTTTAATAACAGAGAGTCTCCCAAACACTTGGAAACAGACACAAATCATCTGGCTTTCTTCCACATCCACAGGCAGCACAGAAACTGTGAAGAAAGATGTCTGTGTATGTGCATGCACAAAAACATGGTGTGAAGCATCTGCAGAAGTAAATTCTGAAAAATCACATTCAATTCTGAGAAATTCAGTTTTGTGGTAAGTCATCTCTTGTAGGAATGAGACCCACAACTCCAGGTCCAATTCTTTGTGGAAGTTCTGCCTTCATAACCCTCTTTATATCAACTATCAGTTTAATGATCAACAGTTACATCAATGCATGATGCAGCAGACCACAGAGAAACAAAAGATATTTTTTGAGGTGGTTAATGTTTTATCCCTTGAAATAAAATCTGTACATTAGAGGAGCCAGTACACACAACTGACCCCAATTTCTCCTAGCAACTTATTTTAGTACAACCTTATTAGGGGTTTGAACTTTTTCAGGAGTAATTTCTTATGAATACCTTAATATACTAACATGTGCCATTTACATTTGTCTTCTATGAAGAGTACAACTTGTCAAGTAAAAAAATCTTATATAATAAAGTTTAATAAACCACAACCATCTAAGTCTTTTTACTGCCTGCAATACATACAGCAACAAATGGGGATTCCAATGTTATCTGTATCTTCACTGCTCATAATCCACCTCCCTCCCTTTTGACTTTGCAGCTGCTTTAAAATTTCAGAAAGCAAAGGCTCTCCACTTCTCAGCATATTTAAAACAAGTGAAAAGCTTCAAGAATCTAACACTACCTTCAGTATTGTTTTGCAATTAGGTATTTATTTCTGTCCAAGTTAAACTCTTGTCCTGTACTTATTATCTAATTCACAGATGTTCTATGCAATTTCAGGTTTTTATACTGAAGTTAGATAAACTAAAGCACGCATTTCCCTACATATGGCTTTCACTGACATGGCAGTTGTGCCGTATCACAACAGAGATGGGACAGAAGAGCATTTTGAGAATAAGGGCAGAGATAAGGACTTCAGATACAAAACACACTTCAGATAAGTATTATTAAAAATAGTTCAAACATGGGGAAAAAAAACCATCTGTGTTGTACTGAAGTGGAGGGAAGCTGCTTTATACTGGCTGCCTCAGCAAGCATCCCAATAAGGACTACTGTCCCACCATCTGAGGCATTTTACAGACCTACAAAAGCTCAATTTGAAGGCAGTAACAGATACTTGTAATATCTGAGGAGTTCTACATGATTTTTCTATGCACTTGATTTCTACTACACCAGTTGGCATTTGATTGACCAGTTGACTCCATATGAATTTTGGCACAGACTTTTCATTTTGGCATTTTTCCAGTTTCCCTGTCTGATAGTCCCCGATTTATCACAACTCAAGGAGGTAACAGCAGTAAATTCCTTTGGTCTCCAGAGCATGTGGTTCAGTACCTTAAAGGATGGAGAAATTCAGGGAGGAGACTGAAACAAAAGGTGATTCGGGGCGGGGGGCGGGGGGCTCAAAGCCTTTTAGGCTTTGCCTGCCCTTAAGAGGGCAGAGAGGAGGGACCGTTTGTGCCCACAGAAGAAAGGATATCAAGGTAGAGTTTTTGCTCTCTAAGCTGTAGAAAGGCATATGTCTTAAGAGTGCTCCACTAAACTCTTTTTGTTAAACAAAACTTAAGTCAGAAAACTTCAGTCCCTTTATTTTAGTGTGGTTATAGTCCCTGGAGGAGGCAATTGCAAAGTCTGGTCCAACAAGAGAAGGGACTGCTATTCTGCATGGCATTCACTGGCTTAATGTTAAGCGGCCTGCTAATGGATGGTGATGAGCGTCTGGAAAACCTAGAAGCTGTGAAATGCATTTGCAACAGAGTTTCTAACACAGAAGACCAAATGGCATCAGAGGTAAAAAAAACAACCCAAACTATTTTTTTCTTTTCTAGTAGAGTAGTAACTAGGAGGGAGCTGAGGCAGAAAAACAGCTCAGCTCTGGAGGGAGTTCTGCTAAGTCAGGTTTAAATAGAGCCATATAGTTGTCTGGTTCCCCTCACAGGCTCTCTGAGCATTTTGTCCACAGCAGAGGGCGCTAAAGCTTTGTGAGAGGAAGGCTTAACCAGAATAACTCCATGAACACCTAACTTGGGAAGAGGTTACATCCCCTTCCTGAAGGTTGGAGATGATCCATTTGGCAACCACCTAAGTGGCTGCACAGGGGACAGAAGGAAAATATTTATTGGTTTTTTGTAAGCCGTTAGTCACAGGGAGAGCTTGCACCATGCCTAGCCAGCTTGTCATACATCAGAGTTGTATTACAGAGCATATGAGAACAACAGAAGTTACAAAAGCCTCTTCATGTACCCTTCTCAAAGGTGTGTTTTCTGGAGATCTGCTATCAAGCAAGTGAGGGAGTAGAGAGAGGCTGAATAGAACAGAGCCAAGACTGTTAGTTAGCCCTCAATCCCAAAATTTTGGCTGAAAAGGCTGCAATGTGGTTGAAGATCTCTTTATTACAAGAGAGAGAGATAAATGATAGGGCAAAGTTATCTGGTGAACAAGATGGAATCTAAAAGCTATGTATTTTGTATCAACACACCTGAGCTCAGTCTTTGATAATCCCTAGGCTTGTATAAAATATTTGTAATACTGCAAACATCAGTCAAAACACCCCTCCTGAGATGACAAACAACTATTGTGCTTTTTGAAAATTACTTGACAATTTGCTGAAAAACAACTGTCTCTGGATGCATACAGAAGCAGCAGCAACACATCCCAGGGTTTGATATCCTTGGGCATATTATGTATCCAGGAAAAAAAAAAGCCGTCAGAAGCAGACTCTGCAATAAAACAAAGCAGCAAGAGTCTGATACTAAAATATGTTAATATAATGACAGTGTGAGTACAAGAGTACATTATTTTCCATCCCCAAGGCAAAACACAATTTTCCTTAGAATGGTTTACCAAAAAAAGGAAGGGGAGGGGGGGAAATAAATCAATCAATCGACTTACATGTGCCTGCAACCCAAAGAATACAGAACAACTTACTGATAATCAACAAATATATACAAATATATTTTCCTTACCTGAGATGCAGGAGGAGACAACAAATCTGATTTTAGTTCCTTTAACGTCTGCAGTAAAGAGGCTACAGCTTCATCATTTGATACAGACCAATTGTTAACTGTTCTGTTAAACAGAAATACTTTTTCAATATCAGGTTGATTTGTAGTAATGTTAACATACATTTGCTTCCTTCTCCCCACTGGATGATCTTTAAGTTTTGAGGCTGTACTTACGCACTACTCATTACACAAAATACTATGAATACACACAGAAGTTAGTAAGTTTCATTAATTTTTTAGGAGTAGAATTTCTAAATAGTGCCACATAAGGATTTATTCAGAAGTCTGTATTTTATACCAGTCTGAAATTCTATCATGCAAATTCAGGCTGCAGCAAAACATAACTCTGCTGCCAAAGTAGTAAGAAAGTACTGTGGCTTGGCCACTCATTCCTGACCCCTAGCTCTTCCCTGCCATGCTGAATGGAGTTTCCCATTCTAAACCTGCAGATGTGTTGATTAACCTGTTTTTTTGATTGCTCTCTAATTAGACTGCTGCAGTTGCCAAACTACCAAATGACGCTTTCTAGTAAGGTTTTTTTTGTTCTTTTTAAGCAGGGTCACTTCACAGATCAAGTTCAAATGCAGGCACACAAGCTTCTAATGGGAATGGCTGCAGTGGGATGACAATAATCAGAGTCTGCTGCCACCACGAAACCATGGTTTCACACAAGGTTAAGTCTTGTAAGCAGATACACTGCTCATTCCCTTCAGCACAGGGCTCTCAGCTATGAACCACACAAGTTCAGAAGCAGGACAGGAAGAAAACCACTGTTTTATGAACAACTACTCACTTATCTACAGTTTTATATATGAACTCATTCAGGTGCACAGCTACAAAAAGCAACTGCTGTCTTATCTTCTCTAGCTGTTGTTGCTGCTGTTGCAAATGCGATTTTTCAGTTTCTTTTCTCATGGCCTGTTTGGCATTTCGATCTTTGTTTAAGGTACACAACAGTTCTTGCTGATGGTTTGGAGATGGGAGATTTCTTTCTCTTTCTTCTAATATTGCCAGTATTTCCTGAAGCTCTTTAATTCTTTGTTCATCCCTCTGGTGTTGCCGTTCCAAGTTTTGCTATTTGAACAGAATAAGTAGTAGTTAATTGCATCTTATACATACACACACACACATATATACACATACACACATAAGTGTTTTGTGGTTTTGGTTTTTTATACACACAGACTGCAAATAAAAGCATAATACCCAGCTAGCATATCCATCTCAGTGTTCCTTAACTCGCAGACCACTTTTAGGGGAAGGCTTACAGTACTGCCTTCCAGGACCACCAGGAAGCCATTTAATGACTCTGGAGTGGGCATTTTCTCCATCCATTTCCAGACATGGTGACAGACAAGTCTCCAAAGAGCCTGCAAAGCCTCCCTCCTCCTCTAATCAAAGTGAGGGAGCTGAGAAACAAGAAGGGTGAAATTGGTAATGTCGCAAACCATAATTAGGAGCCTAGCTCAAAATGAGGGCACTGACACGAAACCTAGTTTGGTTCCCTTCTGTGTTTAAGCCATATTCTTCTCCATCTGTTAGCAGCCAGCAATTCCCAGCATAGGCAAAGATGTAAAGATCAACTTCGGTCAACAATAAACCCAGGCACAAACCCTTGCAAACAGCTGCGTTTGAGAAATGCAAGAAAAGAGCTCATCTAATGCATTTTTCAGAACGCTTTGTTTAAGGGAAGGAAACGTTTCAATTAAAGAACACCATCCAGAGGGTTAAATCCCACTTTGTGGCTATTTCAATGTAAGGCAAGACTTGCAGCAGCATTCTCACCAGTCTCTGTTGATCTCTCTGCCAGTCCTTCTGTTTCTCTAGCTCTGTTTGTTGCTGCTGTCTTCGCGCTCTCTCTCTCTCCTCTTTCTTGTTTTTATCTTGCTCTTTCATCGTCTTGAAGAGCAACTGCAGTTGTTCCCAGTCAGCTTTCAGCTTTGCCTCTCTTTCCTTCTGGGCCTCTAAGGAACGGATTACCTCTTGTTTTTGACCCTGAAGAGATTCCAGCGTAGCTCGCAATTTGTCACTGACCTCTCTCTCTTTCTGGGTTTCTTCACAGCACATCTGTACTTCAGCCTCTAGCTGCCTTTTGGAACGAATGGCCTTCTGGTGCATTTTCTCAATAATAGCAGCTAGCTCCATAGTTCGGGACCTCTCTTCTTCCAGCTGGGCTTGGAGCTCTCGAACAAAGGCTTGTTCCAGCAGTGACTCCCTGTGCTGACAAGAAGCACCTTCTTTCACTCTCATGTTCAACTGTTCTGTCAAAACACGTTCATGATTCAAGGAATTCAGGAGCTCCAACGAACGATTTTTCTCAGTGTCCAAATTTCTCTGTAGCTCCGACAGTTTGGTCTGTTCCTGGGACAGCAATGCTTCACAGCGGGAGTGCTCGATCTGAAGTTCCTTGCGGAGATTATCATTTACCGTTTGCTCATGCTCTAAGGATACGGCCAGCTGGCTATTCTGCACTGACTGCAACTCCAAAGCAGTCTGCAGCTCCTGTTCAAAAGGGGGAAGCACATATTAATAGTCCAGCACAAACACTCATTTGTGGGGCAGGCTAGCATTTGACAATTTTCAACCTCCTGTTTTATCCAGGAAGAAATTCAAGACTGAACTAGAGTAGTTCAGGTATTAAAAAGTTTAATTTTCTAATTACAAGTGCCAGAATCATGCTTGTTAGCAACATGACACCAAGTAACAAAAGCAAAGATTGTAATGTTAAAATTTTTTCCAGTACATTCTTTTTTCTTCAATTCGTAAGACCCTCATTAGGAAATCACTATTCTTTACATCACTCAATCCCCTTAATAAGTGACATCTGAAGCAGAAATAACCCATGTTGATTTAAAAAGAACCAAAAATCTAAGCAGTAACAGTAGATGTAAAACCTCTGGATTTTACGGCTCATCTGTTTAAAGCACACAATACAGACTGATAAAAATAATCCATCCCTAGGTCCATTTTGTGAGCCAGCCTTTCTTCAGAAGGGAAGGGAGTGACTGAAGGGGCAGTCCCACGGCACTTGCAGACAGTCAGAGCTAGCATTGCTGTCATCCTGGGGCGGGGGGGTGGTCAGGTCTGCCCTACCCACCCCCCCCAGCCAGCACTACTTCTCCTTGGATCTTGTAGAAAGCCAGGTCAGATGCTAAGTGGCATCAGCTTTCCACACTACAGCTTCAAGGGAGGATTTGGGAATGCGAGACTGCAGCGATGTGAACTGTGAATGGTTTAACCTGGTGCACAGCTACACCTGGGGCAATGCACTTTTCTCTTTGCCTTGGCTAAGATGGGCCCTGCCTTCCCTGCATGAGCAAGATGGAGGATGTTAGCACCATGTCCTACCACACAAGTAGTAACAAAAATCCCAACAAACAAAAATCACCCACAAACCTAAACATCTCCCAGAAAGATGATGTGAGAGGCCAGACTACAAGGAAATAGAGTCAGAATTGTGTTTCCTCACTTAGGGCATTTAACTCGGATTGTTTTGGAGTTATCTGATAGAGTTTGGTTTTGGTTTTTAAGTTTAAAAAAGGTTTATGTTAAATCTTCTTCCTTTTCCAGTCACTGTAGGCCTTTTACAAGAACTGAGTCATTGCTATCACAGTATCAGAGAGAAAACTGTTCATTTGTTTTCTGTTCAATTTAGAAGAAAGGGAACAAGACAAGACTTTGGTTAACCTCCAAAAATACATGTTATATTGGAAAGGCTCCAGTTACTCTCTGCCAAGCATATGTATCATTGGGTGTTTTCTTTATAATCTCAGTTATCATACACATCACATCCTCACAGCACGTTTGCTCTGGAATAAAGGGTGCAGTAACACAATTGTAGAATCTGGCTCTCCCTACACAAGGGGCAGTACAAAACTAGTCCCAAGAATGTGAAAACAAAGCTCCAAAAACACTAAGAAGATATGGGGGGGAAGGTGTACAACTTTTGCTTATTTCTGCATATGCAATTAAGGAGGGTAACTGAAAGCTTTAATTCTGTGAAAACAAAATAAACCCTATGCACATTGAGTAGAAGTTTGTTTTTTTTTCTTTAAACAGTTATTAAACAAAAACCATTGGACGTGAAAAAAACTGCAAAAATAACCTGTTAGATAACTTCATGCAGCAAGGGAGGTGAACTGAAGCATTGAGATGTAGGACATTACCTCCAAGGCCTTTGTCTTTTCATCTTCTGCTTTCTTATGCTGAAGCTGTTGTTCCTCAAACAAACCTTGTAACTCCGTTTCCTTCAGATGTTCAGTCTGCAAGTCTTCAAGTGCAATTGTCAAATCCTTTTCTTTTTTTTCCAATTCAAAACTGCAAAGTTCAAAAAGACACTTCAGAACAGAACATCCTTCACCAGCAATGCAAACAAGACATTTTTGGGTTACTTTTTGTGAGTTGGTCTATTGCCTGGATTCTTTAAGATGGTCTCTGCTCTTTCTAGAGAGGGTCAGTTTTCAAGTCACAATTATTTAGCATCTGAAAACATTTGCCTCCCTGCAAGCAAAGCTAGAATTGCTCTATTTAGTAACAATTAAGAGATAGGGAGAAGTTATCTATCCTGGCAGAGCAAAACTGTTGTCCTGTGAGAGGAAAGAAAAACATTGGCATACACTAGGAATAAGGGGGTGGGGAGTAGAGGAAAAAACCCATACACAAGATGACAGGCAAACAGAAGTACCAACCAAAAGACTAAGACAAAAGCTACAGGAGTGGGGTACATCGGGGATACAGGGATCTAGTATGTTCACTTTTAATAGACCCATACAACATGCACTTACTTCCACAACCTTCTCAGTCAACGCTACAGAAAATGTCAATATGCAAATTTGAATTGAAGAATAAATAAATTTAAGCAGTTAGTAAAGAAAAACGAACATATCCATGAAAAGTGAGAGAGGTTAGTTTTCCTCCTTGTGTTTCCAAGTGCTAAGCCATTTGTGGATCCAATGAGTATAAAGCTCTTTCAGACCTGTTAGATAACTAAAATAAAATAAATTAATAAATCTACTTCTCACCGTAACTGGTTTATTTCCCTCCGAAGCTCTTCTAGGGATTTCTGCAGCCCTTCATTCTCTTGCTTACTTTCATGAAGCTCTGATTTCAGGGCTGCTTTTTCTTGATTCAAGAGATCACATGTTTCAGAGGCTCTCTTCTGCTCCTCAGACAGGGTGCTGTGCAAGTCACTTACGATAGATTTTTCCTGCTGAAGCTTATATTCTAATAATTCAACTAGGATAAGAAAATGTTAGTTATTTGTATTACAGAGAACTTGACAACGTTATCAGTTACACTGGTTCAAACTCGGGAGGGGGGGGGGCGCGCAGAAATCAGCTGTATTAAAGTGTTCTTCCCTGGAAAATTCGTTTCTTTTCAAACATATGAATCAGCAGAAAGATGCACATACATACTACAGCTCTGCTGCTAGAGGACCAGGCAAAGTGAGAACAACATGAAAGCTGGGTGAGACTATAAGAGCTACTGTGATATACTGTCAGTAACCTGTTACTAATGGATTCTAAACCTCATTAAGCAAACCCATCCATTTACTAGCAAACATATGTATAAAGAATTCCCTGAAAACCAACAAGGGTATTTTACTATCTTTGATGGTTTTTCTACATGTATACACTATTTAACAAAGAGTCACCCTTCAGTTCTATGGCTTTGGGTTATTTTAAAGCTTCTCATTGCTTTTCAGATTTTTCTTAACAACTAATATTAGAAAGAAGAATTCCTTCCTCTGCTAAAATCGCAGAAGACCTGAGTGCATTAGTAAAACTGAAAAATTGTACAGCATCTGCTTCTTTGCAAAACAATCTTTTATTTGCCTTTTATCTTCTAGGCAAAAAAGGAAAGAACTGACATAGAAGACCAGATAACAGGAACTTGGCGATTACTACCTTTCCTCCGAAGGTGGTGTTCTTGTTTGCTCCCATGATCTTCTGCGTTGGTAAGGGTTTCCTGTAACTGTTGTAGCTTCTCCTGGTTCTGAAGATGTGTCATGCGTAGCTGAGCTCGGAGGTCCTGTATTTCAGAGAGCAAGCTATTCCGATCTGAGGAGAAAAGGTGCTCTACAACCATCTGCCTCTGTTCCTCCTGAAAATGAACCAAGTCCTATTAAATCTACAAGGCTGTTCCCATATTTTCTGCAAAGATAAACCCTAGAGAAACCCTTGCAGTACAAGTTTTATATGGAAGCAACTTCAGATGACTAAGTTCATGCTTCATATTAATGCAAAATGTTAACATTAAGTAACAAAGAAAAACCCACTTCACTAGCTTCCAAATAGAATAACAGTTATTAATAATAGTTTATACATAATAGTTACTACAAACAATCCAGTCTGAACCTAAAAACTAGATACCGTCAGCAAAAAAATCCCAAACAGATTCAGAGTTAGCTCAATATATACCCTTTGCAAAAGAAGTCTGAAGCTCTAGATGGAATTCTTCCCCTCATCACTATTTATCAAATATTTCCTTCTCACTGTCACAATCTTTCTGGATGCCAGCTAAAATACTCAATAGGCTTTGTACACAATATACAAAGTTTGAGAAAAATGGTACCAAAACATAGATTATAAAAGCCTACTGATCCCACACAATCTGGATTAATGCACAAGATAAGATTTAACAATGAAAGTAATAAAAATGTAAAAAACCAAAAAATCCCACGGAGGCATAGAAGTGATTTATGAGCATAACACTTTAAGAGGTTTTCTTACTTGTTGTTTCATTATGTATTCCAGTTTTTCCACTAACGAACCTTCATCACCAGACTCAGGATTAGAGAAGTGAGACTTCAAGTCAATTTGCAACACATTTCTCTCCTTCTCAAACACGCTCTGTACTGCTTGCAGCAGTTCTCCTCTCCAGTCAGCAGCAATACCTGAAAATTCCTGTTAAAAAAAAAAAAAAATTTTTTAAATGGCATCTCTCTCAATCTCTAACCCACTGTCTTTCATATCATTACTGTGTAAGAGTATACCTATCTGTTAATTTAAGCAGATCAAAGGTGTTTAAAGAGGCCTGTTCAAATCTCAAAGGAAAGAGTCCCTTGCTCCTCATACATATATATATACACACACACACACACACAAACTCCATAACAATATACATTTTTATATATATAAAAACCTGGTTACCTTGCTTTAAAGGATATTTTTATTGTCATACCTTGTTTCCTCTATCTGCCATCTTGCTAAGGTAATCTTTCAGCGACTGTATAGCATCCAGCAAGGCTAAGCCCTCCTTCTGCCATCCCTCCATTGCCACTCTGGTCTGATGAACATTTTTCAGCTCCCTAAAACCAAAGGGACATTCTGACAAAGCCAGTATTTTGCGGCTCTCCTCATATACCATCTTCAGCACAGCCTAAGAAGGAAAAAAAATAATAATGCATATTAGGAAACAGGCATCAGCATCCTGACAGTGTACAAGCAGGATGGGATAGCACTAGACAACAAAAATAAGAAGGCTGTCCAAGGCTGTGATACAGATAAAGGCATGCAGGTCTGTCCTGCTACTTGGTATACTTAATAAACTAAGAATACACATACACACACACATATACATAGAGCGAACCAACAGTTACCAGAGAATTTTTATCTCCTAACACTGAGGTCAATATTTAAGAATACAGTGGCCACTTAAATACTGTATTCACAGTGTTACAGTACAAATGGCAGTCTTGGCCAGTGCATCTTATTGCTGTGTACATCAGCATGCTAATATGCAATTAAGCCAAAAGGACTGTACTTTGTTGTTTCTGAACTATTTAGAATTTAATTTATTCCCAGGAAAGTTAGCTATCAAGTCTGAAGCCATGTTACTAAACCCTAGTGATGCCAGAAAACTGAATTACATATTTAGACAACCTTGGCTTAAAATTTAGCAGATTATGTACAAATAACATCTCCCAAAATAATCTGTCTTAATAATTTACATAGTGGAAATTGTTTCTTCTAACATTGTCAGGCAAAATAACATCTTTTAAATAAATTCCCTGTTCACAAACTATTACATCATGCACAGACGTTTCCTGGTCTCTTTTCAAGGTATTTAAGTCCTTTTCTACATATATCTCATCAGAAATATCCCAGCCTCGATGTGGAGCTGTTCCTCATTGCTATTCACTTTAACAACAACAATACGGAGTACTTTTCTTTAACTCTTGATATTCTTTCTTTGCACTTTTGTGAATGAATTAACTTTTGAACCAACTTGAGTTGCTTTTCTGTTACCAGAATCAAAATAGTGATTATTTCAAGAGCCAATGCTAAACGATGAAAACCTTTAGTAAACATTAACAACAGAAGCACACTAAAGTGTTCAGACTAAACATTCAGTACTGGAATATGCACTCAGATCTTACAGCCAGTAAAGTCTAAACTGATGGTCCAAGAAAGAAACTAAATAAAAAGTTCTGGTTTTTAAGAGAAAATAAAATTTGCCTCTTCCATGAAGTCTATGAAACTATGCTCTTTGAGAATTATTAATTTTTTAGATACAGAATCACAGAATGGTTTGGGTTGGAAGGGACCTTTAAAGATCATCTAGTCCAATCCCCCTGCCACGAGCACGGGGACATCTTTCATTAGATCAGGTGGCTCAATGCCTCGTCCAACCTAATTTTGAACATTTCCAGGGATGGGACATTCACAGCTTCTCTGGGCAACCTGTTCCAGTGTCTCACCATGCTCATTGTAAAGAATTTCTTACTTATGTCCAGTCTAAACCTACCCTTTCAGTTTAAAACTGTTGTTCCTTCTCCTGTCACTGGTAGTGACAGCCCCTCTCCACCTTTCTTACAAGCCTCTTTTATACATTGAAAGGCCACAATAAGGTCTCCTTGGAGCCTTCTCTTCTCTAGGCTGAACAACCCCAACTCTCTCAGCCTCTCTCCATAGGAGAGGTGTTCCAGCCCTCTGACCATTTTTATGGCCCTCCTCTGGACCTGGTCCAACAAGTCTGTGTCTTTCCTGTGCTGGTGACCCCAGAGCTGGACGCAGTACTCCAGGTGGGATCTCACCAGAGCAGAGTAGAGGGGCAGAATCACCTCCCTCGACCTGCTGGCCACGCTTCTTTTGATGCAGCCCAGGATACGATTGGCCTTCTGGGCTGCGAGCGCACATTGCTGGCTCATGTCCAGCTTTTCATCCACTGGTACCCCCAAGTCCTTCTCGGAAGGGCTGCTCTCAATCCCTTCATCCCCCAGCCTGTATTGATACCGGGGGTTGCCCCGACCCAGGTGCAGGACCTTGCACTTGGCCTTGTTGAACCTCATGAGGTTCACATGGGCCCACTCCTCCAGCCTGTCCAGGTGCCTCTGGATGGCATCCCTTCCCTCAAGTGAATCAATGGCACCACTCAACTTGGTGTCATCTGCAAACTTGCTGAGGGTGCACTCAATTCCACTGTCTATGTCATTAATGAAGATATGAAATAGTATTGGTCCCAGTACACACCGTTGAGGAACGCCACTTGTTACTAATTGCCACTTGGTCATTGAGCTGTTGACTGTAACTCTTTGGACGCAGCCATCCAGCCAATTCCTTATCCATCTAACAGTCCATCCATCAAATCCATCTCTCTCCAATTTAGAGAGGATGATGTTGTGGGGGACCATATCAAAGGCCTTACAGAAGCCCAGGTAGATGACATCACTCGCTCTTCCCTTGTCTGCTGATACAGTCACTCCATTGTAGAAGGCCACCAGATTAGTCAGGCACGATTTTCCCTTGGTGAAGCCATGTCGGCTGTATCTAATCACCTTCCTGTGTTCTATATGCTTCAATCTAAGTTCCTGGAGGATCTGTTTCATGATCTTACTGGGCACTGAGGTGAGGCTGACAGGTCAGTAGTTCCCAGAGTCCTCTTTATTACTCTTTTTAAAAATGGGTGTGATGTTTCCCTTTTCTCCAGTCACTGGGGACCTTATCTGACTGCCATGACTTTTCAAAAATGGAGAGTGGCTTAGCGACTACATCTGCCAATTCCCTCAGGACCCTGGGATTCATCTCTTCAGGTCCCATGGACTTGTGTATGTCCAGGTTCCCCAGGTGGTCTTGAACCTGATCTTCTCTTACGATGGGAGGGACTTCATTCCCCAATCCCTGCCTTGAGGTTCAGGGACTTAAGATGCAAGAAGAGTGACTGCCAGTGAAAACCTGGCAAAAAAGTTGAGTACCTCAGCCTTGTTGGTTGTCACTAGTTCTCCTGTCTTATTTATCGTGTGTGTGTATACACACACACACACACTTTCTTTAATTTTCCTTTTCTGTCCAATGTACTTGTAGAAGCCCTTCTTATTATTCTTCCTCACATTCCTTGCCAAATTCCCCTCCAACTGTGCCTTAGCTTTCCTGATCCCAACCCTACACATCCAGGCAGCATCCCTGTATTCTTCCCAGGTTACATATCCCTGGTTCCACTGCCTGTGCATTTCCTTCTTATACTTTAGTTCAACTGGGGGGTCCTTACTCAGCCTTGCTTGTCTCCTGCCTTCCTCACCTGATTTCTTACACATGGGAATCAAAAGCTCTGGTGCTTTAAGAAAGATGTCCTTAAATAGCTGCCAGGTACTGTTTTGCTCCTTTATCCCTGAGGGCAGTTTCCCAGGGAGTCCCATCCACAAATTCCTTAAACAACTGAAAGCTTGCTCTCCCAAAATTCAGTGTCCTGACTCTACTCTGTTTTTCAAAGACAGCTCTGTACTATCAATCTTTTTCTTTTTTAAAAACATAGAGAGAAACCCCGCTGCCTCTCCTTCCTTTTGCCTGTCTCTTCTGAACAGTTTATAGCCATCGACCGCATTGTTCCAATCATGTGATTTGTCCCACCGAAGTTTCAGTGATAGCAATTAGATTGTAGCTTTCTAGCTGCACAGTGACTTCCGACTCCTCCTGTTTGTTACCCATGCTATGTGCATTGGTATAGAGGCACTTCACTTGGGCTGTCAACTGTGTCACCTTTTTGGAGGAACAAGCCCCAGTTTCTTTGAGACATTTCATAGGTGTTTCCCTGTTGGTTCCTAATACATCAGCTGCCTCTGGCTCTTCTCTGTTGCTCAAAACTCCATCCCCTTTTCCCACTAAGTCTAGTTTAAAGCTCTCCTTATAGGTTTGGCCAGCTTATTGGTGAAGACACTCTTGTCCCACTTGGTCAGGTGAATCCCATCAGCTCCCAACAGATGTGGCTTCTCAAAGATACATCCATGATCATAGAAACCAAAACCCTGAGTATAGCACCAGCTACACAGCCAGGCATTCACTTGTTCGTGTCCTCCATCCTGGACCCCTTCCTCTGACTGGGAGGATACAGGAGAATACCACCTGTGCTCCCAATCCTTTTAACATTGATCCGAGAGACATATAGCCTCTTTTGATGGTTCCAAGTTACCTTGTTACAGTATTATTAGACCCTACATGGAACAGTAGGAGCGGATGATAATCTGTAGGGTTCACCAGGCTTGACAGCCTTTCAGTGATGTCACAAATACAAGCTCCCGGTAGGCAGCAAACTTCTCTAGAGAAATTGTCTGTGCGGCAAATGGGTGCTTCAGTGCCTCTCAGTAAGGAATCTCCAATTACTAATACTTTACATGCTTTTCTGGTGGCACTGGTTCTAATGCAAGTGGGTGGTTGCTTCAACTTTGCATGGCTGGCTTTTCCTGGATCATGTCAGTTATTCAATGTGCTCTTCATTCTCCAACTCCAGAGCATCATGTCTGTTATGAAGTGGCACTTCAGAGGATGGCGGAAAGTTCTTCCTTCTGCCTTGAGCAGAGATGAAGGTCCAGCTTCCTTCTTGTGAGTTACTTGTGTCAGTCAGCTTGAGTTTGACTTCAGGCATACCCTCCCCTTGCACAGCCTTCCTTCATTGCACAGATCTTCCTTCATTTTGCTGAGTAAGCTGAAAGAATCTGCTAAACATTTTAGGAGGCAGCATTCACTTTCTAGGAAGTATATTTCTTCCAGTTTCTTATTACTCAAGTTTCTTCAAGTATTCGAACTCCCTGTAGCCTACTGCACTTACCCACGTACTTCTCACCAGCCTCATAGATGAGATGATTTGGAGCACTGAATTTCTCCCTTTCACCAGCTGGAATTCCTGGAATGCCTGAGAGCTCATTCAGCTGCAGCACCAAACCAAAGAGTCCCAGGCATATACTTTCTTAAACTTGCCTTACTGACTAGAATAAGCAAATCACTGCTCAGTCTTCTGTATGTTCTTCATGCTCCTTGAACTGACTCTGAAAGATCCCTCCACACCTTGCAGTGGTGTTTCCACAGCTCTCCATCATATCAGAATGATAAGAATAGGCAAGGGAGCATGATGTCAGCTAGCTATGCTTATTTATGAAACAACTCTTTGTAAAGCCTCCAAGACAAACCCATAGATGAGATCAATCAGTCCTTGTACCGCCACATTCTGGAACATCACCAATGCTGTCCTAGCAAAACTTTTTCAATTCTAGCAAGTACAAGCAAGACAAATGTCAGTAAATTTGTCACATGAGAGATGCGAAAATGACTCAAGAAGCATAATCAACTTGAAGTTTAAACTATTACAGAACAGTTTACAGTGTAAAGGTAGCAGCTAACTATTTTATATTAGCATTTTGTTTTCTCTGTTTCCATTTTAATTTGCTTGTATGCTTATATTAATCATATATTACCTTCAGCTGTGGTGAAAGTATTTCCTTTTCTCTCATTGATTCCATAATATCTGGAAACATTCCACGGTACTGCAGATAAGCCATAAAACTAGCATCTAGGTGGTCTGATGTTTGTAGCTCCTGCTTTAGTTTAGCTGCCAAATTTGAGCTGGTATCTGAAGAAAGAGACAGCCCCCCGCACCCACAAGTGTTACAAAGATGAAAAGAACCTGAAACCAGCATAACTGCTTGCAAAATAACCATGATTTCTTCTGCTAGTATGAATGCAGGGTCAGCTGAAGTTAGTTGGTTGAGATCTCAACTAACTTAAATAAGTAAAAAGGCTGTAAGTTGCCTTTAGAACCAGAGAAAGTGTTGTAGTTAAGTCAGGACTCACTAAAACCCCAAGCATCCTTTTCAATATATAAAGATGAAAAGGTAAAAGCAGACTTCCACTAGCACAAATATACAAGTCTTTCTAAACAAAGAACCACCTGAGAAAGGCATAGCTTTCAAATAAAAGATCTACAGTAAAAGAAAACGGGAGAAAGAGGAAACGTTATAATATTTTTATACTGAAGTTAACAAAAGGTGAAAGGAATCTACAAAGTTAAACTTACTGCTGCCATATCCATCGCTCATCGCATCTATGGCAGATGCTCTTGATCTTATATCATCTTGTAAATCAGAAGGGGTTAAAGTTAGATTATCAGCTTCTCTCATCTGCTTGGAAATAATTTTTCACATTAATTTAGTTTTCTGAATCCAGCTATAGAGTTTTCTGCATTTATAACAACTTTGTTACTAGTATAGATTTTAGCAAATGCCTACTTGATCATAGTGTTAGAGATGGCAAATACCACTATGAATGCAACATTGGTGCTCTCTGGAACCCATTCCATCTCATTTTTTTCTCCCTTTCAATAGTCTTAAGAAACAGACATGTATTTATAATTAATTGCCCTTCAAGAGCAAGGCACAAAAATATACAACCAAAGATTAATTTTCTGAAATACAGAGTTTACCTTTCTGTGAAATGATACAGACACAAATATGTAAAATATTTCCATTAAAAAGAAAAAACGCTATTCTCCAATTTTGAAACAGTTTTTTCTAACACTCAACAACAGATATTTGTAAGTGGAGAACTGTTACAGTAAATTAAGTACCGTAGCAGCAAAAGAGTTTTACAGGTTTTAGCTCAATTACTTGCACATGAAGTATTATCACAAATTTATCAGTTGCTTCCATGTAGCGCAACTGCAAAAGTACCAGGATTTGAAGAGTCCTCTCAACAAATGTTCTGCGAGCACAAGATCAATACCCATATTTTTACTGACACCACATCAGCAACGTATAGATGTGCAGGACACAAAGCCTGCTGTAAGCAGCTTATTGCTCAGTTTTAGGTTTTGGAAGACTGTTTTCAATTATTAGAAGCAGTCATAAACAGTTTTTTAATACAGGCCAGAATTTGCTCCACTATCTGACAGTGAGAGAGGAACTAACAACCCTATGTCCAGAACGTTACTGGACCTACCCCTCTCGGTGTGTAAGTTTCTACTACTTGGAGCCAATGGCCCAACAATGGTCCAAGGGGGACAGAGCTGAGCAGTCTTGTTTAATTAGAATGAAATCAGACTTGAAATATCACTTACCAAAATCTTCTCCATATCTTGGTCATCATCAACAGAGTAGGTGCTTTCAGAGAAAGCTGGAGATTTTCTATCTACTCCCACTGCTGCTTCCTCACTGCCATTTTCATACAGGTTAGAATATCCCAGCAATACAGAATTATCTTCTTGCATGGATGACCTGGTGTGCATCATTTCAAAATCTGTGCTTTCAACTTCCGAAAAGGGTGTCAGATGAAGCACTGGTTGAAGTTCCATGCTTATATCTTGCTTTCTCACAATCTCAGGTGAGCCCCATGAAGCCATACCTGCAATGAAATTCTGGAAGTCTTTTGAAGTGTCTTTGCCTATGTTCAAATTGTGTTTTGGAGAATCAGGAGTTTGATGAATTTCCAACATTTGCTGGCCGTGCTTTTTCAAATCTTGCTCCTCTTCAGAGCTGTTGATCACACCCAATTCCTGAGTCAAGATATTTTCTTGTGATTGCTTAATCTGAGTTTTTGGATTTATATTGTGAGTCGTCAAGTCAAACATAACTTCATCTTTTTCCTACAATGAAATAACACATTGTTTAATGGAATTTAAATACAATTTTACAAACTGAAAAACATGCATTTAAAAAGATCTTCTCAAATTTAATAGCCGTATCTTATTCCCAGGTTTTATGTAAAAATGATCCAACAGTTTAGTATATTTTATATGCCAGCTAACCAGGCTTTTTTAACAAGCATATCATTAATAGGAGAAGAAAAATAAAAGCAAATGTATTTCTGCAGAGCTGACTTTTGTATCCATCAGGAAAAAAGGGTATTCCTTGTAGCTGTGTAGATAATCTTTTTGCTTTCAAATAAATACAAATCAAAACCTGTTGCTTTCCTAACTGGACAAATCTTCTGAACTATCTTAAGGCTTAATTCCTGTCCCAGGGCACCAGGAAAAAATGGTTAAGAAGTCTACAGATGGTTCTTATGCCTGCCATTTCAATGCAGGAGAAACTATCAACCATCTACTTCTAGTCACTGGAAGGAAAAGCAACATGGATTCACATGTCCCTTCATGTGACAGACACAGCAGCCATACATACCAACATGCTTTATCCTAAATTTTGGTAAGGCCATACTTGTACCTTTTAGTGTCCTGTTCCCACAGGGGTACTCTACTCTTTTTTTTTTTTATTATTTTTCCAAGCACCAAACAACAGACTTAGGTCTCTGCTGATCAGCAACACTGCAGACCATTTCTCAGACTCTGACTCTATAAAAACAGATACACTAGGTCAGACCAAAGTCGTTCTACCCAACCACCATCTCAGAGAGGCCAACAGGGAAACACAGCTTGCATGGACACAACAGGTGTCCGTCTTCCTCAGTTCTTGTGATCCTTGAACATAACTAGCTATTTTCCAGCCTGAGGGCTTGGGTATCTGAATGGCCACAGAACCTTTCCAGCATCTTTCCCATAGTGTGAAGGCACGGTCACTGACCAGGCCAAGGCTAGACTTCCACCTTCAAACCGCAGAGACATCTGAATAATGTCAATACTGTGCCATGGAGTATGCAGATACATCCCTGCCTACCTTGCTACAAGGGTTCTCATTTAGTCAGCATTTCTATATAAAGAGCTTTCTTCCCTTCCCAAGGCCTCTTGAGGTTACTGTTCTTTTTCTATGACCTTAATTGCTCTTTTCAACAAGCAGGTGTGTCACACACACCATGAGAAGGCTGCTGTTGCAGAGCCACTGCTCCAACAAGTCCCACTGTTTGCTCCAGAAGTCAAGAATTCAAACCTTCTCCCTGTCTTTCAGCCTCTAAACCTGTTACTCACTCCACCTGGAGGCTGACATCCAAATGGAACATCTCTGAACTGCATCATGAAAATACCTTTACCCTCATCCTTATAACCTCAGGGATCCAGTGTGGTAGGACTTGCCATCACCAAGTGATTAAGGAACCCTAAGGCTAGGGCCCAACTTGCTGTAATTCCAGGGCTTACTGATGTCGTTAATATAGAAACTCCTAAGGGAAAAGTAGGCACAAGTGCGCTCATGACAAAGGCTGTGCCTCTTCTGCAGCAGAAGGGAGACTCCAGAGCATATATTGAGCATGCCAAGCTGCAGCTTCTCTTCTAATGCCTCCACAACTTATGCAGAATGTCAGGCTGCCCTGCTTCCTCCACTTTTTTCATATTCAGTGCCCCAGGCACTGAATCCTCTAAAGCCCCCTCCAAAGTTGGCCCACCCACTGCTTTAAGAGGTGTCTGTTTTCCCTCCTTGCTGCCTTCCCCCCCCCCCCCCCCCCAATCAGGAATTTTTGGATCCCTGGTTCTGAGGTTCCCTCTCTGTTTTACCACCATCATCCCAAGGAAGTTTTAACAGGACTAGAACAATCTTTCTGCAAAGGAACCCTGCCGAATGGCAGAGCTTTGCCCTGTCCTTGCAAAGTGGTACCTCCCCAAGCTTGCCTGCCCAACTCCCTGTAATCCAAGGTCTACACATCTCAGGCCACACAGGCAGTCAACATCTTTCTGTTTGACAGTTCTTGGTTAATTTTTCCTTCAATCGCTTAATCTAAGTCATTTTAAGATAAAATTACCCTTTTGACCTATTAGATTCTGTGTCTAAGACTCTAAATGATGCACTGTTTGAGAAGATATTTCTTTTAGTTTATTTTAAACCTGCCACCATGCAAATTTCATTCTCCATACCTCTTACATTGTAAGATACAGTGAATAGTTGTTCTTTCTCTCATTTTAGACTGTCACCTTAATCCTTTTGTGTTAATCATCCATCTTAGCTGATGAGTCCTAGCCTGTTTTAAGCCTAGTGCTAGCTGCAAAGTACTTTACCCTTTTAGCTGCTCCTCCAGCTTTCATTTTAATAAATTTCCTGATTTTCACATTGTTCCCACTTTTGAACCCAAGAATAACTGTACCAAGGGGTTTCCTTGCTCCTCTAAGAATGCTGCATTCGTTTGTGTTATATTGACTATTAAACAAAGGCTCTTCAATGTTAACAATTTGAACCAACTCTCATTCACTATTCAGGGTTAAGTAAAGAGCTGCTTAATCTCATGTAGGTTTTCTGTCTTGGTACTCCAAGCAGCAGTCATTTCTTTTCCTCTGAAGATGTTCTGTATAATGGCATTTAGCTAATCCATACTAGAACAACAGAAGTACCCAAATACTGTACTCTCAGGCTTATGGTCACTATCTTGCTCAGATAGTTGATATTCTAAACCAAATACTGTACTTTTCTTTGTACTGGGATGAGCTAGATCTATAGGAAAAGGTCTATCATAATGAATGCTTGAAGACATGGTAGTTTACTTACTTTGACTCAATATATTCTCCAACATTGATGATCATCCCTCCTCAGCCTCCTTTAAAACTTTTAGCACTTAAACATGGAAATACATATACTGACATATATACACGAACGTAAGCATTTCAGAATCTAAGTTTCTACTTGAAAATTGATTTTTAAACCATTTAACTGCCCCCAGAATTCCAGCATACCTTTATATCCTTCAAAATTTTACTAGTTCTGTCTTCACTGAATCCTAACTCCTTTTTTGCTGAACCTAATTCAGAATTAAGTTCTTCTTTATGAGGTGCCATCTTTACAATTAAATTATTTTCATTCTGTGAAGTATTTGTAGCCTTTAACTCTCCCTGCATTGTGTTAAAAGGAAAAATATTTTTTATGTGAGCCTTTTCCATGTTCGTATAGATTGTATATTTTCCATATATTCTCAAATTGTATCTACAGTAACTATGTTAAAGTTGTGCATGCACCTCACTGTATATGTATTTTACGTGACAAACAGCGTAAGTAATGCAGTTGGCTGGAACTCACATGGCATATGCTGGTAACGTAAGCTTGTAACAAATAATCATTACTAAGCTGAGATCAAGCAGCTGTATGTACTCTTATTCTGGACAAGAGAACTACAATGTTGCTGCATGTGATTTCCACCAGAAAGCTGATAACTGACCTTCATGAGTTACTGTTATTACTAAGTGGCTATTACAATTTGAAAGAGATCTATAGAGACAGGTAAAAAACCACAACCAGTAAATCTGGTACACAGTATTTGGTTATGGCAGTTGTTTGGGTTCTTTAAACAGGGATCTAACAATCACTATCCGTATAAGCAACATGGGCCAGTAGACCCCTAAACTGGAAGTCAGGTGCCTAAGCTCTGATGCTGCCTTGTATACATACACTCAGTAGTCTGAAGTACATCATTCTGCGTAGGTCATTCAACGTTATTCCTTCCCACCTGATATCTTTTTCTGAGGGCTTTCTGAGACAGACCCTGAATGTACAGTTTCACCTAGGCAAATGGCACCGATCCAAATTAGAACTTCTAAGCAAATAAAGACACAAACACCAGTAATGATCACGTTTTGCATAGCTACACTCTTCATTTCTGCTTAAAAAATAAACATAAGTCATTTTACATAGTAATTATCCTATCATTTCTTTAAATAAGGAGAGATGGCATTCAAGTATAATTTAAACATGATACATCCTAAATACATCAGTGTAGCTTAAAGATAAAGACAAAAGCCTAATGAAAACCCACTGTTATTACTGAGTACGTTTTAAAATGAAGAACTGCATCCTGTTGTGATTGTTGGGCTATGAAGCAAAATGGCAAAGTAATATTGAACATTCTGTAGCATCACAGTAACTCTGCAAGTAGGTTTTTACCATTAGTGATACCAGTATTAAAGCTCAGTTATTTTGCCTAACGTTGAAATCCAATAATTCTACCTACAAACCATAATTTCCACCTGGTGCTGAAAAGGCCATCTTCCCTTCCCACTACAAAGGGGCAAGTAGTACAGTAAAAGCCAACCACCTTGAATTTTTATGCCCATATCATACTGCCAGTCAGGACCCCCAAAATTCACATAATCCCAACACCTAACTTTTTTTCCTTTCCTATGCATTCAGAAACTCTTTTCATATAAGCCTTCTTAGTAATACTTATCACCTCTGTAAGCCAGCTTTAAAAGGCAGTAAGTTGGTACATGACAGACAACTACAGCTCTCTGAAAAACAGGTCATCTGGGTCCTACTGCTTTCCAAAATTGAGTAATTTAATAAAAGTTCACATTAGGTTATCTGAAGCAAATGGTTCTAGAAAAGATTCAAAGTAAATACAAGAAAGATTCACAGTAAATAAAGATTTCTAAAAAAAAAAAAAGAAGATACATAAAGTACTTTCAAGTAGTTCTCTCAGACAGCCATAAAGTATGGCAAACATAGTCCTAGTAGCTCGTGGTGGGTTGACCTTGGCTGGCTGCCAGATGCCCACCCAGCCACGCTCTCACTCTCCCCCCTCAACAGATCAGGGGGAAAAATAAAATAGAAAGTGCTTGTGGGTGGAGATAAAGACAGGGATATCACCTACTAACTACTCTCACCGGCAAAACAGACTTGACTTGGGGAAAATTTATTTAATTTATTGCCATTAAAAATAGAGTTGGATGGCAAGAAACAAAGACACACTGAAACAGCCCCCCCCCCACTGTCTTTTCTCCCCAGGCTCAATTTCACTCCTTCATTTCAAACTCCTCTACCTCCTCCCCTGCAGTGTGGATATCTGCTCCAGCATGGTCTCTTCCATGGGCTGTTTCTCACACTTTTTTCCCCTCACTCCTCACTGGCTGTGCAGTGTTTTGCCCTTTTTTAAATATGTTTTCGCAGTGGTGCCATGCACATGGCTGACAGGCTCAGCTGTGTCCTGCGTTGGAACCAGCTGTGCACAGCATGGAGCAGCCCTGGCCTTTTCTCATAGAGGACCCCTGCAGCTCCCCCACTGCCAACACCTTGCCACCTACACCCAATACATACCTTAGGAACCATGCCCAAAACAATATCCAGCTCAGAAAAACTGAGTGGATTAAGTTTTCATGCATCCTTGCACTGTTCTTAGGCCTTCCAGGCATCTACCTCTAGCCACTGCTGAAGAAACTACACAAAGATAGACAGACCCTTCAACTGACTCACCACAGCCATTTTTATGCCACAGTATTCATCTTCACCCTTTCTTACAGCACTGAAAAGGATAAGCTATAGGGCTTTATATGACACATAAAATTGAATTATTTTAAAAAAAAAAATACTATTAAAAAACAAATCACATACCAGTTTATCAGTAGGGGAAGCCAGTACTGCAAATGACTGATCAACATTTACTTCCCGTTCTTCCAATTCCTCCACTACTTTAAGGACTTCGCCTTTTCTTTCTTTCCGGCAGAATGGCTTGAGAAAGTTAGTCTCTTCATGATCACGTTGCTCCTTTGGCTTGTATGACTCCAACTGTGAAATAAGTTCACCTCTTTCCAATCGTAAGGCTTCAAGCTCTTTCACATATGCCTCAATTTGATCTTTCAGTTTTGCAGTGCCACCCTGCAGTTCGTTGATTTCTCTCTGATAAGCTACTTCTTTCTGATTCAGTGCTTGCACTTGGAAATCAAGGCTAGAAACTTCTAACTGAAGACTATAAACATCTTGAGCCTGACTTGCATCTCTCTTTTCCAACTCTGTTTGAAGCTCTGCTGCCTTTTTTGTTAAGTACTGCAACTTACTTGTATCAGCTTCTCTTTGATCTGCCATTGTCTTCATTTGCATATCTTTCTCTAGAATATTTGCTTCCCTTTCTCTCACAGTATCTTCAAGTTCTTGAATGCGAGAAGTTGTCATCCTTGCTTCAACCTCTCTCTGAGAAAAACGTGTTCGGAAAAGGCTGTACTCTTCCTGAAGCGCATTGTACTGTATTCTCAGAGAGGTCAGCTCTGCAACGTGCTGCTCTGATGACTCTTGTAATTCTTGGCATTTTTTTTCCAAAATTTCCACTTCCATTTTGAACTGTAGTTCTTTCTCTTCCAGTTGCTGCTGCAGAGCTTCTCTAGCAGTTGAGACAAGCTCTAGTTCCTCCTGAAGTTCTCTCGCTTTGGAGAGTAGCAATGAGTTTCTTCTGTTTGGACCAGTATCACCCTGACAATCTACCAGTCCCTTCTTCAACTCATTCTGAAGGTTTTCCACTGGCTTTCCCAATGCATGCTGATAGAGATCATCTTGATTGTCACTAACTTCATGACATACTGGTCCAAATTGTGCCAGCTCTTTTTGAAGCTTCTCAATTACTCCATGGAGTTGCTCTACCTCTTCATCTTTGTCCTTATGCAGCCTTTCCTGGTCACCACGAAGGTGCTCGACAAGGGATTTCAGTTCTTCAATTTCAGATTTTTGGTCTTCCACAACCTGAGCAAAAGGATAAGGTCTGAATATTACTGTATGTAGGCAGAATTACTATTGCACGTAGAGTTTAAGTTACATTTTTCTTCTGAATTATGCAGGCATTAAATCACACATTTAACAGCAAGAAGAATTGCATACTTCAGCTGGTAGCTACTCGGAATACTCTCTACTTTCCTAAAAGAATTATCAAATAGATTTACAATAAGATTCTGTATACCTTGCTTCCCTCAAAATCAAGCAATGAACATATAGTAAGTACTCTTACTTTATTCTCCAGAGCATCCTCTAGCTTGTGCTGGAGCCTCTTCATCTGCTCATTCAAATGATCGATTTCTTGATTCTTTTCTTTAAGTAGTGCTTGTGGGAATGACAAAGCTGAGGAATCACTAATACCCAGGTCCTGATTTTGCTTCACATGGAGTTTTGTTAGATCCTCCTGATCAGAAAAAACAGCAATCTCATTAGAACGGACTTACTTTCTCTCCCAACCTAATGGCAGAACAGAACTAAGGGCTTTATTTAAACATTCTCCTCCTTACTATAATGTTAAGAACTCAATAACACAACTACAGCTACTTTGTTTAGATTTGTACCACTGGATTAGATTGCCACAACATTTCTCAACTTTCAAGGTAAGAGATGAACACTCTAGTTGCCAGACTGACAACCAACCAGTTTTCTAACTTGTAACATTTGCTATGGCTGTAGAGGTCAGGAATGCACACAAAACTGTAGTGTTTACTAAATGACAACACTGTAGTTCATAATCTGTCAGGGCTAGAAAAAAGCTAAGCTTTTTATTTAAATCAAATGACTGTAGAAGATAATGCCATAAGCATGAATCTAGAGTGTCGGGGTTTTTTTGTTCTACGATAACCAGCATTAGCCTTGTAACAGTAATGCAATATTCCCTTGACAAGAGAAACAAACTTAAGTATCTGTTTATAACATCATGAGATGAAGACCACAACACTCAAGAAAGGAGGTCTCTGAAGTTTTAGCTGGTGCACACTAAAGCTAAGGAAACCTACCTTCAAGTGTGCATTCTCTAACTGAAGCTGGCTGATGCTGGAAGTGCTACGTTTTTTTTGCATCTCTAACTGCAATTTCAGCTGCAGTATCTCCTCATTTTTATTGATCAAATTATCTTTATATTGTTCTAGTTGGTCTAACAAGCTTGCAATCTAAAAAAAGAAGAAAATGCATAGTTGTTTCAATTAAGTCCTCTTATTGAAGCAGAAAAGATAAAACTTCATTCATCACCTTATTTACTGAGAGCAAGTAACTTCAGCAAATTCTGATTTAAACTCTCTCTCTAATCAGTTTGCATTAATACTTGAGACATAAAAAGAGCAAGAAGCTAGTGTTCCAGCTCCTCAGCTGTGAAACTGAAGTACCACAAAGGTGGTTTTCCATTTTCTTTAAAAAACAAAACAAACAACTAACTGCTCATTAAAGATATGTTAATCTATGTTCTGAATAATCAAGCCTTGACCACTGATGTAATTTGACATAATAGGAGACATGTTAGCATTTGATGTCTAATGTAATCACAAGCAGTTAACAATCACCATTTTCCTCCCCCTAGAAGATAGAAATTAGCACTGCGGTGCTAATCCCAGTAACACAGCAATCAAACAAGTTCTGAGCATTGGCTCCTTCAACGTGTAAAAGGGTCAATTACTATACATTTCTCTGTTTGTAGCTGTTTGAAAGCTTGAGAGCAAAGAGCTATTCAGAAACACTGTGATCTTGCCACCCACAGGTTTTATCATCTCTTGCCTCAATAGGTAGCGAGGTACAGGGGCTTTGAGAATGAAAAAGGCTTAGTGGCTTGTCCTGGTTTTGGCTGGGATAGAGTTAGTTTCCTTCCTAGTAGCTGGTACAGTGCTGTGTTTCGGATTTAGGATGAGAATAATGTTGATAACACACTGATGTTTTAGTTGTTGCTAAGTAGTGCTTACACTAGTCAAGGAGTTTTCAGCCTCTTATGCCCTGCCAGCCAGAAGCTGGGAGGGGGCACAGCCAGGAGAGCTGAACCAAACTGGCCAAAGGGGTATTCCATACCATATGACATCATGCTCAGTATATAAACTGGGGGGAGTTGGCCAGGGGAGGGGTGACCACTGCTCGGGAACTGGCTGGGCATCGGTCAGCGGGTGGTGAGCAACTGCATTGTGCGTCACTTATTTTGTATAGTCTTTTATCATCATTATTATTTTCCCTTCCTTCTCTGTCCTATTAAACCGTCTTTATCTCAACCCATGAATTTTACTGGGTTTTTCCCCCCCCCCGATTCTCTCCCTCATCTCACTGGGGGGGTGGGGTGGGGAGTGAGTGAACAGCTGCGTGGTGTTTAACTGCCTGCTGGGTTAAATCACAACAGGCTCCTGAAGTCAGACTTCATGAGAGACATGGAACTTCCATCTGTAAGAAATTAGGCTTTTTTTTTTTTTTAATCTTACTGCTCTTGAAACAATGGTGTACAATTAACTGGAGGATCACCCACATTTTTCTTTACACATCCTAAACTGGACTGTATGTTATGTTGTTATTATTATAGTATCTGTAATATACAAATATTACATAAACATACAGCAGAGGTGTGTATGTATCTGTGCATGTAAGTCTAATAAAAGTTCTAAATAATGTGACCAATTACACTGCATTTCAGCTTAGCTTGGCCCAAGAACTCATTGCTAACATTCTCTGGCTCACAAAATAGAGAAGGTCAGATGACACCATTATGGGTAATTGTCCTTTCTGTTCTTAAAGGAATTATCGCTCACTCTCAAAGTCAAACAAAAAAAATATCTACCTTCCACTCCACTTCAACTTGGGAAGGAAAGGAAAATCAGTTTACAACAGATATTGATCAATCAGTCTCAAAGTTGATGTGAATCATCACAAGACAGTTTCCAGTGGGAGGGGAGACAGACGGACAGGGGGATGACAAAACAGAATAAAGCAAGAAAAAGGAAGGTTAGTTAACACCAAAGCATACAGAATACTGAGTAAGAAGGCACATTTACTACAACATTAGTCACCGGGTTTTTGAATGGCTTAAATTCCCAGTTACAAGTTTGCACAAAATGTTTCTGCAACTACGTGAATGACTCAGAAGTCTACAGGACCCTACCAAAACTCTTACCTCTCTCTCTTTTGTCTGAAGTGCTTCCTGCTCTGCCTGTAACTGCTCCTTCAGCACTGGGGCAGAACTGCTGTCTGCTGGTACTCTGTGCCTCGCTTCATCCAATTTAGACTGTAGGGCAGAGATCTGAATCAGGTTATTGTACTGTTGCTGTTGCAATGCCTCTTTATCCTGCAAAATATATTTTTTTTAATGTTAGAATTAGTTGTTGTCAATATACATACCCACCTAACCAGAACAATCCCACCAAAATACTTCATCATCTCTGACAAACCCTGGGACAAGAAAAGTACATAATCCCAATGGCCTATAAAGAAACAGGAATTCAAAACAACTGAACAGTTTTAGCTCACCTAAGTTTTTACCCCTTTATTTTTTCTAACCCACATTTAACAACAACTGAAAATTTAGCATTCAGTGATATGTTATACTTTCTCAATTACACAGCATTTTATATATTTAATAACCTAAATGTCTTCTTCCTGTAGCCATTTCCAAGTTTATTACGATACCATATATTTGCCAAGCTAAATCTAAGAGGTGGAGACTTAAGAGATGAAGAGTTTTGGGTAGATCAAAAACCTACTACAAATACATCATGTTAAGTCAGAATGTGAAGCACCAGCACTAAGTTTTGTCAGATCTGTGCTCTGTCAAGCTACCATAGTTTCATTTATTTATTTTAAAACTTCTCCTTTGGTCCCTCTTTCTCTCACAGTCTTTCTCAAGAGCTGGGTCAGTCCAAGGAGGAAAGCTTCACTTGGGAAGTCGTCCAAACAGCAGGCATATATATCTGTACTTGATACAATAAAGGAAAGCTGGGCAAGAAACCTAAGGCAGTAAGTGCTTCTGCCATTCCAACACTTATTCTGCCCATAGCTCAACATACATACCTCTAACAGAAGGGTTATTTTAGACTCATCATATGATTTGCCAAAAAATTATGTAAAATTTGACCATCTTTTCTCTAATCAAAAAGACCTAAGACCCAGAGTACATGGATAGCACCTTCTGATCTTAAAATGAAAAAAGCATCAATTAAAAAACAACAAATAAATTACAAAGGTAACGCTGTATTGCAGTATCAAAACAGCATGCCCAAGAACAGGTATTTAAAACAGTTCACGTCCATACTAAATAGGCCATCTGATTTCCACCCACTAGCCCCCGGCCAGCTCTGGGGGCAGTCCAGGCACACAGAGCACACAAGAGGAAAGGAAATCATAGGGAGACAGCCAGTTAGGGTACAAAGCTGTGTCATTCACACCTAATATCACTGGCAAGATAAAAAACAAATGTAATAATTATGACTGCATCACCTGCACTTTTTTGAGTAGGAAAGCACCTATCACAGAAATACTTTTGTTTGTCCTGAAGAGAAAAATGAAAACTCTTCCTACCGTCACAAGAAACCTATGATATTAACAAGCCCCTTAGGTGTCCTGCTGCCATACATGAAAGGACACACATAACAACGAAACCCAAGCAACAACAGAGCCTTTTTTTGTTTTACATCAACTAAAAGTAAGACATTACCCGCACCATTTTAAAGCTCATCTGATCAACTGACAAAAAGTCTCCAGTAACGATGTGCAAATCCAGATTCCTGCAGAACTGGGCTGCCTTAACTCAGATGTTCCTGCATTTACTGGGCAGCAGAGCTGCAAATGTGCCGTAGCTCATGGTGTCAGCACGGCTCTGCACACAAGAGTTAAGTTTCTCCTAGCATTCTCCAGTTGCTATGTTCTGAGGTTGCTACAGTGACCCAGCAAAAACAAGTGGCAACCCAGGCAAAAATCAGAGCTTTATGTAATGCACCTTCACTGTAAAACCTTCTTCTGGATGCCCACACAGATATAGTCTAACATGGTATCTTTTCTTTCACTGATACCAAAAATCCATAGGAGAGCAGACTCCCTGAATGAGCCCCATTTTCAAGACCTCAGGCCAAAGGATGAGCAATCCTTCCAGCACAACCCTAACCAGAAGTGTCAATGTTACATATCAACAACCTGAACAACTGAAAGGAATTGGACCAGGAAAAAACAAAGACCTGCTCCATGCACATGACGGCAGGATAACTGGATCTGCTAGCTGTGAGTTTAGTCAGTATTCTTCACAAAAGATACCATTCCATATTCAAAATTACTCTTTCCAGACCTATTTCTTATTAGCACTAGTTTCCATTATCTGCAATACCTACATTTTTCATATGTTGGAATTTGGGTGACAATAAAAATCTGTAATTGCTATTCACATCAAGTGTATTTTTACAGAAAAATTTCATGACATGCAATCATGCTTAGAGCTCTGTTGGCACTTATTTATTGCATGAAATTGCTTCAAGACAAACTATTACAATGCCTATACAGTTGGCAAATTGAATAGTATAACCTTGTTTAAAGCTGATGAATTAGTTTCTTGGAAAAAAGAAAAAAAAAAACAAAAGAAGAGTCTGAATTTGGCTTATTTAGGATTTTTAGGAAAGACCAGTTTCCTGGGACATTCAGACAGCTAAAAGAATATTTTGAATTCACATGGATAAAGAAAGCCTGTTTAACAGAAAGCTAAGACTTCCGAGACGAGCAACTTGTCACAGTCTCCATCCACTCCAAGGCAAGCCAGACAGAAAGCCAATGGGCATGGCTTTTGTATGTTTGGATAAAAATTACAGAACAGCTTAAGCTGGGAAGGGTCTCTAAAGCTTTCTGGTCCAACCTCTGACTCAAAGCAGAACCAACTTGGCTCTGCTCAGGGCCTCGGCCAGCTGACTTCTGAACATCTCCAAGTCACAGAGACACCACTGCCACTCTGAGCCCCCTTTTCAACATTTTGCTGCCCCCAATATGACCATTTCCCCCTACCATTTAATTGGAATTTCCCTTGTTGCAGTTTATGCTCATATCTTCTCATCCTTTCACTGTGTACCTCCAAGTCTGCCTCCATCTTCTCTATAACCTCGTATTATGTGGTTGTAGACAACAGTAAGATCTCCGTAAAGCTAAACGGACCCTGTTCTCTCATCCTCCCCTCAAAAATCATTTGCTTCAGCACCCTGACCATCTTGATAGTCCTTTGCTAGACTTGCTCCAGCACACCGATGTCTTTCTTGCACATGGGAGTCTAAAACCAAGCAGTTCTCCAGATGCAATCTCTCAAGTGCCAAATAGATAGTTTATTAGGTACTATTATTCCTAAGACTGGCTAGTCTATATCATGTTAGCTGAAGCTAAAACAAAAAATATTTTGTTCAATATTTTTAAAATGAAAAATAATGGAAGCAAATATTTACAGAATTAGCAATTAAACTAATAAATTTAGTTTAGATCATGCCATTCTCAAATCTTCGAACTTGACAGACACACCAACAATACTTAACCAAGGAAAATTGCTGGGAGGAAACTGAGACATTTAGTTTAAGAAGGTAGAAAAGGTTACTCAGATGTTTGGTAAAAGACAAATACTTTTGCTAAATGGAATGTAGTTCTTAACTCTAAGCTGTGATTCAATCTGCAGTAGTAACAAAGCAGTAAAATTTTCAGAGTATGGAAAACACATCTGGCTGCAAAGGCACATAGCAAGAAGAGCTACCAGTTAGTATAATATGATTTTAAACAGTTATTTATTGAAGACACATGATGTTTAATATTCAGTAACACTATCTTCTCAGGAACTTCCAGAGAAGCAAAAGAGCAGCTCTGATCCATGCAAACATGACAACTGTCAAAAAGTAGTCTCTATAGTAAGTAGGCTTATAGTTCGTAAAACCAGAGTTTGTTTAAAACTGTGGCTGCGATACCTGCCATTAATACAACAGTTTAACTCACCACTAGGTACACCAGGGATAGTCTCAAACAACACTGTAACACAGTCATTGAGGACACTGCATAATGCCACTCCCATTTAAATAAGTATTTAAAAATTACTTCTTTTAATTCGGTTTCCACTTTCTTCATTTTTTGCAGTTGTTGTTCCAAGTAGTGTACAGTCTTTGAGACTTCAGTACCACTGTGCTCCAGTTCTCGTATCTGTGCCACCAGTTTTTCTATCTCTTTATCACGAGCTGCAATTTCTTGGTGTTTTTGCTCCTTTTCTAATAACAGCTTATTGTAATCATCCATCTTCTCTTTTATTTCTGCTTGCAAAGATTCTACCTATACAGAAATCACATTATACAAATATTCAGGCAATATAACAAAGTTCCAACTGGAAGCAAGAGTAAGAAGGTGGAGTTTTACTATGGACTAAACTATGCTAAAATCTCAGATGAAAGTAAAGCCAGATATGGACAGAAAGGATGAAAAAGTAACTTTCTGAAATCTTGTTTTCCAAATGCAGCAGCTCTTAAATACACATTTGATTACTCTCAAAATTTGCAGTATTCTAGCAAAGTACTGGATGAAGGCATACTCTCAAGGCCCAGCGGTCATCAAAGGCGGCCTTGTGGTGTGTGTGGGTTTTTTTGTTAGTTTGTTTGTTTGAGATCAAGAAACCCCAAGATTACATGAATTATTACTAACAGCATTAGATGTATTTCTGTAACCTCAGAACCCTCTTCCATTACTTCAAGGAATTCCAGTTTAAAGGAAGATACCAAGAACTGAAAGATAAATATGCAACATAACATACTCAATGTCTACAAATCAGAGAGATTCACAGTAGTCAACATAGAACAGGTACTCTTTTTCCAAAAATCGCTTAAATATGAAGAGGATAATTTTGCATTTGAGCTCACTGAGATCCAATCATGCACAGAGCTGCAGGAAAATGGTCACTCATTCATCCCAGTAATGAATGTGAAGGCAAGGCTAGGAGCTTTAGTGGGTAACAGATGCAGGAGAGAACCAAGTGTGACAGACAGACTACGTCAGAAGTGATAAACTCATTAAACACATTGAAAGCAAGATCAGATAGGAAAGCAATGGGAAACCTTCTAAAGGAGAAATAATTTGGTCAATACCAATGAGCAAGGAAGATGAGATTTTACAAAATAAATGCTTTGTTCATCAATAAGTGTCTGAATTTATGCAAATTCCTCTTCAATATTATAAAATAAAAATCCTTTGTATTAATATATAACTTTACCTCTTCAAAGTATTGTACAGATATTACTAAAGCAGAAAAACATCCTCTAGCAAAATACAGAAGAATAGAGTTAATTTATTCAAATTAATGAGCATGGAGAGCGTCACAGACTAGTTAAGAATACCAAAAGTGATTAACATTACATTTTCAACTGCTTACAGGCACATATACATTTCCTTAATTATGTATATATTAAGTTTTAATCCTTTCTGAGAGAGGTTGCAAATTTACAGCAGCTAGTCTCAATTTTTTCACATACTCCTCTTTACTAAGCCACAAGCACACTAGTAACTGTCTGTCATCCACCTAACATCTTGGATAGAAAACAAGCTGTGGTCTTAATAGTTTGACATATTTTGAATAACGTGACACATATCCTTTATGATTCTGTATGCCCAAGACTGCTACAGAGGTATGCCTTCTGGGTACAAACAGATCTTCAACATGTCATGCGGCCTTCAAAACAAAAATCTTTGCCATTCTTTTTCTGATCTTTGCCACAGTGTAAATAATACATAGGCTATGTGTGTGATGTACTCGGAAAATCTTAATGACAGATGACGGCATTCATGCAAATGAGAAGCCAAGACTGATGCAGAATGATATGTAATCACTCTACTTCTGAAGAAGCCTAACAAAGTCCTATCAGAGGCTACAGAAGGAAGATGACAATCAGGTGCGCTCCAGCATGGAAAATTCACTCTATCAAAGATTCAGTTGTTCCTACAAGATTTGCTTCTCTAACACTGAGGTACACAATTTCATAAACTGTAAATAAACAAATAGATGGAAACGAAATTTAGTAGTATACACATTTAAGTTTTGTTAAGAGCAGGGCCACAAACAAAAGCTGAAGGCTAAGACACAGTGTATCATCGTAATTCCATTATCTTTGTTTCATACTCCAAATCTCAACTTCTCCTTTCATGCCAAAAAGCTCTTTTACAGTAAGTAACTGCCTGTAATACATCTGAGCAATAAGCCAGGAGAATGAAGCACTTATGTACAGGAAATTAAATTGAAAGCGGTTCCTCACTCCCTGCAAGAATTCTGCCACCCTAAAACATGTACCCTTATTTCCAAGCCCTGACATTATCAAGAACAGGAAAAAAAGCCAAAGCAGATCTAATTAAGAGAAGGGATTGAAAGGAAAAGAAATGAAAAGTTAGAGATGTTCATGCTGTTTTCCATACCTGTATAATCAATTCATAGTTCTGTGTAATGTTCATTTATGTGGAAAAAACCCAAAACAAAAAAAAAAACAAAAAAGCCAAAGTTAATCTTTGAAACCAAGCATCAAACAAATAAACATGTGAAAAAGAGGACTGATTTATAAACTTAAATAGGACAAGGTATGCAGACAAAGAACATCTTATTACAACTGTTATAGCTGGAGAAACTAAACACGTTTAGAACCCAGAAGTCATCCCTCAGGTCTGCTCTACAAGGCGGAGTGTCTGTATTGTTGTCCTCCTCAGTTAATTCAAACTAGACTCATAGGCTGTGAAACTTTACTGTAATGCACGTACAACATTTCTTTCCATCTCCATAAGAAATAATGCAAGTACACTCTCACTGCCTAAATGTAGTCCAGTCAGCTGGGGGAAAATCTGCTCTCTGGGTGACAACAGAGAAAAAAGTCTCTCAAGAGCCAGTCCCCCAAGACAATACAGGTTTTGGTATTTAATTGTAGTAAACTCCTTCAGCCAGTAAGTGTGATTTTACTCACCCTGTACTCTCTGGGCTCTCCTGAAGTCTGCGATTTTGCTGAAAGTTTTAACTGTTCTTCCAGTTTCCGAATTTCCTGCTGAAAATCATCACGTTCATGTTCCCTTTCTATAGCTTGTTCCTGTAAACCCAGCCAGAGATAATGAAAATCTTTTTTAAGAAATTTTGCATTTCATTAAAATATTGAGTATAAGAAAAAATTGGGGTTTGTTTTTGTGGTGAAGAAACTGTGGTCACTTAAAAATCATTAACACCTCTTAGTAGTCCTGAAAGCATAGCTAAAATTACAGGGAAGGAAAAAACCTTTTTGACTCCAATGTACATACAAACTACAATGAGCAATTAATAAAACAGAAAAAATTATCCTGTAATACTACAGAAACGGAATTAAAAAAACTACCTTTTTTCTTGTAAAAGACTAGCATACCAAAGTCTTAATTTCAAACAAAACAGAAAGTATCCCATTTTACGAACCATCTTCCAAGTCTCAGTCACAAACTCGGAGTATTTATCACCTCCAAAAGCATGGAAATGTGGTACCAAGCTTGCTTACATCCATGAATTGCCGCTGTTTTTTAAGCTGTTTTTCAAGAACTTGAATTTGCTGTTTTAATTCAGCAACCTCCAATAACTGTGTAGCCAGGTCTTGATTACTATGCAGCTGTTCTTCCAGTTCCACCTCCAAAACTTTCATTTGAGAGCGTAAGTTGGAATGGTCCTTTTCTGCCTGACATTGAAGCTCTAATTTCTCCTTTGCTAAGAATTCTACTTCCTTGAGTAGACCTAAATAAGAACGCAAAAATAACAACAAAGTTGTCAGTGCAGGCTGCAAAAATCAAATTGAGTTTAAGATGAGATTAAAAATTCAGATACTTTGGACAGCATCAAAACCAAAGAAAAAAATCTTCTGAGATGGTCTGTAAGAGACACAAAAGGAAGTGTGATACTTGACTGCCCATTGTGTCTCTGAAAGCCACCTCTGTTAAGACTACCGTATGATGTAGTAAAGGAGGACATGGGCATCTCTTCTCAATCCCAAAGTAAATCCTGGTTGGAGATATTCTGGGCACATAGAAAGCTTTCACCTTCACCCCTGGAGACCTCACAATTCCAGAGAGCCCCATCTCACCTGACCAGGAGTCCTTCAAATTCCCTCACTAGGTCCTTGCCCTCTCAACCCCAGTTCCACACTCTTCCTGCCCCAGAGGCTCTTTCCAAACCACACCAGATCCTCAATCCTCCAAATTCACTCCATTCCAGATGTGCTCCATCCCTAAATTTAAGCCCCACACCCCACTGTCAGCCACCTAGTCTCTCATACCCATCCTTCTGACTGCCCCATCCTTCACTGTTCTATCCTAAATCCTTGCCACCCCTTCCATCCCAACTTCCCATCCTACTTCAAATCTCTTCTCAATCAAGCCATCCAATACCGAATTCTCAATTCCTCCAAACTGTCATGCCGAGATCCTCCTTAGACCTCCAACATCGTCTCAGGTCAGCCTCTAAATTACTCCTCTGCCTTGTACCATGCTGGATACTGCTGCTGCTGCTGCTATCTACACTGTTGAGTTAACAACCAGTCCATCTTTTCAGTGAGCACCGGTGCCCAGCCCTACCCTGAAGCTAGCTGCTATGAGAAAGCAAAGTTAATCTTTTTCTCTGAACCTGAGTGGGGATTAAAACCCAGAGAAAAATCACACTTACAGAAAATTAGTCCGGTTCTGAAGCTACAAAGGGAAGAAACACCTAGAAGAAAAGATGGCACATATTTGCCCTAGACAGACTGCAAAAGAAATACTGCAACTATGAAAACATACATAGCTCAAGATTATTTAAGTTATCAAGAGCTAATTTATACCTACAAACTGCATTTTCAATTAGTTGGATGCACTGAATACACTGTTTAGGAGACCCAAACTGAGTCTCTACTGTGAATGCACTTGGAGCAAAACCATTTTAATGTGACTATAGCTAAAAAGTAAACTGAACACAAAAATAGAAGTCTGGCTATTTAGTATTTAAAGCAAAGTCCTGCAAGAGCTCATTATTTTGCTTTCCAAACGTTCCATTATTCATCTTAAGTGTTTTCAGTCATAGAGGAAAAGATAAGTCTATGATTCCAACAAGGACCTTAACTGGTCATCCAGCCCAGTTCCCAGAATGGGACAATTCTCTTTTCCAAGCATGATCCACTCAATCCACATGATTTCTGACCTAACTTTTTTTTTAAGTTGCTGTTACAAACGTTCAAAAACAAAAGTGATACCACAGCCTCCTTATAATATTTTTTCTAGTGCTTCGCTCTCCACAGGTATTTAATTAAATTTCTAGACACTTTAAAATAAGCCAAGAAACGTGAATGTTTCTATGTTCATACTTAAGAGGATGAGCATCACAAGCTTAGAATGATGCAATAGCATTTACATTAAACATTGGGGAAAATGTCACCTCATTAAGGATAAAGGAACAGAGCATGCAGGTACTGTAAAGTCTCTGTCTCTGGAAATTAAAGAGGCTGGACAAAGAGAAACAAATAAAATAGATTCTGTTTTGGGACAAAAATATGGACTAAATGAGCTCTCGAGGCCCACAGCAATCCTGTGATTCCATGATTTAGTCACCCTGGTCTCTCACTGTAGCAACTATACTTTCTCTGCATTGCGACAATATTAAAATATGCAAGATAAACTAAGAGGTTAACTGAGCAAAAGAAAACTTGGCAGATATGGAACTATTACAGATTCTTATACCATTTGTCAGGTTTGCTAAGCACCCATGGTAGCTTTTGAAACCAACTGAAATGCACACAAAATTGCTTATCAGTCACTTGATTTCTTCGAGATGCATAGCATACATCTACATTGCCAATGTGAGAGCATGACACACACCAGCTGAAGGAAAAAAAAAATTTTGTTTTGCAGTCACTCTAGACAATGTGTTAAGAGCCCTGCCCTCCCTTACATACGGGTATACTGGTACCAGGCTTCTCCTGCCATTTTAAGTTTGCTATTGGCTGATAAATACAAATCACAGGATTAATAAAGGACTTTGAGGTACTGCTGGAGATATACACACAGACTACATATCTCAAAAAGCTCTAGTCCTGGTAAGTACTTTCTGCCTTTGAGTGATAATCCACAACTACATTCCAACTACATTTCACTCCAAGCAGTAATTTTGCAAACTCACAATTACCAAGAGCAGTATCTCAGATGCCTACACAATAACAACTGTGCAACCGCTGTGCCATGCTCCCTACTTTTTCTAGCACAGTGCTAAATAATCACATGAACTAAGCTTCAAGTTTCCTAATCAAATGTTCATTGAGTTGTGGATGTAACTCAGGCTCTGGCAGAATGCATGCAGGTAAATGAAGAGTCTCCCCAAAAGCAATTTCTCTCACAATCCACTTGGAGCTGCAATAGCCTCCTGCCATCATGAGATGCAACACAGCAAGTTATGCAAGGCTGAAACACACAGTCCAGAAAAAAGCCGACAACAGCCTGAATTCCATTAGGAGACTGAATCCCAGCCATATCTGCACAACAGAGAATATTTTTTACCAAGTGCTGTGTTTTGCCAGGCAGGAGATGGGAATAAAATAGCACACTACTGTATTTGCTTACACATGGTGCACAGAGGAGGGCAAAGTATAGTGTGTACAGATATACGCGCACCCACAGGAACGGCATATAAGTAGACTGACCCACTGAGAAAAGAACTGATGCTTTTGTGAAAACAAGCACAGGAATTTTTCCTTCTATACCCTAAGAAACATGGTCATTAACGAGTTGATGGCTTCTTTTTAGCTTCAAAAGCAACACTATTGCTTTCTGAGGAACAAAATACTGATTAGATAAAACTGAAATAAACAGTCACAGTCACCTCCTCAGACAGAAATGCAAGTTAATGGAAAAAAGTAATTGGGCTAACAGATTTTACATGGAATTGAAAATGTTTCATAGAAAGCAGGTATCAAATTTTGGCAATCTCAGTAAGTGTAATCTGTTTGAGCAATGGTTTTTTTGTTTGTTTGGTGGTGTTGTTTTTTTTTAAGCACACGTTCCCCAAGTGTATAAATATAATTTCAAGCAACACGAATAGATCATCAGATCACAGATTTGTTTCTTTCTAGGGACAAACCTGCTATTTATTAATGCTAATTCAAATCACGCAATTTGACTTTGGTTATGCCCCGGCACACTCCTCCCCGCTCCCAAGATCATCATTAGCAAATGCCAAGCTCCATTCTAAGTGCATTTTATTAGCGAGGCCATTCTAATCATATTAGTACTCCACATCAAAAAAGGGAGGAGGCATCAGCTTTTCAAGAAAAAAGCCATGTCAATCAACTCCAAACAATATGATTTTTATTTATCATATTTCCCATATACTACAAACAATTCCAAACCAGAGGAAGAGTACTACAGATGGCTGGGGTGGGGGAAAGGGGATGAATTATAGGGCTCAGCACTTGCAGCAAATGCAACTGTTCAAGTCCTAATGAGCTGCTGGCAAGAGATGGACTGCAGATACCAGGAGAACGTCAATCCCTAAATACACTCTAACCAGCTAGGTTAGCCATTCCCTCTCATTGAACAGGCAGCAGCAAATTTCAGGACAGTGAGGTGGTTACCAAAAATATGTTAAATAGACTTAGTGTTTGAGGGAGATCTGAATGGACAGAAGGAATAAACATAGAGTAACGGGCAAGACTGCCCAGTGCAGCTTTTTAACTCTAACTGGAATTTACCTAGATAATTTTTTTTTATTCACCTGAGGGACCTGGTTTACCCAGCTCACACCCTTTGGGGGAAAAGAAAAAGGTATAGAAACAAGAGACAGTGAATATTGCAAGAGAACACGTCTACGAATATATATATGTGCATATAAATAAAATTAATCTAAAAACATGGTAAGAGAATTTTATTTTGAGTAGACCACAAAACATAATCATGGCAGCTATGAATTTATCAGATCTAAATGTTTGCTACTCAGGAGTTAAGTATGCGCGCTTTAGTTTGGGGGGGGGGGGGGGGGGGGGGGGGGGGGGAAGATGCCTCTTTCAATTTGCCACCTACAAATTTTACTTCAGCATTAGACTTCCAAAGTCAGTGTAAAACTCTATGGATCCTTCTTGCTTGTTTTCGGTTTCATCTTTCCTCCCATAACTAGCCTTCCTTACCATGCTGCTCTCCCCTTCTTTTTTCTGATCTACCTATCCATTCAATTACATTTCTCTAGTCTCCCTTAGACTTTCTTCAGTTCTTGCTGGTTTTTTTTTTTAGCTCTCCATTTTACATCATCTCAAATATTTTTTCTTTTTTCCCCCCTTTAAATTAATCATTTTAACAGCCCACTGTGTATCATTAGAAGTTCACAGCAAGCTTACAACCTACTCCATCCCCCTCAAAGGAAAAATGAAGCTGGCAAACACGAAGGTAATGGCACAATGTATTTTAAGCCTAACAGCAGCAAAACATTTTTTTTTCCCTTTAAATATTGATCAATGAATTGAGTATTTTTAGTTTTAGTTGTCTTCTGATGCATCACAGAAATGGTAACTTTTTTTGCCAAGATAGTCATAATCCCAGTAATTTCTTGGGCCTATTTATGAAGTACTATTCCTCTTTGTTAAAATAAAATCAAAACTATCAAGTCCTTCACTCAGTGTTACAGCAACACAAACGAGAAAAATCCCACACTCATCATTACAAACCTGAACCTTCTGTTGGTGCTACATTAGCAACAGGTGTTCCTAGAAGTCAAAATAAAGACATATACAAGACAAGAATAGGATGCTGTGATCCATTCCATCTTCTAAATCACTAAAAATTCATATGTAATGCAGATAGTGCCTATCTTCTATTTGGCAAAAATGCACTTCATCTTTATTATGACACAAAGCTGCTGATGATGTATGTTGATCCATGTCTGTAATTGGACTACAGCTACTACAGAAATGGTTTTACATTATAACCATGCAAGTTTGTTGCAACATTCTTGGCTAGTCATTTATACATTTTTCTAATACAATCAATATTCTCTTTTCACAGTTTTCCCCAGACAGAGATAGAATAATTAATGCCTAAAACCCCTCTTTTAGTTCCTGCCAGGGGACTCAAAGCAGGATTCAAGTCCAGCAGGACTCACTGGCACAGACTTACAGACTCTGTAATCTGTCATACATTTCCATGACACAGACATACTGTGTTCAACAATATCATGGAACTATTTTGCATTTCCTGTGGGACATATTATTCAAGGCCATACTCACCGTTGTAAAGCAAACACAACATGCATTTATTTCCAGTTACAGCCCCTGAATCTATTTATGTTCTGCTGTCTTTCCCTTGAGGAAGAGAGGTCTTCCCCCACCTCTTCCTCTGCTTACTAGGGCAAATGAGTGTAGACTCTGTCAGCCAGGACAATCTGCACAAGACCACTACTCAATTTTCTCTTAAGGCAATAGTAAGATATTATTAAGATGTCATATGAGAGGTCAGAGACAGACACAACTTTTAATACTAACACATGTACTATACTTTTTAATAGGGCCTGTAGCAATAGGACAAGGGGTAATGATTTTAAACTAAAGAGGGTAGATTTAGACTAGATATAAGGAAGAAATTTTTTACGCTGAGGGTGGTGAAACACTGGAACAGGTCGCCCAGAGAGGTGCTAGATGCCCTATCCCCGGAAACATTCAAGGTCAGGTTGGATGGGGCTCTGAGCAACCTGATCTAGTTGCTGGTGACAGGGCTGGAAGGCATGTCCTATGAGGAATGGCTGAGGACTCCGGGTTTGTCTACTTTGGAGAAGAGGAGGCTGAAGGGCGACCTCATTGCTCTCTACAGCTTCCTGAGGAGGGGAAGTGGAGAGGGAGGTGCTGATCTCTTCTCCCTGGGATCCAGGGACAGGACGCATGAGAATGGTTCAAAGCTGCGCCAGGGGAGGTTTAGACTGGACATTAGGAAGAATTTCTTTACTGAGGGGGTGGTCAAACACCAGAACAGGCTTCCTAGAGAGGTGGTTGATGCCCCAAGCCTGTCTGTGTTTGAGAGGCATTTGGACAATGCCCTTATGTGCTTTAACTTTTAGTCAGCCCTGAAGTGGTCAGGCAGTTGGACTAGATGATCGTTGTAGCTCCCTTCCAACTGAAATAGTCTATTCTATTCTAGTTGAAGATGTCCCTGCTCATTGCAGGAGGGTTGGACTAGATGACCTTTAAAGGTTCCTTCCAACCCAAACCATTCTATGATTCTATGTACAACATGAGTATTTTGATTGCACTATATTTGAAAGGTTGAGTGCAGAGCCAAAAGGAAGAAAACAGAAGGATGGCAGCCCACAAGAGCAGGACAATGGTAGAGTCAAGAGTCAGAAGAGAGGTGAAGAGCAGCACGGTGAAGAGAAGATGAGGTAGGGGAGAGGCGAGAGGCAGACAAGAATTGCAGAGGAACGATACAGCAAGGCTGAAAGCCAGGCAGGAGTCTACAACAGAGGCTTTGCAACATATAGACTCTGTCCAGTCAAACACACCCCTCCTATAGAATTTGGGTTGATACCCTGAAACCTAGAGTCTTTACATTCCTCTACTACTAACAATGGAGAAATTCACTAGAAAACTGCTTCTTGCTGTCTTTATTTCTGACCTAAGCATGCACTATGTACAACTACCTGTTATGTAGTCTGCTCAGGCAGTAAAGATCTATGCAACATAGCTGAAGTTGGCATCGTGGTGATATAGCTGAGGGTAGTGTAATGTTGGCATTAGCAGAAGTGAAAGGGCAATGATCCCAAATGATAAATTTCTACTGGAAGACGATACAGAGAAATTCACTTACAGAAGTATTAGAATGATGTTAAGGCTGCAAATTCAAGAAGTCAAAACTATATAATGCTATTTAAATGATTTACAGATTCATCATTAAGAACAAGCATAAGCTAGTCTTGAGTTCCTGCATAGTGCAAGTCACATAACATATCTGAATTTTCTTCTGTGAATCAAAAAAAAATATCTTATATGTAAGCCAGCTATATTACACTGAGATTCTTCAGGGTCTTTATTAAATCACTGCTGTCACTGTTAAAGTATGTGCTCCTTCTTTTGCAGTGTGAGTTATCACAGCACCAACTTCCACTCATTGAGTGTTATTAGACTCCACCCAGCATGTTGAAGAGTTCCCCTTTATCCTACTCCACTTCCCTACACAAGCTCCCTATAGTTAGCTTACATCATATCACATACTCTGTGGGGCTGAGGTAGTGATGGAGTGGGGGAAGGAGTTATGTAGACTGCTTATTTGCACCTACTTATCTGAGTTTGATTTGGTATTTCAGTGGCTGTCTTTGGCTTGTAGTGAGTCACCCTTTACATAAAAGTTTAAGATACTTGCCTCACCTTATCCTCTCCAACAACACTACCTCATTCAGCTTTTTCAACCCATGTACTTTCCTTTAAAAACCTAAACACATTTTGAGCCTGATCATTAAAATCTTTCCACAGTCACTCTTACCAATCACATGTGTGTGTTTTGACAGGACAAGGCTGGGGAACAGGGGAAAAAGCTTACATATGAAACTAAGTACACATCATCACAACAATTTTTTCATAATTCAATAATTCAAATAATCTTCCAGGAGTATTTTATTTCTTCCATCATTATTAAGCTATCTCCTTAGTCCTGGAAGCAGTCAAAAGCCCTGAAGCTCCAACTCTTTTCTTTGACTGCAGTGTCAAATAACCAGCATTTCAGTTACTAACTAGCTGCTAATTATCTGTTGCAACTAACTACCTGTAGTTAATACATGCCTCTATTTTCTCAGGCACTTCCCATTTCTAACTAAGCATAAGACTACAGCAGTACTCTTCAATAACAGTACTATCTTCCTATAAGCAAAGAACCAGCTGCTTTGTTTTCTTTTCTGCTTTTACAGGAAGACCCTGCTAACCTCTGTACCAGACTGAGCTGCTTACTAGGTCATCAAACCAAAGACTGAAACACATTGCAGTGTGCCCTGACTAGAGACAATTTCATTTTCCACTAACAGGGTCATACCCACTCCTCACCAAGAATTGCTTGCTCCTGGGTTAGCTCCTGGAAGCGTTCACGCATATTCTCCAGCTCCATAACAAGGCGACGCTCTGATTCCTCTTTCAGGTTCAAGGCCTCTTCCAATGCAGCTTTTTCTGCAACATAGCCTTCGATAATGCCTAAAATTCCAAGTCAGAATGCAAATAAAGCAGTAGACAAACTCATCTATTGGAAAAAAAAGCAGCTCGAAAACATGAATAAACAATTTTATGCAAACAATGGAAGGTGACATAGAAAGGAAGACATGCAAGACTACTTAAATTTACACCTTAGCTAGGCTTTCTGAAGCATTTTAAGGAATAAAGTGTACCAATTAATGTATTCTAACAGATTTTATGAGGCTGCCATGTCACAAAATGTCTCCAAACACGTGGAACATATATGAGGATTGTTAAGCCTTGATGGCCTGGGATGACCTCACAACACAGGACAGCATGATACATCCTCTGCTGGGGGCTGAAGTTCAAAGAAACAGAATCTCCAAAAGTAAGATCAAGCGTTAGATTCAGAGCCCAAGAAATCCAGGAATGATTCACAGAAAAAAAGGAAACAGGATTTTGGAAAGACCAAATAAGCCTAAAGGAGTATGACTGAGAAGAGGAATGGAAAGCAGATGCCATGATTAGGGAGAGAAGCTCAACTTGAAGGACACGGAAACCCTCAAAGATTCTCCCACATAAAGAAGACCTCAAGTCGTAATCTTCACAAAGTGGAATTAGACTGACGATATGCAGTCTGTGATAGCGTTGAGACCAACAGCCTCAGCCTTTCTGTCTCTTACAGAATCTCTTTATGCCTGCACTACTATCAAACATTGCTCTAGTTCATGCTGAACCCTTCCAAGGTCAGACAGGTGGGCTGATTTACACCGGGAGTATATGTTCTTTTCAATAATCCAAGCTCCCATGTTTAGACATGCAGGAACACAAACTGCTGTTTTAAAAAATTATGGTATTTTTCACACACAGTCAATGGTATAAGTATAGGACTAAGCACTATCACACTTGCTCCAGAGAAATGCAATTCTGATGAAGAGAGTTTAGTAGATTTGCAAGAGAAGACCCAAGCTTCAAGTAATTTAGTAATCTGAAAGGCAGAAAATGGATTATAGACAGGCAAATCAACAACAAAAGACACAAAAGCGTATCATAGATATTTGGAAGAATGAGCTATGAGTAAATGACACTGAAATCTCTTCCTATTGGTTTCCTTTTCTTACCCTCTGCTTTATGAAGCTCTAGTGCCAGCTGATTCTTGGCCTCACTTTCCTCGCTGAGGCACTCCATTAGTTCCTGGTGCTGACTAACTACTTGGGCAGTTTCCTGATTTTGGCGGCTGAATTCTTCTTCAAATTGCACATGGTTTTCATGCATTTTCTCCAGCTAAAAGTAAACAATTTCCCTAGCATCAGATCTTGGATGCACATGCAATGTAACAATACTACAGACATTTAAACAAAAACCCTCATAATTTTTTATAACATTCATGCATTAAGGTCCAGGTTTTGAATTTTCATTTTAGTACTAGGTTGACTTTGGCCAAAACCCCTGGACACTTTGGCGACTCCCTGTACCTGTATTTTTGCCACAAATCTTACTTAGGTACATAAGTTTCTTTACTGTGCGTAAAGAGAGATACCTTCCTGTTGGCTAAACTGCTCAGCTTGACACTTCCTGAGCCACTTGAAATTCAAAGCATCCTCGCACTTAAATTCTTCAAGAGATTCATGCATGTCTAACAGACAGTGAAGTCAATACATCATCAGGTTTCCAAGGTATGGCACTGGTTCTCTGAGACTATGTATCTTGCATTCCTACATGCAGTGTCTCAAGTTCAAAGGAAAGGAATAGAGGAGCCCCATTCCCATTTAGTTTATACTTAGCTTATCCCAGTGGATAGAACATTTCACAGATGTAAGCAAAGTATGCTTGAATGCAGCTGATAAAGGTGACCTAGAATCTAGATTGGCCATGGCTTGGGCAAGTGCTTTAACCACAAGTTAGCTACATGCTAGTGGAACTGGCACCAGTACCCAGAAGTCCAAACTTAAGCACCTCATTCTAGGAGGGATTTTTTTTTTTTTTTTTTTTTTTTTTAAAGATGGTGAATATACATTTCACCATCCCAGACGCACCATTTGGACGCTTATCTCTGGGTTGCACAAAATACCTGATGAGAAGATGAATTTCAGATATATTCCTTCCCTTCAGATTTTCTTTTAAATTCGGGGCTTCTTTACTCAACAAACTAATTACTGTAGCACTAAATTCAATCCTCTAAATGTATACAGGACTTGGGCATCTACCTCAGATTTACAACTTCTCTTCACAAAGCTGAATGTCTAGACACTGCAAAACTCAGTATGGAAATACTCAAATTCTTTTATGATACTGAGTTCAGCTCCTTTTATCACAATTAAGCAGTATATAATTACAAGGATGTTTGCTTGTTGCTATCTACATATTCCGAAAACATTTAAACATGGGACTGAGTTTTCTTGAACCTCCTTATCAATGGTGAAGAAGCACTGATGTGAAGTGAGATAAAAAACCCTCAAATCCCCTTAACTCTTGGTCTCCTGAAGTTACCAAATGCATCTAAAATCCTAGTTTAATCTAAAATCTACTTAAGGCAACCAACTTATAGCCTTCCTACAGGATCTGCTAGGAGAATAAAAAAAGTCGTTAAAGTCTCATTTATAAGAAATGATCAAATAAGGGCAAAATCTTCATTGTAAGAAGGAGGGAATGCACATGCCTCCCTATACTGATAAACAGATTTTGTCTGAATACATGACAAGTTCTTTTTAGCATCCAGTCCTACAGGGTGCTAAATACACAAGCCTTAAAACAGATTTCATATTAGATGTATAATTATACATCTACACAGATTAAAAAGTTTTACTTGTTTAGTTGATTCTGTAACCAGTTCCAGAAGTCTCTCCACTGCAGTGCGCAAACGATGACCAATTTTCAATATCATTTCTTCATTTTCACATGCCAATTCTGGCTTTGCAAAAACACTTTCACATAAGTATTGGCTCAAGTCAGACCCCTCGTCAGTCACTGAAGACAGCTGGTTGTGTTCTGCAAGAGTTTCATCAAGCAGCTCATCTACTGAAAACAAGCAAGCTATTTAAAAACACAGAAAAATGATACAGAACTGGCCACTCAGACAACAACTGACATCAGTGACATTGGTTGGTCCTGAAGATGTATTACAAGGTGAAAACTTGTACACATCAATAACTCAATGTTGACAAATCAAGACAGTCTTTCACATCATTTGGAAATATTGTGCTATACATCAGGGCCCGAAACTCTGCATTCACCAAGTTCAGCTTTCCTGCCTTATAATCCATTCAGCCTTTTCCAGTAACATTCTAGTATTTGCACTATTAAGAGAATTAAAACGAAAGAACGCTGATAGACACTATCTTAAGCATGGAGCAACTTTGAAGGAGACACAGAAAACACTGCAACAAGACATATCCCCTTTCTGAACCTCATCCATATAAAAGGAAATGAAAAGGCGTTTTTCAAGAACGTGAATTGACTACATCCAGTTATGCAGATTTGTACTCACCTTTTTCTAGGTGATGTTTTTCTTTTGCTTTGAAATACTGCATGAATCCCATTTCTTCCATAATACTGTGACTTTCTCTAGAATCTCCAGAAGCCAGACTGTCATCAAGGCAAAGACCAGTCTTGCTACAGATAAGGTCCTCAATAGCTATTGTGGCCTTCACCAACTCCATAAGCAATTTCAAAAGATGCTGATAAGATTCCTGCAGTTTTTTCCTAGAACAAAAGCATATCGAACACTTCAAAAATTCCATGCACTTGATTTAAAAGATACTTTGAACCTACTGAAAAACTGACAGTCTAAAATGGATATCTTGCCATAGTTTGACAGTTATCAGTGAAGATAATTCAGATGACTCACAAAAAACCAAGGCCATTTTCACAGAGCAGACTCAGCAAAAAAACTTTGTCTTTTCCACAGTTAGATGGAGAGATCACACTGCAGTCACAAGCATTTCAGGCTTCCACAGATGTGGAAGCACCAGTAGGGAGAACGCTTTTACTAGTATAGTATCTGTGACATCAAAATAACTAGGGGTGTTCTGGCAGAGTAGACAACAAAAATTGTAATTATGAAAACATTTTAGGTTTAAGAAAAACAGTAAGCCAGTTTCTTAAAGGTGAGAGGGAATTCTTCTAGAAGCTTATTCAGCACGACGGCTTCTCTAACCCACACATTCCAATGACATATCAAACCAATCCACATTGCACTGAAAGGTTTCTGTGACCAAGAGGCTTTCACCATTTCCTAGCTTTTTCCAAGATTATAGACAGTGGAACCCCCAAAACACCAAAGTCTCCATCAGACCACAAGAAAACAAGGAAGAAAAAAAAAAAAAATCTTGCTCTCCATATCAAGATAGGTTGGTAATTAAAAAACCCTCAAAAAAACTTGCAAATAAAACCAATATATCATCATCCTACACTATTAATTTGAGCTGGCTTAATTTTGCCTAGTTATTGACTTCTTTATGAAAAGTGAGAAGACAAGCAAATAAAAAACCAACCACTAAGCATTACGTAACCCAAGATGTACAAACCTTTCATCCTTGGATTGCTCAATATCAGACCTCAACATGGATACCAAATTCCCTCCTTCTTGGTTTTCTCTGTCCCGCCGCTGAAGGAATGTCTCCAGTTCAGAGTTGGTCTCCTCTATTTCACGGTTTAAAGACTCCATTTTCTTTTCCAGCTGTGGAAAACACAGTAACAATGCAATGTAGTCGATCATTTTGCCTAAACGACAAACTTCACGCAATTATCTTACCCTTCATCACTTTGTATATATTCACACAATCATCGTCTGCTGTTATGCAAATTTGTTTCTGCAAGTACTAGAAATGAAGGACAGCAGAAAGACTAAAATGAATGGTTATTTTTTTTAGTTCTGCTTTTCTGATGTTGATTTTGCTTCAGGGAGCTGCCTTACTTGCATTTCAGACTCAGTACATACAAGCAATGCAAAAAGCTTGTAAAAACTTTGCATCACGCTTTAGTTTGCTCTTAGTTTGCTTTCATTGTTATGCCTCAAAGACACAAAGCAATGTCCTAGCATAAGTTTTGACACTGTAGCACACAAACCTGAACAGCAACCTGATCCAGTACCATCAGTACCAGCTAACTTTCTTCTTTGCTTTATAAGCTCTGCCTGAAAATAGGTTTCTAGAAAAATGTCTTCTCTCCTCATGTTTATATGTTCAGATGACACCTCCATCCCATTAATATATATATACACACACACACCCCTGACCCCTAGATTTTGCTGCCAAACAAATCAGTACTATTTTGTTAGAAACTTTGTCTCATAAGTATGCCAACAAATTAGTCAAAATATCTATTTGGGAGTGTCCTGGTTTCGGCAGGGATAGAGTTAATTTCCTTCCTAGTAGCTGGCACAGTGCTGTGTTTTGGATTTAGGGTGAGAACAATGTTGGTAATACACCAATGTTTTAGTTGTTGCTAGGTAGTGCTTACGCTAGTCAAGGACTTTTCAGCTTCCCATGCTCTACCGACTGAGAAGGCTGGAGGTGCACAAGAAGCTGGGAGGGGGCACAGCCAGGACAGCTGACCCAAACTGGCCAAAGGGATATTCCATACCATATGATGTCATGCTCAGTATATAAAGGTGGGGGAAGAAGGAAGGGGGGGACGTTCGGAGTGATGGCATTTGTCTTCCCAAGTAACATTTACACATGATGGAGCCCTGCTTTCCTGGAGATGGCTGAATACCTGCCTGCCGACAGGAAGTAGTGAATTAATTCCTTGCTTTGCTTTGCTTGCGTGTGCAGCTTTGCTTTACCTATTAAACTGTCTTTATCTCAACCCACAAGTTTTCTCACTTTTACCCTTCCGATTTTCTCCCCCATCCCATGGCCGGGGGGGGGGGGGGGGGGGGGGGGGGGGGGGGGCGGGGAGGAGTGAGCAAGCAGCTGTGTGGTACTCAGTTGCCAACTTAAGTTAAACCACAACAGGGAGGAAACTGCGAGGAAAGAAAAACATTCTACTCCCGTGCCAACTTTCTCACCCCTCATCAAATCCTGCATGAACAGCAGGAAACAATAATGCATTTCTTCCAGTAGGGGAAATTCTTAGTGTTACTCCCAGTTTTTCCACTAAACATAAAGGCCTAACAGAACAGCCTAATATACCAAATTCACATTTTTGGTCAGAGCTTCCTGAATTGTGAGAGAAGACATGAATGTTTTATTTCATTTTATCTTCTATTTTGAAAACTCAAAGGTATTATTATAGTCACTGAAAAAGAACTTAACATTTCTAAACTTCCTAATTACCTAAAAGATACCTTTTTCAAGCTGTTCCTCTCTCTCTCTCTAAAGCTTTCTGAGTAACCTAGATTCAACTTAGATATTTGCTTTACAGGAGGCATAAAATTTTGTTTTGTTTGGCAAACGAATATTATCTTTGCCACTTCCAGATCCAAACTTCCCATTTACCTGTCTTACTCCCTCTGAGCCATAGGTCAGTTGGTCTAACAAAAGCTACTAGAGCACTATTCTCTTGACAAAAAAAAATGATAGATACAGATGGCATCAATACACAGACAACAAAAAGGCAAACATCCAACCTTCTCTTATAAAGCAGTGTTAATCTCCCCGAGAAGTGGCTGAAGACCAGTTTTCAAGCTGATACCCAGTTTCAGTTTCCATGTTACTGCTGTAGCACTCCAAGTAAGAGACAGAGCCCATCATACGTTACACCTTGAAAACTAGCGATCATAAGAATTATACACATAGTCCCTCTATATACATCTTGAGAAAGGAGAGAACACTGTGCTAAAATACAACCACAAAAGCACATTTAAAATCTAGGTTTAAAGTATTTTCCACACACCTGGATAATTATTGCTGCTTTTTCCTGCAGCTGGGCTGATAACATCTCCTGCTCCTTTTGGTGAGCAGCCTGTGCCTTCTCTCTCTCCTGAATCAACACCTGCTCCTTGTCATGTAGTGATGCCTTTTTTTCAGCTTCAAATTCATCCTGCATAAGTCACATATACTTTGATATACACCCGGGGCCGGGGGGGACCAGGGACAACCCCCAAAAAACCCACAACCAACCCCCCCCCCTTTTTTTTTTTCCTTTAAGTGTGTATAACTTACCTCTCAGATTAATTAGCAGTAGCTTATATAGTTAACACTCCCAATCAACAAAATTATGCCGAAACTATGACTTAAAGATAGTTAAGTAGGTAAATAAACTATCTGAATGTGCTCACTGAGACCTGGGTCATTTCAGACTGCTGAGATAGTGATGAGGAACAAAAAAACAGATGGACAAGTCAGGACAGAGATGGACAGAAGCCACTTTCAGCAACTGCAAGTAGTACAACATGTATAGTACTGAGTTCCACTTAGGAGGAGGGATTTACCAGAACAAACTGAAGATCTACAAGGTAGATTTACATGGCTAAATGATCTAGAAGCTATTAAACTGGGTCTCACTTACCTCAGAGTGCTCTAAAACACTCTAAAGGGAGGGATTATTAGACACCCCCAACTCCTGCATCAGCAAATAAGGGAGGTGAAACAGGGTCCTGGGATCCCTTTCCAAAGAGACTAAAAGGAAGTAATTGTTTCTGCAACACCAGAACTGGGAAATAAGTCTTCCTGATCGCAGTATTAAAAAAAAAAAAAAACCCAAAAAAACCCCAAACAAAACAACCCACAAACAAACAGAAAAGGTGCAAATTGATCTATGAAAACCAATACACTCCAAGGTGATAGCTGCCTTTTTTTATTGGTAAGTCAAGAAAACAATTTTTCCCCAGGGCATAAATAAGACTTCAGAGCAGAACATACATAGTCACCTGAGCTGTCCTGGATCCTTTGTAGAGGACTCAGCCAGTCCTTGCACTGAGTAGAATAACCCATCCATCACCAGCTCCTCAGGTAAGGACTGCTTGCTGAGACCATAATGTCTGTCATCATAGCCAAGATCAAGACCAGTACTGGCACTTGGGCAATAACAATACCAACTCCTACTCAGAATCCATGAGGCAGAGCAAGGCAGAAGAGCCAAGTGTGCCCAGAATTATAGACTCAAACAGCAGAGCGCTCAGCAGTTAGCAAGATACAAATGAACAGACAAAGGAGTATGAGGACTTTCCTTGACAAGTACAGCAAACTTGTGGACTAAGTCTCTGAAACAGCCTGCCTATTCTTCTCGGAAGCAGTACATCCACTAAAAGAGTATGTCAGACTGTAGAAAGGAACACTGAATACCTAAAATCTGCTAGGGGAGGGGGGGAAAAAGGCAAGGAAACTGGCTGGCATGAAGACAACCCCATAAATGAGCATGGGGGAAGTAGGCAGGGGAAGGCTCATTGTAAAAACCTGTATCAGACCATGATGCAGCTCAGCCTGACATTGCAAAGAGATCCAGTCAGTCTCTTCTGGGACAGAACACCAGTCATCAAGGTAATGAGAGTAAAAAAAGAACAGACACATCTGTACTAGCAGTAGAATTACCCCTGGCAAAATTTCAATGAAAAGAGAGGTTTCTGGTGTCCCAAATGTTACTCAGTAACTAAAGCACCTAGGCAGCGCAAGAGAGAAAAAAGCAGGAATCACTTCTGGGGTATATGCATAATGGTCAGTCCGGTCCCAGTTTCTGTGGACTGAAGGCTGGGGTTCAGCTGAGGACAGCAATGCCAAATATACCTCCAGCAGCTTTTCAGGATACACTGTCTTCTCTGTGTCAAAGACAGCTGCACTAGACGGAGGAAGGCCAAAGAATGACCAGGACTCCACAGTGGGCCAGAGGCAGGAAACAGCAGAAATTTTCTGTACGTCTGCAGCATCCAATTCTAGAGGTTTGTGCAACTGTTAGGGAGAGTCCCACCTCAGGTTGAAGCACTGACAGGAACAGTAAGGATCTGTTGAAATCTCCCAAGAAGAAGCAAATAAAGAGATGGTAATTCATCTAATCTAAGTTATTTGTGCTCAACAAGTTGAGCTCAACACATGCTCAGTACAATAACAACACTGAGATGAATGTAAAGCACTGCTCTCAGTGTGTTGGTGAGTTTCCCTCTCTCTTCTGACGCAAGATGTGTCTTCTCCATTCATTTAATAGCTCTACACGTGCTTGTCACCTAACCAATGAAGACATTTTGCACAAGGTTCAGAAGATGATAGGCAATTACTACATCGTATACAAGGCCAAACGAAGATAATTTTCAGGGATAAGCATCTTTAAGATGCTCATCAAGATGAAAGTTTGGAACTCAAATGATGAACCCAAGAAAGCAGAAATTAAGAACAACTACAAAAAAATCTCACGCACAAAGTGCTCACCATCATCACACACTTGGTAAAAGCTTAGATAACACTGAACATTTTTTACCATATATACATAAGCACAGTAGACAAGGGGTGATAGGCCAAGGGCATAGTCTCTGCAGATACCAAGAAGAAAAAGTTTCAAGTGACAAACTGAACAGAAATGTACGCAAGGACTGTTGCTTAGGGCAAATACATTCCACTGATTTTTTTTGGTTTAGTTTGAAGGACACCACTTCACATCCAATTCAGGATTTTAAGACAACCCTGTAGTAAATACCGCAACTGCTTATGGAACACTGCATTGTTTCCAATACTGCTTTTCTAGTTTCAACATTGTGAAGCAAGGAAGAGATCTAACTCAGATTATTTTTTTAAAGTCATATGGCTGAAGAACAAAAAGGTATACCAATTGTTCTTTTTCAGAAAAACACGCTACCACTGCGTGCTCTGAAGTTCATTTTAATCAGACCCTACCTTCAGCTGTGCAATCTGCTGTTCAAGCAGTACCTCCGACTGACACTTCAGCAGCTCAATCTCTTCCTGGAACTGAAGCTGCTGCTTCAATTTTACCTCCTCAAATTGAGCCAGAAGAGCTTTCCGCACAGTTTCTACTTCAGAGGCCGATGCAGAAGCATACATCTGCAGACAAGTAACAAAATATTTTAGCCATAGTGTTATAATTAAGGAAAAAATAAAACCAAACCAAAACGAAACCATCAAGCTCAGCCAAATTCTTAAGAGTATTTTCACAATAGCTCTCTTCAATCCTCAAGGCCATATAGAGCTGCTATCTATCATCATGCTGACTATAGAAAAAAGCAAGCTGATAAAAATAGAGAAGCAACAGGGCATTAGGTACCAAGTATCTCCTGTATTCATGAGACCATCAGGTCAAACTAACAGAGTACTCCCTACTTGTTCTTTCCAACAGACTTTGTCTGAGAGAAATTCAAAGAAATAAAGGAAGAAAGAGGGGGAGAGAAACACAGGGAGAGCATAAATTTGTTAAGACACAAATTCTCTTGTTTAAATGGGATTAAACATTACGCAGCTACATTTAATGCAATTATCCTATGGGATACAAAGAAGTCCATCAAAAATATCAGAGAAAGGTTTGGGAGTTTTTTGTTCTTTTTATTTTTCTATTATGCTCTCTAAGAAGTGTCACTGTAGTCATCAGAATAGAGAGAAAACCTGTTTCTAGGATGAAAGGCTTAAAAATTTAATAATCATGAGAACTTCCCACAAAACTAACAAAACTAACTTCCCAGGCAAGCTATTCTTCCAAAAGTAAAGACAGTTTGCAATGCACTCCAGCCAGCTGGAAACCACTACCAGCTCTAAGGCCTGACAGTCCAAAAGAACACAGGGGATCTCCTCAAACCTAAATGGTTTTTGTGAGGTGCACCAAGTAATACAAAGGTGCACCAGTGATTAGAGAGTTATTTGGCACACTATCCAATTACCAAATTAGTAAGTGAAAAAGCAAAAGTAAGTTACATTTTAACATAGTATATGTTGTTTAGTTATAGCTGGATAAAGCTTATTTTGTTTGTGACTTCTCCTAATAGACGAATATAATATAGAAAAGTGAAAAGTCTTGATCACTTGTGGCTGCTTGCAATAACAGAAGTCAGATTGTGTAAGAGACTGAATAAACAGATCTTATTCCATTTCAATGCTTAAAAAGAGAACTTAGCATAGATGATCAAACTTTTAGCCTTCACTATGAAAGTAAACACCATCAAGCTTACACATAAACATTCCCAGCAAGAAGAAATGGTAAAGCTTTAAGGGCAACTAGGAAGATTTCCAAACCTCACTGAGAAAACATATTTGGAAAAGTATTACCTACTATCATTTCTTTAAGAAAAGAAGAAAATGGTGTTAGTAAATGTTGTTCACTTATAAAAACTTGAAGTGAGCAGTTACTTTCCACAAATGGTTAATGACCTAATTTATTACCTGTTAGTTTTCTATCAAAATGGCAGCTTTAAAATTTTGAATTAAGTACAGCAGGAACTCTGAAGAAAGCAAGCCCACTTCCCCCCTCCCCCCCCATCCCAGTATAGAGAGCACCGCAAACATGGATTTAAATTTTAAAAATTCAGGATAATACACATAAAAGAATTAATCTAAGTCCTTTTAGATAAAGCAAGGCTTAAAAATGTTAACTTTGTCTCTTCTTATCTACTGGCACTATTAAAAAAAAAAATCCAAAAAGCATCTATACAGCCTTACTTCTAAGGTTAATAAACCTGAATTCACTTCATGTTAAGTATGGATTATTTTGGTTTTAGGTATTAGCAACATTCCGACCTCTTGCTCATGTTCATGCTGTGCTTTTAGTTTCCCCAATTCATTTTCCAGCTCCCTGGAGTATTCTTCCTTATGTTTCTTAATTTCCGCCTCATGAAGTTCCTGAAGTTCTTGGAGTGCTTTTCTATGCTTTTCCTCCATATGCAATACTTCCTCACGTAATATATCCAGAGCCAGATGTTTTTCTTCTTCCAGCAACCTCCTTTGATTTTGAAGAGCTGTGTTCAAATCATCCTGTGTAAGCATTAATTAACGGAGGGGAGGAAAAAAAGTAAGTACAAATATTTTTGTAACCCATTTGTAAAGCACATGTCCTGCTGTATCAAAGCTTTTTAAGTAAACATGAACAATATTGACTCATGAATGATGAGCGCACATACATATACGCACTCTCTATATCATTGAAATAGGTTTATTTTTCCTATCTAGTAAAAGTTTTGTAAATCCCCTACTCTTTCCTCTATACATGACAGCACTCCCCATCAGCACAATATTCAACTTTAGCTTTTTGAAGTTCTTTACACTCAGGAACAATTAAAATGCAGATTTAAGATTAGTTAGCAAAGATAGGACAGAAGAAAAATACTCACCTTTCCCTGCACAAGACCTTCCTCTTAGCCTTTGCGGCACAGAAATGATATATAATTATAATTTTGAGAAGTGGGCATGGTGACAGACAAGTGTGAAAAACAGTACATCTCTCTGGAAGGCTCTGAAGTTTTAGCAATGAGCTAAACCTTCTTACCTCTTTGACTTGGAGAAGTCTTGGGATCATTTTTTAACCATCTGAACTCTGAAAGAGTTCACACCTCTGCTCTATCAAGAGCAAAGCTATGGACTTCTGTTAAAGGCCCTAAGACAAGGTCCACTCACCCAAGACCTGCTCCAAAAATCCCATCTGGGACCTTTAGAGATACCTTTCTTCTATTCTTCCCCTCGAGACTGTGCCACTAGGGAGGATCTTTGGATTCCTAGAGATGTAGCTTAACCTACAGAATTACATTTACTTTGTTCTAATCACTTCTGAAGAATTACATGGTAATTCTATCAGGCAGAGAAGTTCTGAGCCACAAAATGGCCCCTCCAATCTGAATTATGTTAAAAATATTTACTTCATTTGTACCTTTTCCACACACTGAGATAGAAAACTTGTTAGTCTGAGCATTTCGGGGGGGGGGGGGGTGGAGTGACAGATGGACTTAATTTTCAGCTTCAGTTTCCTATTTCAGCTCACAATATGGCCACACACAAGTGTTAGTACTGGCACAAAGGAGGCTGTAGAAATACCCCCCAAGAACAAGGGGAAAGGTGATCCCACACAATGTACCATGAAATTTCACCTTCTATGCCAAGTTTTCTTTCTGACTCACCTTATGAGCTTCTTCTGCTTCAACAGCCATGGCTTTAAGTTTTTCCATATGAACAGTAGCTAGCTCAATTTTCAAATTATTTTGGGAAAGCTGAAGCTCTTCAGCATGCTTTAATTTCAACATCTCTATCTCCTGAACCAAGCGTGCTTGATCCATTTTATCCCTTTCATGGAGCTGTTCTGTGTGCTGAAGCTGTAGCTTCTCAAGAGCCTGACTGTGTTCATCTCTTATATTCTGAATTTCAGATAGGTAGGACGACTCCAAGGAATCCAGATTTGATAAGTGTCTAGCCTCCAGCTCATCAATTTGTGCCTGATGCTTTGTCTGTAGTTCAGCAACACAAGCTTCAAGCTGAATCTGCTGTTTACTTTCTAGTGTAGATTTAAGTGTCTCAATTTCAGCTTGGTGCTTTGTCTGAAACTCAGCTGTAAGAGACAAAATTTGCTGCTTATGCTTCTCCTGTAACTGCTGACTTTGGAGTTCCAGCTCATCAACATGTTTCTTTTTCAGCTCTTGGAGAAGAATCTCTTGCTCAGTTGTGAATTTCTGAGTCATAGCTTTGTGTTCCTCTATAAACCTGTATTATTTCCAAGAAAGTTGAGAATATTGTCAAAAAGACTTTTTTTAAAAAATAATAATTGAAATAATAAATAAAAACTAAAGAAAAATAAGTAGGCCGTACAAATTTTACTTTATGTTTCAAATACAGAACTAATTCAAAGAAAGCCACGAAGATGATTTCATAGTCACATAATGAAGGTTTATGCAATGTCACTTGGTAGTATCTGGTTATTAATAGGTAGACTGGAACCACTATTAAATTACTCACTAATACAGAGCAACGTACAAACATTGTTCTCTGTTTGAGAAAACACTGCCATATGAGTGTATCTAGGACATAGTATATACATTGTCTACGTCTCAAATGTGTTGTCTGCAAGTAAACGAACTGTCATAAGAAACATCTCTAAAAGCATCTGGTTAAGACCAAGACAAAACCACTGTGGAAGTTTATGTAGGATACTTGGGGACTCCTCCAAACCCACCTCGGCTTGCTGAGGTCTGCTTAAAGCTTGATGCAGAAGATTTAGTATCTGAAATGCTGCAATATACTGTAATCATTAACTATAGTATTTTTGAATACAGACATCAATAATTAAAAACTGATTGGTTATTTAAAAGCTAAGTTCTTGCTTTCAGAATTTTCTTACTGTAATTATTTCCCCAATCTTGTTCTATGAGCGTATGTTTGGGGAGGAAAGAAGGGATAAATCTGAAGCAATGCATGAAATACAAATACGTAGTTGTTCGAATATTTCCTTTAATACACTAAAAACAATGGAGGTAGGAAGGGGAGGAAAACCTGAACAGTTACAACCTTCATGTCTAACCAGAACTGAAGAATACCATATGCAGCCCATCAACCTCAGCATTCAGTGGATAACACAAGCTTCATTCGCCTGGAAAAGCTTGCTCAAATTCATTTGAATTGTTTGAAAACACTTGAAGAGATTTAGAGAATTTTTCTACTTACATGTCCTGTAACACTTCCCCTCCTCCAAGGCTATTATACAATTTTCAGCTACGTGTTGTATTCTTAACTGTAAGAGGTAGAACTTGACTACGCTTCATTTGATTTGCTAGACTAGATTAAATGCATTTACATGAAGAAAAATTCTATAGTAAACCGTAATGGACAGCATTACTGTTCCTTGGGAGAGTAAGCTTTACATATATAAGTTAGTTGGTGCCATCAAGTGACAAACCTACATCACTATGACTCATTAAGTTTAAAATAAGAAAAAGAAACAATGACTGAACTGATAAGTGAAAGTCCTCAAATACTCAGGACTTACTTGTTTTGTGCTTCCATAAGTTTCAGTGCACATTCTTCCTGCAGACAAAGTGTGGCCTTTTCCATTTCTTTTGCCATGAGCACTTTGGCTGCCTGCAGGTCACGGTCATATTGCTCCTGAGATTTCTGCATAGCCTGTGCACTTGCAAGGCTGTCCTCTAGTTGCTGCAAGTTGTTTTGCTGCTCTTTTACCAACTTCTCCAATTCTAGAATTTTGGCAGCTTGGTGATCTTGACGTCGATTCATTTCAGCTTCACGAAGTTCAAATTCCTTTTGTAAATTCTGCTTCTCATATTCCGCTCTATTTTGCAGTTCTATACGCAACAACGATAACTTCTCTTCTGCTTGGATTCTCTGGTCCTCGCTTTCACATTTCCATTTCTTCTCTTCTTCTTTGTACATAGTCTCTATTTTCTGGACTTCTTCTTTGGCTTCCCTTAATTTATTCTTGTGATCCTCAGCAATTTTATATTTTACCTGTGAAGACAGTTATTAAAAAATGCATAAAATACCAAAACCAAACTGAAGTGTGTGAAGTGAATGTTCCCAGGCATTTAAGGTCTTGGAGAGATTCAATTCTTGCAGTGAAGTCACCCTTCCAAATAAAAGTAAGGCTGAAATGCCAATTTATAGGTACTTGAATGCAACACACTATTAAGAATTAATTGGGGTAAGGAAGATAAGAAAAAAAAAATCAAGGGAAAATTCTAGAATTAACATGGTACTCTATGTTGTTTTCTCTTGGGGCCACTTTTCTTCATTTCAGGAGTTCAACTTATAAAGCTATGGGCACCTTAGGTATTTATATTGGGCATGATTAAAAATCTCTTAAACCTCTTCTCTCCTTATATGTTCCAGTGATATTTCACATGCAGTGTCCAAGATCACAATCTCGTACATAGCATAAAAGCAACATAAAAAGCATGTAGCATAAAAACAGAGGCCAAAGCACCAAATGATTGCTCAATGACAAGAGGGAAAAAAAAAAGACTCTAAAAATACACTAAAGGTAAACAGGTAAACAAAAAAATAGTAAACTAAGGAAACAACAGGGTCATCTCTTAAAAGAAAATTAAAAGCTAATAAGAGATCACATACGAACATCAGTATGAAGTATACTCAGTTTTCACTTGGAAGGTTTGTTTTGAACAAATATTTAAACATTCATTTATGCTACAACCTAAATGAAGAGGCAGAAAAGAAACGCAAAAAGCCCAGATTTTGATTAACGCACAATCCATGAAAACTTGGGGGGGCGGGGCACTGGAAATATAGAGGTAATTGAGGAAATTGGTTCACTCTGTTTCTGAGAGCAAGAGACCAGAAGGCAAACAAAATGTGTTTCCAGACAGTGGATCAGCATGCAGTACAGGCTTATTTCAAATACTGCATTCTGTATATACTTATCTTCTACCCAGCCAGCAGTGCCACAAAAAAAGATACTGCAGGTAGTAGGAGTAAACTAGCAGTACTGAAATGTTAGTTTCAGTACTACATCATAAGTCAGCAAGTTCATTTAACTTAATTTGTGACACGTTACAATCTTAAACTTTAAAACCCTTTTCTCAGTTCTCCACGTTACCTACAAACAGTCTGCAACTGTTTTCTCTGGCCTTCTCCACCAGTTTTTAAGTCTGGAAAAGGATATACATACCTCTCTCTCTTTAAAAAGGGAGGAAAGGAGGACTTGAGAAATGAGAGCTTCATCCATCTAATTCTCATTAGCATTCAAATATTGGAACAAACTAAACAATGAATTAACATCCAATCTAAGTTTATCCTCAGATGGGACAGCTGATTTAACAGGTAAGAGGGAAGGTGCCAGACATGATTCTTTCAACTCTAAGACTTTGACAGTGAAGGTATAAGAGCTACAAAGCAAAGCAAAAGCAGAAATCTGTTGTCCAATTGTTTCTTCTTCCCTCAAAGTGGTCTGAAAAATTATTCCTGGTTATTTGCTTCAAAAGACAGTCCTATCAAAACCAGCAATTTCTTAGAGGGGAGTCATTCAGCAGAGGGGCTTTTTCCATCTGCCACAGTGCTTTCTGCTGAATTTTCCATTACCACATGACAGGATGGAAGCGCACCATGTTACTTTTGCACCGGGACACTACGATGTGCTGCAGGGAGATGTTGAGGATGAGGACCTGTATTGGAGTGGTATACATATGCTTAACCCACGTCAATATAGAAGGTGGACTGGATGAACCCTTGAAGCACCTGCCTTCCCACACTATCTTTGCTCTTATAGAAGAGTTCATCTTAAAGCAGAGAAACTAAGCGTTTAACACTAAAGTGCTCTGAACTTCAGACTCGTATTCCAGTATTTGTGTGTATCCATGCAAGTCCATTTAAAGCTGAAGCTACTATCAGTAAACTAGGCACATTTAAAGGTAAGTGCTGCTTCTATCTCCCTTGGCCTTCCCAACAGATCTGAGCTTGCCCAACTCTATACAAAACAGTACTGTAATACGAATTACCTTTTCCATTTCCTCTCTCAGATGCTTTTCATTCTGCACAGAAAAATCTTTTTGTTTAGTAATCTCTTCCTTTAAATGCTTTATTTCATCTGAAAGCTCTGCAATACGCTGTTTCTCAGAGTAGAGGAGAGAGAGTTTAGCTTTGTGCTCTTCCTCCAGTGCAGACACTCGCCCAGCCACCTCCATTTCAACTTGACGTGCTGCATCTTGAGCACTCTGTAGACGCAGTTTGCTGATTTCTGAAAAGAAAAAACAAAACAAACAAAAAAAAAGACATTCTGGAATTTATTTTCTTTTAACAAGTCCTATTAATGCACAGAAATAAAACTGAACATTGTCAGCTGTGCAGTTTATCAGTAGCCATACTAATTACAGACCAACAAGAATCCCTATCAGGATTATTTTGTACTCTGTTCTGCTTTATCACCATCTTTGCAATTTATCAGTATCAACACACACAGAATAATGGGGAAGGATCATGAAACCTGTGGCAGGACCTCCCTCCTATCAGCAACAGCCATAGGAGCTGACTTTCTTTTTGGACAATGTAATGGCAGATTTAGGCAAGTTTTATCTCCTCTTTCACCCATACTATTTACATAAGGCATTTCCCCAAACAGCAGATAGGACAAAGCTCTAAACATTCTAATTTAAGCAGTTTTGATATACTGTCTAGTATTAAAAATAAATAAATGAAGGTAAGAAATATAACTGCAAATGAAAAAAAGTTGTACTGATCCTTTTAACCAACATACAGTGGAATATAGTTATAGCCATGTGTGTTATACAGCTAACTAAGTTATGAATGATGAGTTCAAATGTTTGTGTATCATACTGTGCTCCCAGAAAGAGGCTGCAGATACAAGAACTGCCATGATCCCTTACCTGCACCTCAACAATATATGCATTTCATATTGAACTAGTACAAGGCAGTATATTTCTATAAGTTACAATTCCAAGAAAAGCAGCAACTGTTAAGAAATTACGTAAAGCCATGATCACACAGGAAATCGCATTAAATTTAGCCGTAAGAGGAACTTTAACCTGAACCCTACAGCAAAGGATACCTATTACAAATTCTGCTCCCATAAATACTTTCCTCTTTGTTCAAAAAATTCATCCCAATATGTATGCCAACCAGCTGGCAAACACAGCGGGAAAAAGAAATATTAACCTTAAATGAGCAGCGCACTATCAAACCCACAAAAGGAACACAGGTAAAAACACAGAACAGAAGTGGGTCTACTCTATGGAACAGAGTGAGAACTGACCTATTTCATGCAAATACAAGAGACGTTTAACATAGTTGACAGACAACACTAAGAAATTTTAAAATAAATATTAATTCAGGAATTGACAGTGCCCTTCTAGGCATCAAGAATGGAAATCTGATCAACTCCTTTTAGCAACTGCTCCACAGTTGTAGTAGGTTTTACTACAGAATAATCAACTTCAGGTCACCACATCTTTGGAAGTGCAACTCAACATGCCCATAAAAGTCAAAAAGCAAAGTGCTTGATGACAGGGATTAACACGTGTTAAGTGTTCCCTATAGTTTGGAGTAAACTAATAGCAAACTGAAGACTTCTTCAGATAAGCCTTTAAATATTTGAAGAAAAATATAAGCCACACAAGCAGCTTACCATTTTACTTCCCAGTCTGTCAGCTCATCTTACCTTTAATATGTTCTTCTGAAAGTCGGGCACGGAGCTGCTCCAATTCTAAACAATGCTTTCTTTTCATTTCCTCAATTTCTGTTATATATTTGTCTGACAGATCCATCTTCATTTTCGTTAGGTCCTCCTTATATTGAAGTGCAAGGGAAGACCTTAAGGAATTTAATTCATGCCTGTGTTGTTCTTTAAGTTGTACCTGCAAACAGGCAAGTTTTTCCTACATAAGAAATGGGTTAGAAAGACATCTTCGGTTTTGAAGAAACCATGCTGAGAATCTTTCAATGAGAGCACTACATGAATTGCACTATAATGCACGTGCTTGACACATATATATCTGGTTTCCAAAAACCGTGCTGGTTTTCCTCTGTTCCTGCCACTCCATCTGCTACTAGAGCAGCAGAGCCCCTCAAAGTAGAATCATAGAATCATTTAGGTTGGAAAAAACCTTTAAGATCATCAAGTCCAACTGTAAACCTAACACTGCCAAATCCACCACTAAACCATGTCCCTAAGTGCTGTCTTAGTGTACTTTGAATAGGGAAACAGGGTGAGTAAGAACAAAATAGACTCAAAAAAATCTGTATATTAGAATCTTTTGAGTAAAAAAAGTAGATATACTCTGGAAACATGTCAAGGCAGATCTGAGTTTCAGGAGCTGTTTGAAAGTATAATAGAGGGGGAAGTCCCATACACATCTGAGTGGAGAAACTATCGACTCTCAACACTGAGGAGACCCCCCCTCTACGCACCACAGAACTTAGAAGTAATGTTCTATGAATGCAGTTTTATACTCAGATAGGTAATAAATAGCAGCAAGAAAAAAAGGCATTATGTATACATTTCTCATTTATAACTCATATGTTTTTTGTGTGATTTACTAATGAAATTGAGCTCATGCTGTCTTGTGTATGTCTTGTCTGCTTGTCATTCCCTCACTAAAAAAAAATTATTTTATAATTGATTTTAAAAAATAAAAATCTAAAGCAAAAAAGGAAATTCCTTTTTGAAACTCAGTCAACTTCAAATAAGTTGAGTAAAGTAGTCAAGATCTTAAATTACAACAAGGTACATGAAAATAAGTGCATAAATAGAAGGACCAAACTTGCATCTCCACTTGAAAAGAACAGCCAGCCATAAAAGGCACAATTACTACAGAAGCTATAGAGAAGAGAAACACCATGAATTCTGCACTTGTGTGGAAAAGCTTTGATAAGCTCCTTACTAGGCACAGGATAATTCAAACAGAGGACACAAAATTACAGAACACCATGTTTCATCTGTTCTGCTAGTCTGAGAACTATTTAAAGTTGGTAATTTACAATATACTTGTCAAAAACAATTAAGCCTTAATAAATGTCTCAAATTAACTCTTTGCTAAGAGCTAGGAATCAGACATCAATTTTCATACAGGTCATGTAAAGAACAGTAGAACTTTAATATATCAAAAATACTACCTGATGTTGTTCCAGCTGTTGATTTAGCTGACCAAGCGTATCCCTTCTCTCTTTCTCAACAGTCTCTTCAAAAACTGCAACAGAAGAACTGAGAAGAGGGCTTTAAAGTTTAATTTGTGACACATATTACAATCATAAGTTAAATAAACTTGCTGACTTATGATGCGGTACTGAAAGTAGGCACAGAGCAACTATAACAACTGCTCAGGACTGCGCACTCATAACTTCCATCGCTGTCTTTCTAACTGCAGACCACCTAATGCCCAAACCCAATATACTTAGATGCTAACATCATCTTGTATATTAAAAAAAAAAAAAGAAATGGAAGCATGCTGTCATAACATGAGATGAAAGGAAAAGAACAGATCACCTGATGTCCCCTTCTTGATCTTGACTCACTTCTAACTCTGACAGTGAATATTCCTTCAGTTCTTGCAGTCTCTGATGCAGCAAAGTCAATTCTTCTCTGTAGTTTTCTTCCGCACCTTTTAACTTCTTTTCAAAATAAAGTCTCAGCTGTTCCAATTCAGTTTCATGCTCACTTTTTCTTTGCTGACGCTGCTGTTCAAATTCTTGTTTTAAACGCTCTATTTCTTCCACCCGTGATGCACGAGCCAGGAGCTGCTCTTTTAGCTCTGGAATGGAGGCAAAACCAACACAGGTACTCAGAAGTATATATCTTTAGGCTAAGTCATTCTGTGAAGATCAGCCATATTTTAGTTGTTGAGATAGCAGTAAAATGTTATCCCACAAGCTATATAAGAAAATGAACTTCTGAAAGACGGAACATTCCTTCCTTAGAAGACAGTAAAACCATGTTCTCCATTTACCCTGCATTCAGAGAAACCGTCCTCATGACAAGAATCAAAACTACCAACAGACTGTTAACCCTCCTCGTTTCCTTGTGCTTCAGGTCTGGGCTAGTGATATGCAGAGTCCTGCAATACTGCTTAATCTTCACACCTGCTTGTTGTAGCAACCAGAAGCAATAATTTAGTCAAGAACATTTAATTTGCTCCAGGGAAGACTACCCAACAAACAAAAACAACTTTAGCACAAACTATGCAGAAAAACAATATCACGAGAAAGCAAAAATAAAATCAATTCTGGATTCTTTCAGTGATGGTTTGGCTATCCATCATTAGCTCAAGCAGAGGCTAAATTCATTGAATTAAAAAGAACCACCCAACAACAACAACAAAAAAAATAGAATGCAGTAGAAAACAGCGATCAAGGCTGGTTCAGCAAGCTACCCTCCTTTCAGGCAGTGAGAGCAACGGCCAGCATTGATGGGTATTCATGAACTCTTTGAGAGCTTTCTTCCCCGCGTTCTGTATTAAAGAAGCAGTAATATATCAGGAAGTGAAAAGGTAGGAGAAAAGAACAAAAATCATGAGAGGGAATTAAAAAAGTTTCCCAGATGGCTCAACTTCTCAGATGACTTAAATTAGCTGAATCCCCACAGAATCAACTGAAGATGGAACTGCATTTCAAGAAGAACGAACTTGGAGAAAAGCATCTGCTTACGTTATGCAAGAAGGAAAACTTCAGAAACGTTTATGGAAACAGAGGATGCCACCCAGGAAGTAACACAGCTGATTGTCATGGTGTCTTTTTGTGTAGCAAACCAGAAAATGCACACTTGGCATGAAAAATTCTCACAATGAACATGCAAACACAAAGAATAAGGGAAGTAAGTACATGGCTCAAGCCTGCTTCCAAAGGGAGTGGTTGCCAAGCACGGGGACCAGAGGAATCAAGTGACAAGCAGGGACTAGTAACACCACCAATGGGATAGGCAAGGGAAGTCCAGTCTGGCATGGGTAGGTTTTCCCTAACCAGCAAAGTCTGCCGGCACAAAATAAACACAGAAGGGTGTTTAACAGTTTTGAACTGGCATGTCACTCTTACATCAGAGCAGCAATCCCATCATCCAGCTGCTATGTTTTGAATCCATCACCCCGAGTCCTCAAACCAATCCAAATGCATTGTCAAATGATCACTCAAGTGACGAAAAGCAGAATAAAGCAAAACACCTTTAAGATCTCACACACTAAAAGAGATATCCTCACCTGGACCATGGGCTTGCATTCTAGTCTCACCGTCTCAAGCAAGATGAAGAAGAAACAGAAAGGGTCCAAAGAATGGGATTGTGAGTGATTAGAAACATGGAAAGACATTTGAAAGGTTAATAAAGATTAGGGCTACAGAGAGGAAATATAAGAATTCCAGCAAAGACTATAAAGTGCTATCTGTTATAATTCTGTATAATAAAAAGAGAGATCTGAAAAAGTCAAGGTATAGTCTGACTAGATAGAAAAAGTATTTATTCAATTTATGACCAAAAAAACCAACAAAAAACCATCCTCACAAAACTCTATTATACTTCAAAAGCTATTTACAGTTATATTATTTAGAAAATCTGAAACTGCATTTAAAACAAAAGGCAAGTGTAGTATGCTTCAACTACTCCAGCAGAATTAAAGAACGCCACCTAGTGTTACAGTCTCGATAGAAGGTGAACACACACATAGTCAAAGTTAACATCATGGTCTCTAGCTTTTTTATTTTTCCAAAATTTCTTCTTTCATGTATTTTACATCTGTTTGCGCACACACATCTGAGACATGTTCTACTTCATTTCAACCAAAACTGTGTGTCATCTCCGATCACTATACTGTAAAGTTGACTGTTTTGTTTAATATACCTAAATCTTGAGTCAGATATCTTAAGATATATAAGCATATGATGTCAGATTTCATCCAGTCATTATTTTCTCTCAAGCTTTAAAACTTTTTCATAAGTTTAATGCAGATACATGTAAGACCAATAAAAAAAAAAACCAACAAAAAACCCAAAACTGTTCACATTTAATTGCTGTGCACATTTTCCTTTTATTATGTAAAAAGGAGGTTATTTTTAGCCTTACAGAAAAACAACATTATCATTCATTCTGATTTCAGAAGTATCACCTGAATGTTTTTATTTTATTTTTAAACTAGAGATATCTTTATCCTGGGGCTTTTCTATATTTAAGAATTAAAAGTCTTTCAGAAGATGGTGAATCTCCATTTTGAGTGTCAATAAAAAAGCATTTTAACTCACCTCAAAACTGAAAGTGGAAAAAAAAAAGCCATTTCTACTTCAAGATATAACCTAATCACACAGTTTTAAAATATTTCTGCCTTTTTTTTTTAAAGCAGACTGATCTCTTAATTATCTCCAAATCAAAGAAAATAGCCACAATAAAACACTCTAAGTCATAAACAAAGCAGTGAGCTTTACTTTCTACCTACAATTAACAGTTTTCTCAGGTGAATTCATACCCGCTTCCATACTGAATACAAATAGGAGCATGTTACTGTATTGACCAGCATTTTCTCCATTTTTTAACTACATTATACTTAATTTGACATTGCAATGAAAAATGTTTGTTTTCCACTAAAGATTTTTATACAGTGCAGGAACAGAGTGGGAAGGGAAAGGAAAGCAACAGGAGTGAGCTTTTCTCCACAGCCATACCATGGTTTTTAACACTGCAGAACCAACTAGTCATCTGACACTGACTCACCTCTCACTTCAGAAACATATCATGCACCCAAGTCACTAGGGTACAACCCACTGACACTTCTGTGACCTACCTGTGTTTTTCTGGTACACAATTAAAAGTATTTTGTGTCAATAATGCATACTTCTATATGAAGAAGAGGCAAAAAATGAAACGCATCAGTTTTGAACATACCACTTAGCTCTTGCCGATTTGCTCGGGTACTGTCGAGCTGAGACCAAAGCTGCCTGATTTCTTCTTGTGACCGAGTCTTGAGTTCTTCATGCATGACCTGAAGTTTCTCCAGCTATGGAAGACATGTTAAAAAACAAAAAACCCCAACTTTTTAAAACAATTTTGTCCTAATTGCTTATTTTATATGCAACAGACAGTTCTGTCAGAAATAGGTGGAAACACTTAGTGACAACCAGACTCTCTGTTCCTGACCCAGGCTATCGGAGATACTGAGTAGCACTTAACTATTAGACCCACTCCTCTAAGAGAGAGGAATTTGTTCATGATGCCTTATTTATCATCACTGGCAAAAATAAAGTATTAGCTAGATAAAAACGAGACACAAGAACCAGAAAATTAAGCATATGAATACAGAGACAGAAACAGCACCAAGTAGCACAAAGGCAATTGCATTCAAAAGATTTTGAACCACTATAGAAAATCCCAGAGTATTTACCTACTTCATGAGAGGCATTTTAGTTTTTCAGTAAAATCCCTAAATACAAACAAATCACCCAAATGATACATCTATGGTCTAGTTTTTGTTATAGAGAGTAATCAACCACTTGAAACGAGTAAAGAAGTCTTATTCACCTCCTTCTGAAGATTCTGTTCTTTTTCTTGGCTTTTCATCTTCATATCTTCTAGGAGTTGGTTATGTTCAGTCTGCAGCTGTTCTTGTAATTTTGTAATGGCTAACTGGTTTTGCTTCTCCAATTCTATACATTTTACTAAAATTAAAAATGAGTTCTGTTATACCACCATTCTGGTTACTGAACAACCTGTACAACTTTCGTGCAACTGAAGTAGAAATGCATGCCTCTAGACTAGAATGCTAGCTTACAGGGAATCACAAAAATACTTGAATAGTAAAGTATTTGAAAGTCAAACATTTCCACACAGTGCTTCCTAGTTCTCTGCATCCCACACTGTTAGCCAAGAGGTAACCTGCTCTCTGCATACATGAACAAGCATCCTGAACTAGAAGCACACATACTTGGACAGGGAATCAAGTATTTCTTCATGGCCTACAAACACAGAATTTCTCCTACGACCACACTTAGCAGTACACAGTAGAGGAGATGAACAGGAAGGACTAGGAAAGCTCATGCCAAGTACGCTCTGCCTCGGCACTGAGCACTCTGAACCCTGTAGACTTGCTACTACCTCGTTTGGTCAACAAATCTTGACCTGCCCAGAAAGAATCTCCGATCAAGTGACCGCATTTCAGCCACAGTGAGCTGCAAGAGATGCACTTTATCCTCACAGAACAGACTTTAAAGATACAGGTTCAGGGAAATCTAGCAAAGCCAGTGCAGGCTGGGAAGAATAAGCCATTGCTACAAACACATCCTCGCAGCAGCCAAAGGCGAGCCAAACACTGTGAAAGCATCTGACCCTTGGCAGGTCAAAAAGGTTACTCTTGAATTCTCAAACCTGGTCTTGCTGCCTGCCAGCCAGCATCATCCAGTACCCTTAATGCTGCACTTCCATTTTTTTTGAAGAGAGTATTATTTCCCATGTCTCTCACCTGCATAGTGCCTCAGAGGCTAGGCAACCCAACTAGCTATCTCTTCACTTTCATGGCACACCACATCTCATGGCTCCTTTTTCATGCCATCACTGACAGCAAATCTGACGCTATTGTACCAGTCAACCACTGACAAATGTGTCAGATTTGAGACCTACACGAACTTTTCATAGTCCTATCTGCACCTCAGCAAAAGACATAAATAGATGTACCTGGCTAGGTACTCATCCAGATTTCATTTTTCAAGTTAATGAAAACTCCAATTACAGTAGTCTCAAAAACGTCACTTCCAGAACAGTATTTAAAAAAAGCAACTGTTCCATTAAGCTTTAACTATTCATAGTCCAAACCTGATTTTTTTATTAGGAGAAGCTTCTATTGATATTAATCAGACGAAAAGCCGGTTTTCATCTGGAAGCAAAACAGCACCTCCCTTTAATACGCCTGAAGGAAAACACAGTCTATCTCATTTTGTGGTAGTCAAAACACATCACAACTAACTAGGCTTTAAACAATTTTTCATTTATGTCCTGTTTTCTAGACAGTCTCATGCCATCTACCCAGTTTTTAAGTAAGAGCACATGGATGTATCTTGTATTTGCTTTTTATACAGGTTCTAAAAACCCTTAGTTAGCTTTTCCATCGTTCAATAAAGACAACTGCTTCCCAGACCATGGCACTTACTTTTAGACTGTTCGTTCTCAAGAGAAAGAAGCCCCAGCTCTGCTTTGACTTTTTCTAATTCCATTTCCAGAGTTTTCTGCAGTTCCACCATTTCAGTCTGGTGTTTTTCAGACAGCTCTTCACACGTGCTTTTTAAATGCATCTCAGACTCCAACTGCCAGTCTCGTTTGAGAATCTAAGAGAGCAAGACATGCATTATTAAAGCAAACACATTTAGTAAATTAGTACTTTTTTTTTCTCCTCCATTTATTTGTCCTCTACAATAAGTGTGTAGTAGACATGGGACTTCTACCAGTCCTAGTTTACTGACAGGAGTTTTACTTTTTCTTGTATGAAGAACAGAATTTGTACCTCTAGTGCCTGGATACGTTTCTCTTCCATTTCCAATTCTATTTTCTTCCTCTGATCAACTGTGAAATAAAATACTACTTATTAATAAATTTACATAAAATGTTATGATTAAATAACAAGTAGAAATATGGATGAGATTACCATTTTCAGCATCAAACTCAGGGCTTAAATAGGTAGGCATGCAGCAGTGTAAGGTACTGGGTTCTATCCAAATCTGCTGCTATGCTATTATCCTGGTAATTCACGTTCATTTTAGAAAATAAGCATCTAGCAGTTACAACTGCAAAGACAACCCTGAAGGTTAAGTTCAGCTTAATTAGCAAAGGAAAGTCTGCTTAAATCTACAGAGAGCATGACACTAAAAAAAAAAAAACCCCACACCTCAAAACCAAAAAACCACCCCACACCTTTATTCCTAAAGATATAAATTCAAATGCCTATCAATGTCATTTTAGATGCTAGCATTTCACTGCATATCACTTAAGTGTTTGAATCATCTCTATCTCCAGAGACACAGCAAAAGAGTAGCAGGCAGCAGCAGCAAGGAGGAAACTCTTTTCAAATTTCTTCTAAAAATGCCTAGGAAACAGGCTGCAAGACAGATGCTATTATCTGCTCAATTACCACTGACACCAACGGCTTCTTCCTACCAGCTCCTCCCCAGATTCATTCCAACTCCTTGTTCAGCACCTTTCTTGATCTGCCAGAACTCTGTAAAGGCCTATCAGTCCCCTTCTCACAGCTTCAAAGTACTGTAGCCTTAGCTTACAACTTTATTTCAAGTCTTTCAGTGGGAAATGAGAAGTCAGAGACTAAGATGGTGCCAGCTACCCAGCTAATGGTCCAGTAGAGGAAGAAATATCATCTAAGTTACAAGACAGTGTCCCAGCACTCAAGTGGCTTGGGTCTTGCCCAATCATCACCACCCTGAAGAGAAATGTCTTTCCTCTAGCCCCTCAGGTAACAGTATCCAGAACTCCCCACCAGGTCTCCTGCATCACCTGATTCCAGATTCTCCTTCTCAGCCCCTACATTCAAGCAGTCGTAAGTGCTTACGTTCATATTAAGTTATATTGCCAAAAGATCAATGCTGTCTACATGCGTTAAGAACTGCATCCAGACCTCCTCCTGCTCCCAAATCCCACCATACCATCAGTTCACTATATTACTGGTGGTAACAAATGGTTTCCTACTCTCAGGTCAAAAAGACACAGCCCTAAAACATTCTCTTCCTCTCAGGGAAGGACAACTAAAGGAATGGTTCCTAAACTTCTTCAGTGAATTGCTGCAGGCCTCACCTTTCTCTAGAAATTTCTCAAGCTCTGCCATACAGGTCAGAAATGGTCTCCTGATCTGGGAAGAGGCAAGCGTCCCAAACTATGCCAAGAGCACCATCAGCAGGCCTTCAGAACTATCAAGCGCAGCTTTCTGCTTATTGATGTCAGAATACAATCTTATATCAAACACATCCCAAAGGATACCCAAAATATGCCGAACACCCATATAGTTGAAGAAAAATTAAACTTAGGTCTGGAAAACTTCATTTTTGCATATATATTATATATGCAAGATATAAACCACGACAACATGCACTCTTGCACATGCCAGTCTAGCTGCTGTCCCTATTCAAGGCAACACCAGCTGTCACTCAAAAGGCCAGCTCTACACCAAGACAGGAACCTGTGGAGGAAGAAAAATACTGATGGGGTTTCAATTTCTGGTCCATTATTCCCAAATTTTAATACCTAGTTCTTGCTGATACTTTGACTTAAGGTCATCTTTTTCCTTCAGACACTGTTCTTTAATCTTCTCCCACTCCAGCTGATGGCGGCTTTGCAGAATTGCTACCTCTTGAGCACGCTTATCATTGAGCATCTCCCGTAGTTCCACAAGGGCAGTTTCCTTTTCTTTTCTCAAGTTAGACTGCGTAAGCTCAAGCTGGGAGGTGTGCATATTATTTAAGCTTAGGCGTAAAGCTTCCAATTCAAGGCTGTGCAGTGTCTGTAATGGAGAAGAAAAAGGGTTTTTCCCTCCCCTCTAATGAAATGTGTTCACTTTTTTCATGACCAGTTTCAGATTCAATTGCTTTCAACTGTTAAACACATCTAAGTTTTGCCTTTCTGTACTTGGAGAGTGTTTCTTCATGGCAGGGACAGAACCCTGAAAATAAGCTGACTTGTGTTACAATGAGATTTGCATAACATTTTCAGTGCGAAGTAAAAGGCTTTCCTTACCTGTCTCAAGTTCATCTCCTACCAAATACATGGCATCTGTCCACTTCCTCACAACATCATCAGAACAGAACACAAGCTCACCCCAACCTTTCACTGTCTATTAAAAAGATTCCTTATATTTTCTATTGGTTATAATTTGTTAAAAAGCAAAACTCTGAAGTGGTATTGGGAAAATGGAAATAAAAAATTCACCATGACTCATTAAAAAAGTGAGGAATATCCAACAGTTAGAAATGACAGCTAAAATAGACAACCAAACTTTTCAATTCTTGAAGAAACTAAGCAGTACACCAACACCTTGTAATTAGACCTAACACTAGGTGTATTCTTTCCATTTCTACTTTGCATTTAGTGGAAGTGTTCAAAAACCCAGTAAATATTTAAAGGAAAAAGTCAGGTTTACATACTTAAGTTTAGCACAAAAGCATTTCTAATTACATTAGTAGGAAAATTAAAAAGTGAGAGGGGTTCAGTATATTTTATAATTTTTTAAATTAATTTTTAATTAATTTTATTAATTTTTGTTAAACGTATCAAGACATGAAAAATGACAAAGTTTTTTTAGGTTGTTTGGGGTTTTTTGTTGTGGGGTTTGTTTTTGGTTTTTTTTTTTCAAACCCATCAATTTAAGCACCCAGTTTTCTTCAGAATTAATGTTAACATATAATTGCAGTGAGGATCCTGGAGAGCTCTTGTAGAAAATATCTACCACCACCCACCAAGGGAACACCCCTAATTCTTCAATTGCAGCACTACATAAAAGAGCACACAGAGTATACACAAAAATCAAGGACCCTTCTCTTTGCAACAGCCAGGTAACCACTACAGTAATTACTGTGTTTCTTTATTTTACCTGTGATTGGAGCTGAGCTTGCTCAATCTCTGCTTTGTGTGTGGCTGCCATTTGCTGTCGAAGTTCATCCAACAGGTGCTGCTGTTCTTTATTTAGTTCAGCACAGAGCTTCTCCATTTCCTCTTCATGTTTAGTAATCAGTTCAGAGATTTCACGATCATGCTCTCGTTCATGTACCTGCAGAGAAACGAGCTTTCTTCAACATATGGTTAGTTAGCCCCCAATAAATTATTGGGGCAGAATTCTCCCCTCCTCCTGACCCCAAATCAAAGACACCGTGGAAAAAACAATTAATAGATTTTTGCATCTCTAAAACATTTATACTGCTTAAATGACAAACACCACAAAATGAGGGGGTTTTTTCTGAAATAAACCCATTTACAGCATTTACCTTTTTTATTAAGACAATCTGTTCCCTCCTTTCTTCTTCCAACTTCTGCTGGTTTTCCACTTTATCTTTTATTTCAGCATTTAATTCTTCTATCTGAAAACAGGCATACACAAACATTTGCAATTACTACCTTAAGCATTCTGAAATCCCAAGACTCCTGCCATTATCAGGGTTTCCTACCTCTTTCTTGTGTATCAAACTCACTTTAGTTAATTCGGCAAGGCGTTGAGTCTCCATTTTATCAATTTCCTCTTTGTAATGTTTCACCATCTCAGATTGTGCCTCCCGTGCAGCTTGTGCAGACTGAAAGGACTCCTGCAAGTGAGTCTCAAGCTCCAAACAAACCTTCTTCAAATGGGTGATTTCTTCGGTCAACCGGCTTTTTTTCTCACTGTATTCAGTACTTTTTGCCTTTATTTCAGCATTAAGTTTTTTAATTTCTAGGTTGCTGAAGTTTAATCTGTCCTCATATCCCAGTCTTTCACAGTCCTGTATTTCTTTGAGGTTTTTCACTTCAGCATTAAGTTCATGTATGTTTTTCTCAAGATCCTCAATGATGCTAGCATTCTCTGCTAGTGCTTTTTCTGCTTTTATTAGATCCTCCTCCATGTCACATAATCTTTCTCCTAAGGCTGTTTTTTCCTTCAATAAGAGTGCTAAATTTTGTTCTTTATTATTGATTTCAGCTTTGAGCAACTCCTGTTCTTTTAGCAATGTCTCTTCAGATATGGTTTTCTGACCAAGCAGCTCTGCTATCATCTGGATTTTAGCCTTCTGAGCATCAAGCTGGCTTTGCATTTGATCCCTTTGACTTTGCAAAGCAGCTAATTGACGTCCAAAAAGAGACTGTACTTCACTTGTTACAGAATCAGAAGCTGTTTTCTGCTCTTGAACGTCTTTCACTAATTGCTCCTGAGTTCGCAGCTGCACCATCAACATTTCTCTTTCCTCCTGGAGGTCTTTTACCATTTCTTGCCAGGTAGAGGATTTTGACACTTGTGTTAAAGGCTCTAAGGCACAGTAAGGTTGGCCTCCATCCTCATCCTGCTGCTTTATTAGAAACATTATTTTGTTTTCAAGTTCTTTCTCCTTCTCTGTTTTTTGAAGAAGTTCTTTTTCACAACGGATCCGTGCTTCACGTTCCTCATCCAGTTCCACACGCGTATGAGAGACCTCAGCCATTACTTTTTCCCATTTTCCAACAGCTTCTTGGGTCTCCTGATAAGATTTCTTCAAGGCTGACTCCTTCTCATGGAGCTGCTCAGTTAGCTTCACACATCTCTCTACTAAACAAGTTGTCTCATCATCCTTTACGTCATCGTGGTCACTTATTTTGTTTTGCTGCAGGGAGCTATCTGACAAAAATGAAACAAAGGCCTCTGCTCCCACCTCAGTCTGTTCAAAAGTCTCTTGAGCCAAACTGCTAGGACATGTTTCCTCATCAAGGCCAAAGTTTAATGGAGGAGGTATAAAATCTCTGCTGGGTTCTAGAAGCACACTACTGTCTAACCCATACCTACTGCATCTACCTTCTTCAATGGCATAACCTTCAGAAGTGCTGGACGCATATGACTCTTCTGGTCTCTCCGTGGAGATGAGATATTTAGCCAATATACCTTCATCACCGCTGAAAAGCCCTAGTTCTGACAAGTGTTCTTCAGACAGGTTATCTCCTTCAGTACTTTCATTATTCTCTGTGATCTTTGAATTCTTAATTTCTTCTAATTGATCCCTTGAGGAGTCTACTCCCAAGTCATGCTGGAACTCTAGTTCTTCCTGAACTAGCTCATCGTCACCTTTCAGCTGGTGCAGTTTATTCCACATCTCCTCAAGCTCTGTTCTCTGCAACTGTGACACCTCTCGTAAAATCTGTTTTTCCCTCAATTTCATTAGCTTTTTGTTGGATAAAGTCTCTTCATGCTTTTGCCTTACATCTATACTTTTTTCAGCCTCATAAAGTCGCTTTCCATTTAATTCCCGGATGAAAGAATTCAGTTTCTGAATCTCTTCATTCAAGGACTGTTTTTCTTGTTTATATCGCTGGGCTTCCTTGACCTGCTCTTCTGCATCAGAAAGTTGAGACTTAAGGCCATCAATTAAATCCTTGTATTTAGTCTCAATTTCAGATTTTTCTCTCTGGAAGTCTTCCTGTTGGTTTTCAAGTTTCCTTCTCAAAATTCCTTTATTAACTTCAGACTCACGAAGACTATTATTTAAGTCAATTATAATGCCATTCAAATTCTGAACATGTTCTGAAGAACTCAGAGCAGAGAGTTCTTTTTTTAACTGTTCAAGTTCATTCTTATATTTTAAAATAATTTCTTCTTCATATACCTGCTTGGCTTCTGCAATCTCTCTTCTGTAACACTTCTCCAGCTCAGCCCTCAAGTTCTCCAACTGTCTGCAAATATCCTTTTCATGACTGATTTTCATTTCTTCAATATGTTGCTGTTCTTTCATTTTGGATAAAGCTATTTCATTTTTTAATTCTGTTATTTCTGAGTCCCGGAGAGAAAGTGTATGTTGTAGTATAGACAAGCTAAATCTTTCTGATGTCAGTAGATCCTGAAGACTTTTAATATGTTCTTCTTTTTCGCCTATGATTTTGTACAGCTGTTGCATTGTATCTTTCATATCCTCTTCCACTTGGGAAAGCAGATTTTCTTTATCTTTGGTATTCTTAAAAATAAAATATTACATATGAAATATGCCATTGAAATATGACATGTTTTAATTTCCTTAAGCCTCATGTTTTTAATGTATCTTCACAAATAATATTTACCGTTAAGTGCAGGGTATGTCATTGGCCTAGGCAACAGGATTTTTAAGCACATCCTTGAGAGTGGAAAGTACTACTGAAAGACTCTTCAAATGTGGTAACAAATATCAAATAGTCCAAGCAATAACAAATGGTATGCCACTGACTCCAGAGAGAAAGAAAATAGTGGCTGTTTCAAACTTTGGGTATTTTAATAAAAATAATTAAAAAAAAAATAATATCAGAGCTACAGACACCTCTCCATCTCACATCCATTTGCACAGAGAAAACACCTCCCACAGACAGAATTAGGCCAACAGAACAGCCGTGTCAAATTTTAACTCATCTGACTTACTTAAAAGTTTAAGGTTTCTACCTATGGCATTACTCGTTACGTGCTTAAAGGAAATCAGACCTTTTAAGCTGTTCCTTTAATGTAAGTTAGTAATCAAAAACCCTATAAATTTGTTTCTAAAGAAAAAGACTTTTTTCATGACCATGCCACTACAGTAGATCAGAGTTATCACCAAATTTGAAATACATATTATAAAGAAATAAAGTATGTTACATATTTTTAACTTTAACTGTGTTTCTTTATTCATAGTGCTTGTTTCTGAAAGGATTACATCAAAATATTCCCACACAAGCTTTTCACTTTGTTTTGTATCTGAAACTAACATGATTACAGATACAGTTAACTTTTACTGTCATCTAGGTGTTTCAAGTTCACACACAACTGTATTGTTATATGCTTACACAACATATCCAGCAACCTTCACCCCACTGCAAGCCTCTGTCAGTTACGTTCTCATATGCCTCAGTTCAACAAACACCAGATGGACCTGCTTCTGATGGAAACTTCTTAATGTTATAAAACAGTTTAGTAACAGAGTTAAAGACCAACCCTTCTGCAAGAGAAACCAATGGAGTAATTTCAATAAATAAGCAAATTTTAAAGAGCCAGAACTGAACCCTTATTTCATACCAAAAAAAAAAAAAAAAAATCTTAAATTGTGAACAGCTATTTTGCCTTAGCTGAATATCATTACCTTCAGAAGAACAGATTTTTAATTCCATACTAGTTTCAGTCCTGAAGCATCAATGTTACCTCATGCACAAATTAAATGTTCATTCCAGGTTATTCCTCTAGAAAGTACCACCTTGGCTTGCACAATCGCAAAAAACCCCCTAACTACCTAGAACTCATAATTATAAATGCATTTTAAACAGTTTTTACCTTTTGAGAGGACTCAAGCTGTACTTCCAGGTCATGTGCTTTCTGACGCAGCATCTCCAAATGTGCATTTTGCTCTTTGAGACGTTTCTGAAACAAAGACATCTGCTGCTGGGCTTCTAATATTTCATTTTTCCCAGAGCTTTTACTCCTCAGCATCTCATTAACCTGAACACGTAAAGATACTCACAGTCAGAAGAAAGTTTATATCAGAATAACTCAGACACAAGTCTCACTGTATGCATAAAGTATACTGTATTAATTTACTACAGATTTACCCTACATCTTTCGTTCTCAGTGAATAAGAATCTCCCTAAGTCAGACAACACTTGTCATGTTTTTAGATTCTATTACTTACTGTAAAGATATAAATGTTAGATAATTCATCTCTATGAAGCCTCTAAAACAAAGCAGGACTTCCAATGGCCTGGACATGCAGGCAAGAGGACAATGAACAAAACCAGTCTTCTCTGCAGAGGATTTACAGCTCAATACTAAATTTTTTTTTTCTCTCCACCTCCCTCCAAATGAAAATAAAACATTTACCCCTATGGGGATAAAATAAAGTGAGTTTTATTCATTTTTAAAACCTTTTTCTAAAGACTTTGTCTTAAATATTATCTAATACTGCTAAAACCAAGAGGTACTTTCATCTGTTATCAAAGTTGACATGCTTCCACAAACAACTGGCATCATATTACTAGCCTTGTGTAGAATATACCTGAAGTGCTATTTAGAGTCTTTATCGTTGTCTTTCAATGGCTTATGGAGCAAATCCCAACAATCATCTGTAGAGTAATTTTCACTATTACCCCATAGTTTGTCTATAGCAGTCAGAATTGTACATAGAAAGCAGTATTTTTTGTTCTTTTCCAAAGTTAGAATTTCATTTAGCAGAGGATTTATTTTCCAGGGCATGAGCAACTCCTTCAAGATAATCCCTGGACTTCAGTAAGTCTCAGTTTTTATTTTTATTTTTTTTTAAACCCCCTTCCTATCCAGACATTTAAGACATGTAATCCTCCTAGCACAATTCTTATCTTGTAAACCTGAAGTGGTAAGTAAACATAAATATTATTCTTTGGCATATACTACAAGGCTCCTGAGACAACAAATATACAGGTGTTCAGAGAGAATAGCTACTAGAACACTAAGCATCACCAAAGAAGAATAGAGTCTTTAATTTTTTTTTTTTTAAAGTAGATGAAAGGCTGCAGTATATCTTATTATCCAGGGATTAGATCCATGATCAACTTGTTGCACTGAAGCAGGTTCCTATGTGTCATAGGGGCTGCATCAACTGTCTTCAGGTTATTTTAAATCTCCTTCTTTGAGTCAAGTCACATTACCTCAACATAGCAAGTTTCTGTATAACAGCTGAGCTGTCACAGTTGCCCATGCATATACTCAGAGCTTTCTTCGGCAAAGGCAAGGAAAACTAATCACATGTAAGCCCATATCACAATTACAGTGATTGTTGTGTATAGATCCCAAACCACTAACAATATTGGGTAAAATTCGCTAACGAGGGCTAAACTGATGGACAAAGAAGCGTAATGACCTCCCAAACATTACACAAGCAAGTAAGCGGAAAATATAAGGATGTCTCTGGGACTTCTCCCTAGCAACCAGAGAAAACTCTGCCTCACCCTGAAATCATTTTCAGTGCTGCATTGCAAACTGAACTACGAAGACCTATGTGATAAGCTCAATATGTTTTTACGTTCCTATTCCAAACCTGTTCTTATTCTCTTTGTAAGGAAACAAAAATTGGAGGAGAGGCACACCTGATGTAACTGAAGTTGTAAATCATGGATCTGACCAGCTACACACAAAGCCTCTTCCTGTAGGTCATCCCGATCCTTCTTTGCCTGTTGAAGGCAGCTTGTTAGTTTCCTGATGACTTCATTCTGCTCTTGAACAGTAGTTTCCTACATGGATCACAAGAAGTGCACTTTTAAAATTAAAATATTCTTAACATATTAGGAACCCAGTAAGTTTTCTTAAAGCAAAGCTGTTAGAGTCTATAGTTACACTTAAGTTTTAACAAACTTGCACCAAAGGACCAGAAATATTTGTGTTCAAACATGACGGCAGGCATGATGAAAGAGGAATCTTACACTGATCTCAAAGAGATGACAAACCTAATCAACAGTGACTTTTTAAACAAATGATAGGATACCAGTAATGAACTAAATATTTTTACTTAAAAATTTTGTAGCTCTTACTGATGTAAAAGAAATCAATTTTTCTATGGGATGTAATGAATATTTAGTACCCCCTAAATTGTTTCCTATCTGTCAGCTCTTCTTTTCAGCCATGTAAGAGAAAGCTAATGAGATGGGATACATTAATCCTAGTTCATGTTAATCACATTAACCTTTTCAATTTATTTCTCACCAACAGGAAATGACTTTGTTTCCCAGTCCTAAAAGGAGAAAAACAACATGTAAAGGGGGAAGTAACTATTCTTCAGAAGCACCTGATAATTTACCTTTACACAGAAATACTAGAGAAAGGGAATTCAAAGTATCTTTTTTTAATATTTTGGGAGAGGGGAAGGTACATGTCAGTTTAATAAAGTTTAACTTATCCTACTTAATCATTTGCCCATACAAAAAAACCCACACCAAAACCAAAAAGCCACAAGTATTTACAAATATTCAAAAAGCGTGAATGATCTCTGGGGGAAAGTCATCAGGGGTGGTAGTAGTGGTGTCTGCCATCCCATGTGAACATTTGAAAAGGAGCCTAGCTGCATCGATGATGTGGTTTTCAGGCATATCCACAGAAACATTGACATTTCAATAAATACTTCCTTTTCAATAGTTTGAACAATACTTCGGGAGGGGTGGGTGCACCATTTTTCAGCATGACCTTGATATATAATATATATATATTTTTAAAATCAGTATTTATAAAAATATAAATCCCATGTTTTTACATTGAGCCCCTACCTCAGTGTATGATTAATTATACTTACCTTAGTGTTTCTTGCAGTTCTCTCTATAAAGGCCCACTCCTCAATATAGTAAGAAAATTTGTCAATAAAAACTAGTAGCAAGTGTCCAACCATTTCTCAGCAGAAGAATTTAACTATGCATTTCACAAGAAACACTAAAAATAGAAGCAGCATTTCAAATTTAATTTTACTCTCACTTGATTCAAGCAATATGAAGTTCTGGACACTGGTGAATGGAAAACTTCAGTACTGCTTTTCGCAGCACGTTAGCAAGGTGAAGTACTTTTCAATAAAAATCATACTTTTCTTGAGTTTTGCCTCCTAAATATTTTTAGGATTAAAATGAAGTAGTATTATCCCCGTTACCAGATTCTATGAAACATACCTGAAGTTGCATAGAGTCACTGTGCTGGGTAAGTTGTTCCTGTAGCTCGTCCATCTGTGTAGTGAGTCTTTCAACTGCTTCCTGTTTCTCCAGAAGTCTGTTCTCTAACTCAGCTATTCTCACCTGACACATCTTAGCATCAAGCTCACTGTATTCTGCAGCAGAATTTATCGTAACTTGCTTCATAAAAGAAACAAAAACATATTTATTCACCAAAACAATATACCATTTCTGTTTTGTGATTACTCTAAATATAAATTCAAGCTTAAATTCTGGGCAAATTCTAGTCTAAAAGTAATTCAACATTGGGACTTTGTATTTAATAGAAACATTATATATGAAGTCCTTAATTCTTAAAAAATTCAAATTAAAAATTGTCGCAGATAATGTATTTTCATAATACTTTAAAGCTCAAAAGTAAATTAGGGAGAAGAGCCTTGTGATTCTATAGCACCAAATTGTGGCAAAGTGCCATTTTGACACATGTTGGGATTTAAAATACATTCCAACTTACAAGTGGGCGGGGGGGGGGAATACTACCAAAATTAAACAAAGTTTTTACATACATCTGTGCTGACCGTAGAACAGTCCATCCATAGGAAAAATAATAATGTAAAGTTCTTGACTTAACATTAAACTCAAGTGTAAGCAGCTATTGCAAATAAATATGCAACATACTCTGAGTTCCTATGGCCTTTAACAGCAAAACAAAAAAAACAAGTACAAAGGGAGAAGCTGCTCCAACCAATCCTGTGGTTTCTTAGGAGCAATATTGTTACATTTCTCACAGAGGAGACAGTATCTTGTAATTTATTTTAAATACTTTTTGTTTTTAACGTATGAAACAATTAAAGAATGAACCTACTTTTCAATTAAAAACATCATTCAAATTTCGCTTGAAAAGGTCCATGATTTCACTAAAACCAATTCTCTTAGCAACCAATTTCACAGCCAGTACATGTATCTACAGATAAGTACCTGGTTTAGAGTGTAAAATAGTGAAATTGCATCATTTTTATCACATCTGATAACAATGCTCAATAACTAATCATTTTAGTACCAATTGTCACACTCTTCTTTCACATACATATCAGCATCTTTTACTAAAGATACATTCTTTCACACTTACTTCAGCTGCATGATCATTCAGTACATCCCAGTTGGACAAGTCAGCACTCCTCTGGTAAGTAAACAAATAAAACAAACACTAAATCATGGCCATTTTAAAGATACATAAGGAAAAGCTGAATTATTTTGGAAATGCCTTAAGCACATGAGCCAGAAATGTCCATGTTGTGAGACAACATACCAGTGAGAGAGACTGACTTTAATGCTAAACTCAGCTGGTCATCCATGGTCAAATGAATGAAATAAATGCAAAAAAAATTAAAATTATTATGAATGTCTACTCAAAAATTTAGGGCTAAGTCTCACCATTGAGATTCAATGTTTTATCTTCTGCTTTTGTGGCTTGCAAGTACAGTTGAGCACTCTTTAATCCACTACTAAATATTAGTAACTAACCGACAGATTACTTAACAAACATGCTAAAATCAATCACACAATTACGAAAGCAGTACTATTTTCTGACACATATACTTAATGTAGCTTGGTATCTTGAAAGATATTTACCTGTCACTAAATTAACAACAAGACAAAGATGACTGTAGCACTATTTAGAAAAGGCAGCCCATAACCTTCCCTGTATTTTGAATCTGCACGAAGTAGTTTCCAATGACTACTGGTGCCCTCTCCACGTAACCTAGAAAGCAATTCCATTTGCTTTACAAACCAGCTATTTTGACAGAAGCTGTTTAGAAGCAGTAAGTGATTTTTGTTTGTTTTTTAATTTAAGTTCACATGAATGTAGTAAGGATGCTGCTGACAATGCTACGGCTGAGTGACAAAATACTGTATGCTTTTCTCTTAGTTGCAGACAGCTTGGCATGTAGCTTCATAAAAGCCTTTGCAATGCTAACATTACGTTCAGGATATCCTGAAAGCACTAGGGATACCCTCACAACGGAAAGCAGGATAACACATGCAAATGGTATCCTTCGTTATTGCAGGTTTGCAAATACACTAGTTTGTTGCTATTGTTTTATATTGTGAAAACACACCAACTGCTGGAGAGATGCTTTTTATGCAGAAGGCACCGCCTCCCCAAAACTCACAAATCTTTGCATAGACAACATGCTGAAATGCACTGAGAAACTACTTTCTAAACAAACTCCCAGACCAAGATAGATACAGTTTGTTGTAGCCAGAGAGTTGCCTCGTAACTTCTGAGGCTTGTGAAAGCATTAGCCAACCACTTCTGAAGCAAGCTGGATTCCTATTAAAAAAAAAAAAATTGTTCAAAACTACATTTTGCTTCTTTTTGTTACAAGACAGAAAGAGAAAGCGTCACATGACTGTCTGATCCACAGCTGATATAAAAATAAAAATCTTGCTTGTGAGCTGAAGCAAGAAAGAAACTGCTTAATTCAGGCAGACCAGCACATCTATTCACAGATGTCTGGTAATCTCAAGCTATATCACAAGCTATGTTTCGATGTTTATTGACGTAACTACAGGGCTACCTCTAGAGGGTCATCGGTACAAACACACTGAAATACATCAGGCACAAGCAGAGTCACATTTTAAACACATTTGTCAGAGAATGTAACATCTATGCTGGCTTTACAATGGCTACTAAGAGCATGCTGGAACAAAGTATATTTTTTCAGAAAACATTAAGCACATTTGAGCCAGCAAAGCGATAACAAAACCAAACTAATGATGTGCATTATAAGGTCCTGACAGTTTTGCTCATCTACCTACACCTCTCAGTCTGGATTTGCCATTTCATGGAGTCACAGCCACATAACCAGAAGTCTGCTCAAAGAGAAGTTCATGGCAGTGAAAGACCTGAATTTAGCAGACTAAAGCAGACAGCTCTTTGACAATACCAGCTGTCCAGTCCATATAATGGAGAAGGGTTTTTTCAGTTATTTACATCACTTTGTAAGAGAGTCAATTATTACAAGTGAAAATATATCACTTTACTTACTTCTCAGTGGCAACTAGTTGACAGTGCTAGAGAGCTAATACACAATGAAGTAAAACAATCACCTGGAATACTTGTTACCTGCAGACAGAGTGAAGCAAAACACAAGAAATACTAAGATTTACCTCTGTCTCTGTTGTTGTTTCTAGTAGGTTGGTGTCTTCAGCCTTAGTCTCCAGTAGGTTGGTGTCTTCAGCCTTAATCTCTATACCCTTTCCAACATCTTGGGCCACTAGTGCGTACTCTTCCTTTGGAACGTCATGCGTGTGGACAGACGAGCCCTTCCTCTTCGCCGTCTTTTTCTGCGACTGCGTGATGTCGCTTTTTGTTTTTCGTTGTCTGAAGTAAGCAAACTGTGCAGAAAAGATTGGAAGAGGTAGAGGGAGAGGTAAGTGAGAAAAAGGTAGCAGGACCACAAGATTAACACACTCATGGGTGATGAAGATCCTATCTTGATAAAATATATACATCTGCAGAAAAACTGCTTTATCTTCCTACTTTCTACACAGTCAGAACATAGTGGATAACTGCAATTAAGCAAGAAATCTCACACCAGTACTAAAGACTCATTTCAATACAAGAATCAAATTTTACTCAGTGAAACTTTGTGTGTCAATGACAATCCAGAATTACAGCAAGACAGATTGGTAAAGGAACGAGTTGTTAATATACTAGAATCATTAGGAAAAAATAATAATGGAGCAGTCTTTCTGCAAGACCAGCAAAAACAATAACCCCCTAGAAATGTATCTAAACAGATCTTTGCCAGCATAAGCTTTAAGATTAAAATTAACAGAAGTGAATCCTCATGCTCCTTCCCTGCCACCCCCTTAAAAGAATACAGCAAAACTTCCTAGCCAGAAAGCAGCCTACAGTACATAAATAGAAAATCAATTAAGCCAGGTCATTTTAATTTCTTCTGTTGAAGAATCAGATGCTCTACTTTATCAGACTATCACAGCTCTATGAAGCACCAGGGACTTGTAAAGAATGTCACTGACAGAATTTATTACCCAAGTTTCCTTAGCACCTTAAACAGCTTAAAAAGGATTATTGTATTTTCAACTCTAGTATTGTGTTTAGGCAGCATTTCCAAGTAACACCTCCCTCAGCATAAATCCAGACATCCTTCTCAGAACCAAAAAGCCTTCTCCAAGGTTACAACCACAGGTTATCAAGTTCACTGTCATTATATCCTTGTGATGAGATAAAATACATAGTCAAATGATGACGGAATATAAAAAATAATTGCCAAGTTCTACCTGCAATATACACGAAAAACCACTGCCTGACAGCTTGGTTTTCCTGTAAAACAGCCACCTTGCAGAAATATCTTGTCCATTTCTTTTCATTCAACTTGTGAAATGGATTTAGTTCAGTCCTTTCTCCTTACACCCATGCCATTATAGCAACTTCTACCTGACAGCTTAGCTACTCAACAGATACATGGTTACACACCTGCTACCCTGAGCAGCCTGTTTAAAAGGTGTATTTGCAGAAAGACATCAGTTCCTTACCAGCACTTAAGATGTTTATGTACAAATAGCTTATTTTTAAGATTAAGTTCTGTAGTTTCCATAGTTATTAATACTGAATGCAGATGAAACAAAAATTGCTAGGTGCCATGTTGCCTTTCAAAATAAGCAAAATGAACAGACCAGTAAATAAAGCTGTAGTGAGACACAAATACTATTCTCTGAAATCAGGTGTTAACTCTAGCACTTACTGATGGCAATATATGTCAAAAATAGCTATTGCACTAACTAACATGATAACACAGGGAAAAGGAAGAGGAGGAAACCTGCAGAAAAATGGAAAGTAGAGGAAGCTGAAGCAGGAAAAAAGGGAAAATAGGAGTAAAACAATCAGAAAAGATGAGAAAGGAAAGGCGGAGAGAGTGGCTATCATAGAGAGCAGTTAATGATTTCATGACATTTCAAGTATTTGACATTACAATACCAAGACTTGCCATGACTGAACATCTAAATGAGTATGAAGTTTTAAATGCACAGCTGAAAGAAAACAAAACTTATTTTGTCCCACTCATATGTATTAAATATATGAAATCACAATACGTATCATGCAAAAACATCCAACTACTCCAAAATCTTACAGAACTACTGGACTTGTCGGTCCATGAAAGTGTCTGGAGTTAAACACGCTCCAGATTCATGGAATCACTGGATGGGGAAAAGTGCTAGTTAGGGCAGTAACAGGTTTCCAAAGCCTTTAATCAGCTACATGAATTTAAGTGGCATTACAAGAGTATCATCAGATACACATACAGTCATCCAACATGAAGTAGCATGTGTGAATATGAAGAAAGCATACAACACTGATTCTCCCCCATCCCAGTGAGATCCCATCATGCCCCTTTTGAAGGGCCCAATTCTCAGTTTGCTTTCTAGCAGCATGTGCAAAGGAGAAAGCTTCACTTTTAGCCAAGATGTAGCATGCCACAGGAACACCAACAGCACTGTCCACCATAGCATCCAAAGCAGCTCTCCGTACAGAAGAACGCCCGGCCTTTCTGCCGGTACCAATATACTGCAACTTCATTTCACCAGGATCAGTCAGTTAAAAGTGGCAACCGCAAGGCACCTCCAAATTGGTACTGCCAGCACCACACGAACTTCCCAGAACTGGAAGAACAAGCCTGCCAGGTTTTGTATTACATGATCCCCGTGTCATCCCCGTCCCCGATTAACTGCTACACTGACATCCTTCCACCACATTATTGCAAGCTGACTGGCACCAGCGGCATTGGTCAGCAGACAGGAAAACTACAGCACATGCAGCAGTGTTCAGCACTCCCCAGCCTACCTCTCACATAATTTACTCCTTGACTTACTGTTCTACATGCTTCAGAAATTAGTACCAAAAGAATACCCATAAAAAAATGGAACAGAGCAGAAAACCAAATCAGAACCACATAGAAACAGGTTGTTCAAATAAACCTTAGTCCACCTCCTAGATATGGTAAACATAACCACAAGCGCTCTTAGACAAAACCCAGAAACATTTTTTAGAGCTTCCTCAAACTGATGAAGCGGGAAAACTTCCTGGAAACCACACACTCCTTTTTGAGCTCCTACCATGTAAAATGCAGGAACAGCAAAAACTTCTAACACGAGGTATGGCACGTACAAGTCTAACTAGAGGCACAGATGGCCAACATGCATACTAGCTAACTTGAGGTGAAAAAAAAAAAAGGAGAAAAAAGCAGCACTTAATACTTGGGTTTTGTTCTGTTTCTCAATTACTACCTTGGCTATCAGTATTGCATTTATTAAAAATGGAAATCTGAAGTACCTGATACAGTCAGTACTTAGCTGCCAAATCATGACAATTTCCAATTAATATAACAGTTGGAATTATTATTAGGTGATAACTTAAATGCATTTCAATAATGGAGTTTTTATTCCTATATGAAAAAGAATAATGCAGGTACTGGTTTAAAGTGGAAAACATTCACATTATATTCCTTTGCCAAGTCATTATTTAGGAAACTAAAATTTAAGGAATGCCAAAGAATTTTTCTTTGGGGGGGGGGGGCGCAGAGGGAAGGCAAAAAACCCACAGCAGTTCACACCTCCAGTTTCAAGCAGTATCAGACTGCAGTTAGCATGACTGCATGGGTTGCTACAAGTCAGGTTGCTACAACAGAGGCCAGTTCCCTGCCGTCGTGAGCACCCTCACAGTGATGTTGTGGGAAGATTCAGGAAGCTGATCTGGATGACCACTGAACACTTCTGTATTGGTCCAGAGATGGGATCACCTTAAGCTGCTGTAGGCCTGCACCACAGGAAGGAAATACCGTACCTGCTCAGTTATTTCTCCCTTTCAAAATTGCATTTGTTTTCATGAGGAGGGCAGCTCAAAGAAAACAAGAAAAAAGAAAATGAAAAGAACAAAAAGGAGGCACATTTCCCTACTGCTCTATCATATAAGAGCCTTCAAAAACACAAAGTATCCAGAGAAAGTTTCATAAGCAAGTTACAGTTCTGCAGCCCACCTACTCAGCAGCATGACCATATCCTACTATGGGCTTAAGAACACGCAAAGGACTACACTCAGTAAGACCAAAGGTGCATTTATTCCAGTAATTAGCCCAATATGCATCTGTTCCATAAGTTAGCTGTACAACTGCAGGTATGTAAGTAAAGATACAAAGACAGGGCAAGCATACAGCCATATGCACTAGAAATTGGGTGTGAGCATACTAAGGAATCTGCAGCTCGCCTGTTTGCCTTCCAAAGCCAAACATACTATCTTTGTGTTTAATAAGCCTCAATGGATATTGCTTCCATTCATTTGTCCGGGTGTTTTTTGAAAATTGTCTGGTGCCCACAATCTGCTAGGTAAGTAATGGATCTCTGACACTTTAATAAGCAGAGGAAGCACTACATCCATCTCTGCCGTTCTAAACCCTTTCCTTTTCTCTCAGTATACCAGCTATATGATAACATGCAATAGCAACATTGATGGGCTGCTAACAATTTTTTTAAAATGGTAAGATGAGAGATATTTAGCACATACTTTAAAAAAAAAAAAGTGCAACATTGGCTCTGCACACACAACTTGAAATGTAATGCAAGTCCCTACTTTTTTTTTTTCAATGGCAAACAACAGCTGTACAACAGGTGGGAACTAATAACTTATTCAAGGCAAGTCTATGTCATTTTTCTGACTATAAACAGATACCGCACTTAGAGAAGAGTTACAAGAGAAACATTAACATAAGTCTTGCCACAGCTAATGTAACTTTTCAACCTGAAGAACTCCTGTTCTCAAAGTTCCCTCTCTCAATCTTGATCCAAAAACCAATCACGCAATTGTTCTCCAACAGGGGACTGTGTCCACATAGCATATATCGAGGCTGCGAGGGCAAGCGGATAAGGAGCTGCTGAGCAGGAGCAGGGAGTGTGGGCAACCATGACAGCATCCGGGTGGGACAGGCCAGGGATGGAGGAGCTGTACTGCCCACCATCAAGCTGCTTCAGTGCAGCTCCAGCCACAACCCCGCTCCCCTCCCAGTAATGCCCTCTTTAATTGCCTTCTGCACAGCACTGGAAGGAGGGAGCTGAAACAGAAACACAGAAGACTGCTGAAAAGATCTGAGGCAGACAGCACAGCTCCAAGCCATCTCTGACCCCACTAGCTAGATTTCTGGACAGGTCCCCTGCAGAAAGGGCCATGCCCCTATGCCTGTGGGAGAATCACTAGGAGTGATATCAGGGGTGAAGAGGCTGTAGCACATCATGGAAATATCTGATCTGTCCAAACCTCCTGACACCCTGTGCATTCTCAGCTATCCTCTTGTAGCTACAGTCCCCCATTCCAGTCCTACTGGGATGGTGAGAACAGGGAAAAGCTGTAGCTGCAGACTGGCAAGCAATAGATTCCCAGAAGGGAAATATAACGAAAACAGCTCAAAAATCAGCAGAAATGCTAAATTGAAGGAAAAGTAATCAGGCATTTCTAACCAGCTTCTTGAACATCATTACCAAAACAAAGCAGAAGTTTTTATCTAAGAGGGTGAATACGTATCAAGTGCAAATCACATAGTTGCAGACAATAATTACTAAGAGAATGTTACCTTATCAGTCGCGTGATATGAACTCTCTACACAGTCCCACCAAACTACACCTAACTGAAGGCACGCAACTGCTCAAAGCATGTAAAGTGTTCGCTAACATCATGACTGGAAACAAACCAAATCAACCCAGTTCTCCAGTAACCCAACTGCAGATGCAAGGGCAAGTGGACTAGTCATTGAAGTAGTAAAACATGCAACACCTATTCTTGGGGAGTTTCACCTGGAAATATGGTATTTCCACAAGCAACTGAGCGGAAACCTAGGTAAATATGGGAGAATTGGGGAAAAACAAACAAACAAAAACCAAAACAAAAACAGAACCTGGGGGAAGATATATGCGCTACTTTAAGTGGCTCCTTGCTCACTGAAGATAACGTTTATACACCTCTGCAGTAATTCAGGAAACCTTCCAGGCAACCTGCATTCAGGGAGTACCGCTAGGCAGATTTATTTCTGGCGGAGCCACGTTGCTTAGGTAAACACCTCTCATCTCCTGACACAGGCCCGAACTGGCAGCAACACTTCAGCACTGCCGCCACCCGGACCCGAGTGCCGCTTCGAGTGCGGCACCAAGCCCGCCACGCAACGAGGGAAAACCCGCCGGCCCCCCGCCGCGGCGGAGAAACCCGGGGCGGGCAGAGGCGATGCCGCGGGCAGCTCCGGGAGCCAGCTCCCCGCCAGGCCCCCCAGCTCGGTACCCGGCCGGGGGCACCGCAGGGCGTCGGGGCCGAGGCTGGGGCGGGCGCGGCCCCCCCCCCCCAAGCCGGGACCCCCTCCCCTCACCTTGGCCCTGCCGGCCTCCAGTTTCCGCCTCCGCGCCTCCTCCTCCGCATCCATGCGGTGGGCAAACCGGGGGCCCGGAGGCAGCAGCCGGGCGCGCCCCGCGCTGGTCCAACTATCACACCGGAGGAGGTACAGAAGTTTCAGTCATGGCCGCCCCAGCGCCTTCTCCCCGCCCGCCTCGGCTCCACCGCCAACCGCGAGGCGGCAGTAGCCAGCGCTGGCCAATAAGAGAGCAGGGGCTGGCCCACCCTCCCGGGGAAGAGAGGAAGCTCTTCGGGAATTGGCGAGAATCACCGCACTGGGGAGGCTCGCCAGCCAATGTCGAGAGCAGCCGTTAGCCTAGCCCCGCCCACTCTCGCTAACTGACTCCTGGGATAGACAGCGCAAGCTGGAGCGCGCCCTCTGCCTCCGTTCCCGCTGCCGCCAGTGCCCGCCTCTCCTCAGCAGCCACCAATGGAAGAAGCCCGCTGCCCGGGCTGCGCTGGATGGCCAGTTTCAAACGGGCTGCCAGCCACAGCCCCGCCCAGGGACGGGAGATAGCCAATGGGAGGGGGGGGGACGGCTGCCGCGGGAAGCCGTTGCCGAGTAGTGGTGAGGCAGCGGCCTAGGTGGGCTCCGGTGCGGGGCCGCGGCTCCCCGGCAACCGCTGCCCGCCCTGGAGCCGCCTCTGGTGCCTCGGGTCGAGGCCGGCCCTCCGCGAAGAGGGGCTGCTTGTGGGAGCTGTGCCCTTCCATCTGCTGTCTCTGACCCTCTGTGACCGGTCCTGGCGCGGGCGGCCTGGTCCCTAGCCCCGTTGTAGACGGAGGGAGGTGTTGTCGCAGGGGGGTTGACCATCCAGCTTGATTATAAACTTATGTATAGAAATATTACCCTTTACAGCACGCCTAGTCCGCCTTTTGTGTGTATTTTGCATCTCGGTTTTACAGCGTCTCACTGCTTTGTTTCCATTGCAGCAAGTGAGCTGTGAGGAGTTCACCTGCAGAATCCCTTCATCCAGGAAGTACAGGCATAGCGAGAGCTAATGTCTGGAAATAATGGATAACAAGGGAGAAATAAGGTGTTCTCCTCTCAATATTGAGAATAATTAACCTTACGGTCATCTACTGGTAACTTCTTTGTCTCTTGAAGTCACTAAATCATACTGGAAAACACATGCTTTAATCAAATTTGCTACTCGACTCGGTTCACAGGTAGCGTCTTGCAACACACTGGCTTTTTCTTTCTAAGAAACATGGAAATGCAAGCGTTTTCATGATCTAACAACCTCTTTTCTATCCCTGGACATTTCCATGCATTTGGTCCTTCAGTTTGGCTCTTCTCTATATGGGCTTTTGCCCCAGATTTGGACATTGCATCATCCAGATTGTGAGCTGGAGCTAGCTGCTCCCGTGGACTGCATCTGCTGTCTGGGTTTCCCATGCTACATCAACCACCATCCAAGTTCGCATTCACAGAATAAACCGTTTTGTACCAATCACCTCCTGGTCTCCCACATCTCTATGTAAATACTTTGTCATAGACAACAAAAAGACTGGAGCAGTGCATGCTCAATGCTCCAAAGAGAAAGCTGAGGATGCTAGGAGCAAGGCAGGGTTGGCAAGGCTTTCTCTACACATCAGAAAGCTCTGTGTCCAGAGCTGGCTAGAGCTTAAGTTTTAAACTACTGTAGAGGTTGCTGGGGGACAGTATGCGTTGGCTTTCCTGGGTGCTGCTACAATGTGTCTGCAAATAAATGAGCAGCGTTTGCAGAGACTAGTGGTTTGCCATTGTCGTATAAGAAGACAATAATCATAAGTATAGTATATGATTAGTATAGTGTACTTAATAAGTATAGTATATGATTAGTATAGTGTACTTAATCATAAGAAAGAAGACTTAATCATAAGTATAATTTAGTTCAAATTAGGATCATTGTTTTCAGAAATAACAGTAAAAACCAACACTGCACATTGTTATATGACAGTGGCATGAAATAACTCCAATTATAGAATATGTTTTATTCATATGTTTAGCTTCAAATGCAGATAGGACATTTTTACAATACTTGTAACTACCAAGTAGCCTAACAAGAGCTCTTAACTGTTAATTTGCAACATTACAATTGGCAGAAGCAGACAGTTGGTTGGAAGGAAATTATATGTACTTCTCCATTGGTGATTTGTGTGTGTGTTTCTTTTTTTATTCTTTTAAGTCTCTTTTAATAAATTAAAACACTCTTCTAAGACTGAAATAATAAAGACTCCTTCCTGTGGAACCAGAGCATGAAAGCTTATCATCTCCAGACACTTCCAGGTGTGTCAGTTTGTTTGGGTCTTTTTAAATTGTGTTTTAGAAATCATAGTAATTAAAATTAAGGGCATAAAATAATCAAAATCAATAAAAGACATTGTAGAAATATAGTACTGGTATGGACCTCACCAGGTTACCTAATCCATTCTTATATCTGAGGGGGGGGTCTAACAGTCCTACAATGTTCATCACAGTTGTTTTTCTATATTGTTTTTAAACAACTTCTATGAAAGTTTTTTCTTAGATAGGTGCTCCATCATTTATCTTACTGTATAATTAAGAATTTTTTCTTGTTTTTATCAGGTTTTCCTCTCCCTCATTAAGTTAAATGCTTCTTGCCCAGTCTTTTCAGACAGAAACCCCCCACCCTGTTCTTGACTGTATCCTTTCATTTCTTTAAAGATTGCTAGCCTGTCCTATCCTCACCATCTACTTACTAACTAAAGAAAGACAGTTCTTCCAAGTCTTCCTCAGAACTTACATTTTGCAAATGTACCATTTTTATTATTTTTTTTCTGGACTTTCTTTCCCTCTTAAACCACCACGTCTAAAATTAGGCACAGTGTTCAAACTCTGACTTCAGCGCTGCTAAATAGAGCAGAATAATTATCTCCTGTGAGGTGCACATAACACTTCTGTTAATCCTTTGCAGAGTTAAATTTGTCTGGTTTTGCTCTTTTGCATCACCATGTTCATGTGTGATCCCTAGTTTGTGATTCAGTGTAACCATAGATCCCTTTTGGCAAGATCCTCTTGTGTCTGGCTGGCAGATTTCTGGCAAGTCATTAATTAGCAGGTTGTAAGACGTCCCTAGAGTACGGATCCCACTGTGACTAGGGCATCCATAAGTATGGGAAAAGAAAGATCCCTTAGCAGATTTGCTGGAAAGCATTTTTTACCTAGTATTGGATTTTCTCTGGGATACCTGTCACATCAAGCAGAAGTTTCTCTCCCTTTCCTCTGTAGTCAACTCAGTTGTTTAACGCTGGTACTGTATTTTTAATGGAATACTTACACTTGGTTCTTTTTGTCAGCCTTTCTTGTAACCCTCTATTCATATCGCAACGAAGGCTCTAGAAATTTAACTTCTAGGGAACACTTTATTAAACCAGTTGATGGTAAAACATCAGATTAATATTCATCAGTAGTCAAAAAGGCTACTACAGCATCAGCAATGACTAGTAGCAGGCTTGTTGCTGTTGTGTTGTCTGGAGACACCAACACAGCTTGCTTTGCTACGTCACTGCCTGAATGCTGGCCACAGCCCTGGTCACCCCATCACAAAAGGGTGTATGAATTAGAAAGGTAGAGAGAGAAGCAACTAGGATAAACATGAGACTGTACAAACAGACATACAGCCACGGTGTGATCAAAGGTGCAGGTGATGCAGCACCTTCTGAGAGTGGCTGATAGTGGGGGCCAAGAGGTGGGGATGAGAGCAGTCCATGTGGGCTCTTGCATTATACCTCCCCAGCTGAGTTATGAGATCAATGAGTAAGGAAAATCTGCTGTTTGAGGACGAATTAAATAGATTGTCTTGCTTAGAAAAGAGACACCTGAATGGGAATATGATATAGGAATGTAAGTTGCAAATGGTATGGAAAAAATGCATGGAGAAGAGTTGTATATATTTCACATCACAAATGAGAAGATTTCCAATAAACTTTTCAGGAATCTAGATTTAAAACAGTCTAAATGTAATCCTTTTTTTGCCTGACACTTAAGTAAACTATACTTATGCAGTTTACTTGCATAACTAGGCTTATGCTTAAGTTTAAGATAACTAGGAAGCTCCTTGTCAAACGTTGTTGCAGCTGCCCAAAAGATGAAGGGATTAAAGATGTTAGAGATAATGGGAGAAAAAAAAACTATTGGGGTTTTAAAGTACAAAAACATACACAAAAATGTTTCTCAGGAAAACTACTGGCAGGTGAGAGGGTTTTCTGTTCTGCCGTGTTACTCATAGCATTCACAAATGAGCCCTGCCAAAGAAAGCTGAGCCCCAGCTCTGACAGGCCACAGCTATTTTTGGGATCCCCATGTCTCAGTTTCTATAACCTCTCCAGTGGCTACCAGCCTGTGTATTTTTAAGGACAGATTGGACACACTTGCTGTGTGGGTCACAGCTGGAGGAGGTGATCCCTGCTGCTCCCACTCAGCTCCCTACAAGCATCTATCAGCTGCTCCAGCTGCCAGCAATGGCTCAGTTGTGCCTTGCTATAGCCTTCAAGTAAGGAAGGGGTTGTAGCTTTGCTCTCCTAGGAGCAGAACCGGGCTTAAAATATGATACTGAGAATGAGTATCTACTACCTGGCTTCTTTCTCATGCCTTGGTGTTGATTTTATGGATGTCACTGATAAATATTGCCCTGTTTTTTATGCTGGTAGGGCTTTGCTGGGAGAGAGAGACACCCTACAGGTTGCCTGGGAGATGGTAAGCAAAAGGATGTTATACCATAGCCTCTTTACTCTTTTACTCATCCAGGGATGAGTTCCAGCTATGCTCCTTAATTTTTTGAGTTTTTAGTTACTATCTGGTGATGAAGACTCATATGAAGAGCTACGTCAAAAGTGTACAGGCCCCTTACAGTGGGATAAACATTGCTATCCGGTATCAATCAGCAAGATCATAATTTGACCCCTAGCACTGAGCTTGTGTTAAAGAACCATTGGCTTTTATATCTTTTTTTTCTTGTCCACTGATGTGCTGGGCATTTGCTTTACAAAAGGTACATAAGCTTCTACACCTGGAGATTAAATTGTTTATACACTACAAACTTAGCAACCAGGTTACACGCACAAAACTCTGAGCTACTTAGAAGACACTAACAACAGAGGGCCAGGCTTAGTGCCACTGCCGGGGAAAGGCTAGCAACCATTTGTCAGAACAGACAAATATTCACCCTGAGTTACCCTTCTGTGACCATGGCAACCTGCAGCATGAAAATGCATTGAGAGAAATGGCAGAAAAAGCTGTCTATGACATTGTAGTGAACATCTGTACTAATTTTTATCTGGGAGTGAAACTGAAGTTTTCATCTTCTTCCCTCAATTGTTCACAATCTTCTATTTTTTTCTTCTAATGGAATTATTCTTCTATGAAGATCGTGGAGGGGAAAAAATGACCACTGAAAACCTATCTGCCTTTGCTTAGCTTTTTAACCTCTTTTTGCCTGCCTGCTTTTCCAGGAGACTACTAGGATGACAGATCCTTCAGTGGTGGATCACCTGACACGACTGAAACTCAAACTCCTAGAAAAGGTAAGGGAATAATTCTGCAGTGGTCACCTTTGCTCTGCTTTTTGCTCTTGCATGTTTAAGCATTAACATTGTATTTTAAATAATTATATTTCTACTGAGATACGAAGAGGATCTGCAGCAAATTGAGAATGTCTTTCTTTGTGCAAGCAGAGGCAGACCAATGTGCAGTGGTGCTACAGTCACTGTCACTTTCTAAAATAACATTGTACAAGTTTACATGGACCTACAGTAAATTAAAAATAGAGTTAAAGTGACTTTGATCTTATGGGAGATGTCACCAGTTAGCTCAAAACCAGTGAGTTGTGACAGGCAAAGTTTAGGAGTAAATTTGGGGTAAAGAAGATCTCGTATTGTTTTAAGGCAATTTCATACCTTCTTTTTTGTCTACAGTCACATAAGATATGATGCCTGGTGAAACATGGGCAGGCCTTCACTGGAAGCACATGAAGTACTGCACAGAACCCCAGTAGCTCTTTGTTGTGAGTCCACACTCTAATGCATCCAGGGTTCTCCACTCAGTCCTGTTCCTCCACCCTCAGCACATCTGACATCCACTAGTGTGGATCTTCTGCTTCAGTGTCCTCCAGAAGACACTTGAAGAGCTGTCTGGAAGGAAAAACAATTTGCCTGGAGGCGTGAATGCTGGAAGTGGCATCTAACCTGTCTCCATGGTGGAGTCTTTTGTCTTAGATGCAGCAGCCATTTGAGGGCAAAGCTTTCACAAGTGTGGAGCCATGCAGAACCAAGAAAAGAGCCTGTGCATGAGCAAAAGGTCTCTAATTTCTTAGCATCAGTGAGCAGCAAGGGCCAGCTGCTCCCTAAGGAGCAAGGACTTGAGCACAATAACACAGACAGCAGAGCAGGGGCCTAGCTGGCCAGCCCCCAAGTGAGGCAAGCAGGGCAGAGCCAGAGGTGGTGGCCAGGTTCAATCAGAAGTCCAGATCTATCAGGCAAGCTCATGGTGATGAGGCAGGTCCAAGGCCAACCTGGGAAGTGTCTGCAGATTGGGATCAGGGTTAATAGGATCAATGGCTAATCACAGGCATGGCTGTTGTTGAACTGCAGACCAATACTCATCTAGTATAGCTCAGGTAGGAACTGAAGACCTAGAGCTGAGATTAAAGGGGCTCCTGGGCACATGAATAGCAGGTCTGGATGGAAGCCCCAGGTGAGACTGGTCAGGGCCATTTAGGCCTATTAGTGCACTGAATACCCAAAACTGTCCGGTAGCAAGTTCTTCATATGATCCAGCTCTCTGCCCTACAAATAAATGATGTGTAAGCCTCCTGATTCACCATGCTATCAATTTCCAGGTCTGGGATAGCCTGGCCAGTTGGAAGCATGACTATTCTTTTACCATAACTAGATCTGTAGTGAGACATTTCATACTTCTATGAATACTTCTTGTAGCCCTCACTAGCTATGATTTAGCAGTTAAGAAGCACCACTTGTCTCCACTTCTGCTTTATTTCCTTCATCCCAAACCTATGCCTGCATCGTGGTTTAACCTCAGTTGGCAACTAAGCACCACACAGCCGCTCGCTCACTCCCCCCACCCGGTGGGATGGGGGAGAGAATTGGAAGAGCACAAGTGAGAAAAAATCGTGGGTTGAGATAAAAACAGATTAATAATTGAAATAAAATTATAATAATAATAATATGATAATAATAATAATACACAAAGCAAGTGATGCACAGTACAATTGCTCACCACCCGCCGACCGATGCCCAGCCAGTCCCCGAGCAGCGGCCCCCCCGGCCAGCTTTCCCCGGTTTATGTACTGAGCATGACGTCACATGGTATAGAATGTCCCTTTGGCCAGTTTGGGTCAGCTGTCCTGGCTGTGCCCCCTCCCAGCTTCTTGTGCACCTCCAGCCTTCTCAGTCAGTAGAGCATGGAAAACTAAAAAGTCCTTGGCTAGTGTAAGCATTACCTAGCAACAACTAAAACATCGGTGCGTTATCAACTTTGTTCTCATCCTAAATCCGAAACACAGCACTGTACCAGCTACTAGGAAGGAAATTAACTCTATCCCTGCCGAAACCAGGACAGCCTGTAAGGTAGGGTTGGAAATTGTGAGCTTTGTTGCCTGACTCATAACAGTTCTTGTTGTGGTTCTATCAACAGAGACTAGAAAATGAACAGGAGAACCTAGAGAAGATGGAGTCACCTCTCCCAGCTGCAAGTAAACGAGAAGCATTTGTTCTAATTATGGACATAACATGGAAAGGGCTTAGTGATGTTCTCAGGCATGAGTTCCTCAGTAGGTCACACCAGATGATCACATCTCCTCCCTAAAAGCTGCGTGCTAGTGGTCGGGCATCTGAGTAGTCAGAACTTGCTCTGTCTTGGCTTCTGTGACCGGGACATTGTCTGGAGGGCAGGAGGGAGACTCTGAACTTGAGTCAGTGCTGCCCCAGCTCAGCCTGCTTATCTAAATCTGTATGCAGCCCTGGGGATTGGAAGTAGCAAAAATGCAAGTTCCTGTAAGCTTGTGCAGTAATGTCAGTCTGTATACTAGTCTCAGTCCTAACCAAGCTGGTGAATCTTAGCAGCCTTGATGCAAGGAGAATGGGCTTGCTATACTGTGCAGCTGTCTACATTTTATCTTTTGAATTCCTTCAACTTTTTTTTTTTTTTTTGACAAAGAGAAATGGCCAACCAGCTGAGCACTGACATAAGAATGACCTTCTGCCCAGGTGTCTTCTGCAGCCTCTCAGTTGCAGATGCTGGTTCAGCTGGAGCAAACTACTGGTGATCCTATTTGTCCCAGCCTAGGAGCGAGCCCCTGTTGCAGTCCAGCTGTATGTTTGGCTTTGGTGACCCTGAAAAGGAGTCATTAGGATGGCTGTGTGTCTCTGAGGGATCCAGGCAGGAGGAACACTCCACTACTAATACTGCTTTGCACCTTTGAAGCTGACAAATGCAGCCTTGTGCAGACCATAACATGGTTTCCAGTGTAAAAAAAGTGTGACTCAGCTTATGAAACAACTCATTATACTGAAAGAGTTGGTCTTGAGGACTGCGTTGGTAAGAGCTGGGAAACCATTTTACCAGGAAACCATGCATGTGCAATTACATTCTGACTTTGGTTTGGGCAGAGAGGTCAGGAATCCCAGCATGCTTATGCAACTTCCAAAGTTTAGACAATTCTCTCTAAAAGCTAGCAAACCAGCTAAAAGTTGATAAATAAGTTTATTTATAAATAAGTTTAAAATAACTTGTATCTTTATCAAACCATTTCAAAGACTGCTATGACGTTTCACATACAAGTAGTGTGTTCCCTTCAATAATACTCCCATACACGCATAATATGGGCAGTGCATTCATTTCTTTGCATGGCACATCCAGTGTTTATATTATCTATGGATTAAAGGCCACCGGCAGATCAGTAATATTTCTAGATCGTACTCTGGGCTCGTATTCATTGAGCTGATGCAGAAAGAGTTAGAAACTTTCAATGCTGTGGCCAAAAATTAAAAATCCTTTTAACAACTTACAGTTTCAAAATATGAGGTGATGCTTTTCAGAGCAGATGCCAGGCATGCCTCCAATGTATCTGAAAACGTTCTTCCTTATTTTTATTTCAAGCGAGTTCAAAATCAGCTGTATGTGGGAAGAACTGAAAAGGAAGTTGATTCAGAACAAAAAGGAAACAGAAAACTTGACATTCAAAACTGAGTTTGTTTTTATATGACACAATGACTTTTTTTTACACTTTGCACAATCTTCCTCTGCATGTACAGAGTATATCTAGAAAATTTCAGGCTGAAAAGAGTTTCTAAGCCAGGAGGCTAAAAGGGGGCTTTAAAGAACAATCTTAAAAGTTTATTTTCAGAGAAGGTGCATTGCCTTTATAGAGCTGCTGAACAGTTGTGTCTGCGTGTGGCATAAAGTCATTATCTGTTCATGGATTTGACAAGAAAAGTAGCCTAAAGCCTTTTGTTGAAGAGGTCAAGCTATATTACAACATGTTTTCCAGAATTAATCTTATAATGTAGGTGCTATAATAGCTCTGTCTTTGTGATCCTTTGAGAAGATAATGGACTTTTGCTCCTTCAGGGAACAGGCGTGAGGATATGCTCCAAAGTGCCCTAAGGCGAAGGAAAGATCTCCTGCAGGAGCTTAGGGTAAGAGCCCTCTCTGTGGGCAGAAACAACTGAAAGAGCCAGGTTATCTGCACATCCACTGTCGATGTGGATTCAGTTCTTTCCCGTCCTTTAGTTCTTCTGCTGGGCAGTATTCAGTCCTCTGCTGGTTCAGAGTATAGAGGCTGGAGCAGCTAATCAGGGAGAGGGGCCAGAGAGCAGTATGTCTTCCCACGCTACAGCTAATGAAGCTTGCACCCACTTCAGTTAGTTGGTGGGTTGATTCTGTTTGTCTTGAACTGCTGTATCATAAGCTCTCTGGGGTAGTGCCAAAATGCAAATAGGGGATTTTTAATGCCGCCAAAATAGGGACAATAGTAACTGTTACTTATTCCTAGTTTATGGAAGGTAGCAACCATTAACAAAATGTTTTCCCAGACTTTTGGCAGTTTGTTCTTCACTTTTTCTCCATTCCTTTCTGCTTGTGCTGAAAACTGTATGGCTTAGAGATACGTGGGAAGAAAAACTTTCTTTATACTTGCGCGGGCACTGGTTGAGTGCTTCCCTTCATGCAGCAGTCACTTGTGATCTGCCTGTCAGATGCAGCAGTGCTGGAAGTTTCTGCAGCAGGGTTTTGGTGAGCAAGGCTGCACCCTGCTGTGGGCTCCCAAGGGCTAATCCCATTTAGACCAGAGACTGTAACAATACTGTCTGCCTTTCTGTGACCAGGTTTTCTTTAAGAAGATACTTGATTTTGCAGGAGCAGCACCTTCTGGAAGAGCTTTCACGACCAGCACCAGCTGGAGGACACTGTCATAACCACAGAGCTGCCCCCCCCCATGTCTACCAGATACCTTTTCCAGCTCCCCAAGCAGAGCCACCAAGGATTATCCAGCAGACAGTAAGGATCCTCTCTCCTAGGAAACACCGCTAGCGCTGTGCCGGTCTGAGACAACAACCACAGTTGGAGGGACTTGGGGGCTGTATGGAAATGCTCATTCCACTGAAAGGGAAGATATGCCTTTTGCTATTGTATGGGACCTTTACTGCCCTAGGCAAAATCTAAGGGAAATCATCTTACAAATAAGGCACAACATTAACAGTGTGAATGGTTTACCATAGGAACAAGGTAGCAAGAGAAGTGGAAGGATTGCCCATGCTCTGGCCCGGCCATTCAGCCAGTTTCCAATGCACATCACTGCTCATACACCCCACAACCTCAACAGCTTCTCCACAAGGATCTCGTGGGACACAATGTCCAAAGCCTTACTGAAGTCCAGGCAGACGATACCCACTGCTCTCCCCTCCCAAAGATGATGGAGCTGGCCAAAACCAACCAGACTTCTCCATTTTCCTTTCTTTTTCAGATGCCACCTCAGCCTGCCACCATCATCCAGCAGTTACCTCAGCCGCCCGCCCTGATCACACAGATCCCCCCTGCCCAGCCGTTTGCAGCCCCCCGCTCTGGAAACATTAAAGAAGGTAATGTACCCTCCATCTAGCAGCCAGCTCGGAGAGAGCAGGTGAGGTGCCACAGCAAGTGGAAGGGGGCACAGGACGGCGTCCAAGCTAGTTAGTGACATGTTGTTTCATGACTGGGCTGCTGCTGGAACTCTGGGAATTGCACTCCATAAATGGACTAGATACCATTTCTGAGAGGCTTTCAGACAAACTCTTATTGCTAAAACTAAAGAAAAAGTGACTACAAACTCAGCAAAGCCAGGTTAAGCTGCTGGGGAAGCTTGGGAAAGCAAAAAGGCTCAGCCCAAGGCACTGAGTAGTATTAACAAGGTCAAACTCATGTGCACAGATGATTCCAAAATTAACAAACAGGCTTCTAAAATCTGTTTTTATTCTTTTGTTCCCTCTTAACCTGCTGTTCAATCTCCTCAGAACAATACAGGCTTTTATTATGCCCCATGTCTGGAAACAAGACAGAACAGCTGAAAGTGCTGTTCCAAATATAGTGCAATGCCAATAAAAAGAGTTTGTTTCTAAACATAGGTGGAAGCTACTGTGATATAATACATGAGCAAAAACCTGGGAAGACTTCCCTGGCTCAACCTTCAGCCAAAGGTTTCTTCATCTCACAGAGAAATCCTCAGTCATGAAATTGCAGTATTTCTCAGCTTTTTCTTCATCTAAGAGTCTGGATTTTTGAATCAGAGTTTATTTTCATAAATAAAATAGTCCCAATTCATACATGACTTTTTTGAAGCTGATTACATGTAAACTACTTTTGGTATGACCAGTTAAAAAAAAATTGAGTTGCCTTGATTTCTTCCCCGCCTCTCCTTCCCCCCTCGCCCCCAAGCAAATTAGTTCCACTGCACAGGTCCTTTGTGATTAGGACCCAGAGATCATGGTAAGTAGATCTGATGTGCATGCAGTGGACTCTCAAGGTGGCACTGCAATATCACGTAAAGTTGAGGAAACGTCTCACGTGGAAAGCAATGATCTTGAGCTGAAGCAATGAAGAGCGCTGTAAGGAGTCGGTCCATGCTGGAGTAAGCGAGAGAGCTCTAGTGCTCAGCCCTTCTCCAGCCTGCCAGTCAGCATAGCCAGAGGGGTGGGCTTGTAGGAAAACTAACAAACAGAAGATGCTCAAAGGCAGCTTTCTTGTAGAAGGGAGGAGACACAGGAGAGCTCTGAACAGTTTTATTCATAGGCATTAATTTTGCACTGCTTGGCCAAATAATGCTGATATTCTTCATGTGTCCCTTTCAGCTGCTTTGTCTGGGTTGCAGTGACCAGTCTGTATGCTGGAGGGCACTTCTTACCGAGATGCCTCTGCTGCTTGTCAGTTGCTGATAAAGCTCTTACTTTCTTCCTTGGGGTGACCTTTTCCCAGATATGGTAGAGATGATGCTGATGCAGAACGCTCAGATGCACCAGATCATCATGCAGAACATGATGCTGAAGTCTCTGCCACCGATGGCGTTCACACAGTCTGCTGGAGCCAGCTCTCCCCTGCTTCAGCATGCACAGCAGGTAACGACACTGGAGTCTGAAGGGCATCCTTGCTCATACGTGGCAATGGTTGATTTCCTTGGGAGGGTGCAGGGCCTGGACAAAACATGCAGAAAGTCTGGGACATTTAACAGCTGTGCGCATCTTCAAATCCACTGCACCAGGAGACTGTTACTGAGCAGAGCACAGCCTGCCTCTTTACCATGATGAGCACTGTGACAGGACACAGTGGAAGAATGTCTCCTCCACATGTGCAAACTGGATTCAGTCCAGCTCTGAAAATTATCTGTTTGGCCTGTACAGTTGAACCACTAACAGGCTATGCATGGAAGACATCTACATTGGGTATCTGCTGCTGGAGGTCCATTTGCTGCAAACAGCAGTACGATATTTGTGTTGCAAATCCTGTAATTGGTAAAATTTGACCTGGCAGTTTGAAATGGGCTAGAGCTGAAGCACAGATTTTGTGATTGTACTTGGAGCCCCACTGCTCTAGTTCCTGTCTCACTGAAAGTCAATGGCTACTGAGCTCTGAAAGGACAGATCTTAAAGATATTTTGGTGTGTAGATCCTTATAGGAATTTTTCCAAAATGTGTCCAGTGCCTGATAAGAGGTAGGTAATTTTGAACATATCCTTAAATGCCCAATTCCTAAGCTATTTTTAACATGGTGATATAGCTCCTTAGTGTCCTTAAGTGCTTTGGAAAAATGTATTTCTAGTCTCTACACTGTAGCATTTATTACCTAAGAAGCAAGGACAATTGATCTTTGGGGAGGAGCGGATGTCCCAATGTTGCAAAAACTTCCCCTGTACTTTTTCTACCCCTCCATTTTCAGGCTAACTATGTCTTTCCCTGTGCTGTAAAAAGATTTGTTTTCTTTTTCTCGGATGTTAAGGTTGTCGTGTGCTGAGAATGTGATTCCCACACTTCTGCAGTCCTTGCCCAGCTCACTCGCACCTTTCCTACATGCTATTTGCAAAAGCAACAAGCGGCTTAAAAGCCCCCGAGCCCTGGGTTTAATGGAGGGGTAGGAAATGCAATCCTCCTCCATACCCCATCCCATGGCCTGGAAGGAGCTGACGGGTTTTTGCACCTGTTGGGACCAAACATCTGCCCCGGACAGAAAGCCTCCGACAGCAGCTGCTAGCTCTCACATTTCGTGGCACTGACGTCCCAGGAGGCCACCTGTGGCACAGAGGGGCCTGCTAGTTTCATCAGCCATGGTCTTGGGGTGGACTTGCTGTGGAAATGGTAGGCAGTGCCGGCTCTTCCTCATGTCAGAGCTGCACCGAGCATTGCCTCGGGTGGAAGTCCTTTTCTATTTTCCTTAAACCTTGTGGTTTCTGGTTTTGAATACTCTTTCCCCCTTGCCGTGAGGGAGATGTCTGGGGCAGTCGGTGGCGCTGGGAGAGCCAGCAGACTCATCTGCAGCTTTCTGTGGAGGACCCCGCGTCTAAGGGAAGATGGTAGAGGAAAAGTGTGCGTCCCCCTGGTCCCCACCTTCCTCCCCAGGCCATCCTGTCACCGTGTGTTTCCCTAACGTAGACTGGTGGGATAAATTGGGGAGAGTGGGGTCTGAGTGCCTCTGAATATCAGGTGAAATCTGAAATCACCAAGTGTTTGCTGGACCTTCTATGTTGGAGCCTGCAAAACCCATCTCCAGACACATGCTGAAGGACTTCCTTTACCAAGGGGTGGCCGACTGGGAACCCAGCCCCTCAGCCAGTGACCCTTCCCATGGGGGCACAGATTTCACAAATTGCCCTTTGTCTCTCTCCAACAAGGACCTGCAGTTTGCTGCTCCCCTGGCTGTGAAAGCAGACAGGCCCAGGCCATCTGCAGTGCACCACCACCACCACTACCCTCCTACAGGGGTGCTCCCAGTGCCCCATGGGGGCTTGCCGTCTACATCCATGGCACATCACTGGTCCGGCAGCACGCTCCCTGCCCTGCCTACGTAAGTAAACAGGCAGCCACAATGTAAACTTTAGCCCTTCCTTCCTGCACAGGTTGGGTAGCAAGGTAGACCAGACAACCCCATGCCTTTGTGGTTCTTCACTGAGGCCAGTCCTGAATATTGTCTTTAACACAACAACGGGATTGAGGCGCGTTAAGTGATTATTTGATACGCTCAATCTTATAACTTGGGTAATTAACCCTTGCTTACTGTGGAATAAACATGAGGACTAGACAAGGTCTGCAGATGATACCAAGCTGTGTCCCTGCCGTACAGAGCCACCACCCAGCAATGCTGCATGGTTCCGCTCTGCAGTGGTTGTTACGCTGGGTTTTGGGTCTCCCTGTGAACCCAGCAGACACCTGCTAAATAAGGACTGCATGTATTTTACATTCAGGCTAAGGTTCCCAGTAGGATTTATATTCTTAAAACACTGCTGAGACATTTGCTAATCAGACATTCCTGGAAAAAAACCCCACCACCACTCACTAAAGAAGATGGTACAAAGGGAGGGGAGTGCTCAGAAATAAAGCCGAGCCTTTGTGATAAGCCTGTGCTTGCAGCTGGGATGTTTTTTCAAGTGCAGAAATGGATGGACTTCTCCCCAGGCTGCCCCCAGGTCTGTAGAGCCCTCAAGCCCTTAGCAGAGGTCAGCAGCCGGCTCCTCCAGGGGCTCACTTGCCTGTGTCTTCCTTGCTATCTCTGAGCTTCTCCTGGTTGGCTTTCTAGGTGTGAGCAGATCACACCTGGGACTAGTGTTCGAACTAGTCTGCTCATGCGAATGCCAGTGGCAGGAGCGGCCTTGGGCAAGGATCTGAGCCAAGAGAGAGCAGTGGTCTTGCCAAGTACATCAGGAGGGGAGAGCAAGAAAGCAGGCATAGAAGCAGCATGCACATTGTTAAGAGTGTGGTGGGGTGGCTTTTGCGTGGGGGCTCACTGCTGCGTCAGTCAGAAGACAGCTTTTATATCTGTGCTATAGCTCTTGCAAACCCTTAGGGAACAGAGGGACAGGATGGAGGCAGCTGCATCCTCAGGCACGGGCAACCTGCTGGCAGGGGTATCTGTATTGCCCTCTTTAGCATGGGATTTGAATTCCTGAACAGATTATTTACCTAATGGGATTATAAGGGATAAACATTTCTACCCCTTTCACTTTTACATGGGTTTGTAATCTGTACTGGTAAAGATCTCTTGGCTTCTTCCAGAATTGGTGCAGTTAGCTTTTTGCAGAAATTAGCAAAGGAACATCTTGTCATGGCTTTTAAGTTGTCATCATCTTCTTCTTCAGCTACCTTCCACCATGAGTTATGAGATCCGACACATCTACACTGTCCTTTCGCAGCTGCAGCAAGCATGCACTGTTGGCTATTACCAAACACAATAAAGCTGTATTTCTTATTGCAGGTGGCCCACATATTGACAGTACGTGATCCTCTGCAAGTGGACCATAGCATTGCTGAGGTCAGCCTGTATTTGAACAGTTCCTAAAGAATCTGTCTGATTGACAGCCTAATGTCTGTATGACTGCACATTGTTGGTACAAGAAGTGAGTGGGAGAAAGACTTCAGATGTTCAGAAGAAACGTACCATGCACCTGTGGTCTGCTCACCTGTTTCTGCTGATTCAGTTGTTTCCTCTCATCTTCCAAGCCCAGACCAGCCACAAGCAATCACCACTTTTTTTGCTGTCTCTTCACAGAATCAAGAAAACCCATCCCAAAGTGTCTTGCAGGCTTGGCAGCCCACAGCAGCCCCTGGGCATGAAATAATCTTAACACCAGTGTTACCTGAGCCCTTGCAAATGAGTATGACCCAGCTCCAGGGCTGAGAGTCCCCTTCATGTGCAACTTGAGGAAATGCCCCTTGCAAAGGGGGCTGCTGCCTTCCTGGGGAGGATAATGCAAACTAACCCAGGATGCCTGAATGAGGGTTAGTCGCCAAACCTCATCAGCCTGAAGTGTTCCTCCCTCAGTGTTTTTGATTTTACTCCCTCACAGATATACTTGTCCTACAGTAATTACCTATTCGGGGAACTAAAGATGAGCAGGAACAATCCAAATGCAAGTTACCTGCATAGCAGAGCAAAATCCTGGCATTAGATTTTCCTGAAGACCAGCACTCTGCTCTACCTGTGTGAGTTGGCGCACTATTTGGATAAATAATTCTCAGTGGAGAAGAACAGAAAGAAATCTGCTCCTGCAGTCATCGGGTTTGAACGTTGAAGTGCAATGCCTACCCCCAGCTAACCACAGCCCATGTTTTCTGCCCCAGGAGGGCTCTGACTCTCAGTCTCTCCCAAAACTCACATTTACAAAGCTACCCACAATTTTCTTCTCAAAGAGCTATTGGAAGGTGATTTAAGCAGCCTGGAATTGTGTTTATTTATTTCATGATTTCTCAGCCTCTCCCTCATATAATCAGGGTTTAGACTTGATTTAAAAAAAAAATAAAAATAAAATCCTGAGGTTCTTCCTTGGATATTGGCATGTCTTTTTCTTCAGCAACATAAATCAAACACTTTTCCACTCTTTCTTTACTTTTCCCACTAATTTTCAGAGGGCAGGCTTTAATCCGAGCCCATGTTATCCTGTTCTTTTGTTTTCATTTAGGACTCCTCGGAAGGCTCGCTCAGCGTTTTAATCAAGCAATACTTTTTCATGCTTTCAGCAGCCTGGTTGTGTTTAATACAGAAAGATAAAGAATGAATTAGTAGCACTTTCTCAATGTCTTCCCACCTTCTCCTGTTTTTAAAGTGGAGAACATATTTATGTTGTTTTTGCCTCGTGCAGTTTGTGAGTGAATCTGATGAAGATTTTAGTCGCCATCACAGAAACATGGTGGGGGGACTCTCATGACTGGAGTGCTGCAATGGATGGCTATAGACTCTTCAGAAGGGACAGGAGAGGAAGGAGAGGCGGTGGGGTGGCCCTGTATGTTAGGGAGTGTTTTGATTGTCTAGAGCTCAACGATTGTGATGATGGTACGGTCAAGTGTTTATGGGTAAGGATGAGGGGGAAGGCCAATGAGGCAGATATCCTGCTGGGAGTCTGTTATAGACCACCCAACCAGGATGAAGGGGCGGATGAAGCGTTCTATAAGCGGCTGGCAGAAGTCTCTCAATCGCTAGCCCTTGTTCTCGTGGGGGACTTCAACTTCCCGGATGTCTGCTGGAAATACAACACAGCAGAGAGGAAGCAGTCTAGGAGGTTCCTGGAGTGTGTGGAAGACAACTTCCTGACACAGCTGGTAAGTGAGCCTACCAGGGGAGGTGCCTCACTCGACCTGCTGTTTACTAACAGAGAAGGACTGGTGGGAGATGTGGTGGTCGGAGGCCGTCTTGGGCTTAGCGACCATGAAATGATAGAATTCTCGCTTCTTGGTGAAGTAAGGAGGTGGGGCAGCAAAACCGCAACCATGGACTTCTGGAGGGCGGACTTTGGCATGTTCAGGATGTTGGTTGAGAGAGTCCCTTGGGAGACAGTCCTGAAGGGCAAAGGGGTCTAGGAAGGCTGGACGATCTTCAAGAAGGAAGTCTTAAAGGCGCAGGAGCAGGCTGTCCCTGTACGCCGTAAGAAGAACGGGCGGGGAAGACGACCGGCCTGGCTGAACGGGGAGCTCTTGCTGGGACTCAGGAAAAAAGAGGAGAGTTTACCGCTTGTGGAAGAAGGGGCAGGTGACTCAAGAAGAGTACAGGGATCTCGTTAGGTCGTGCAGAGAAGAAATGAGAAAGGCAAAAGCCCAGCTAGAACGCAATCTGGCCGCTGTCGTTAAAGACAACAAAAACAGTTTTTACAAATATATTAATGACAAGAAGAGAGCCAAGGAAAATCTCCATCCTTTATTGGATGCAGGGGGGAACATTGTCACCGAGGATGAGGAAAAGGCTGAGGTACTTAATGCCTTCTTTGCCTCAGTCTTTAATTGTCAGACCAGTTATCCTCAGGGTACTCGGCCCCCCGAGCTGGAAGACGGGGACGGCGAGCAGGATGAACCCCCCGTAATCCAAGAGGAAGCAGTCAATGACCTGCTACGCCACCTGGATGCTCACAAGTCTATGGGGCCGGATGGGATCCACCCGAGAGTGCTGAGGGAGCTGGCGGAGGTGCTCGCCAAGCCGCTTTCCATCATTTATCAGCGGTCGTGGTTAACAGGGGAGGTCCCGGATGACTGGAGGCTTGCCAATGTGACGCCCATCCACAAGAAGGGCTGGAAGGAGGATCCGGGGAACTACAGGCCTGTCAGCCTGACCTTGGTGCCGGGGAAGATTATGGAGTGGTTCATCTTGAGGGCGCTCACAAGGCATGAGCGGGACAACCAGGGGATCCGGCCTAGCCAGCACGGATTCATGAAAGGCAAGTCCTGCTTGACCAACCTAATCTCCTTCTATGACCAGGTGACCCGCCTAGTGGATGAGGGAAAGGCTGTGGATGTGGTCTACCTGGACTTCAGTAAGGCCTTTGACACCGTCTCCCACAGCATTCTCCTAGAGAAGCTGGCGGCTCACGGCTTAGACAGGTGTACTCTGCGCTGGGTCAAAAACTGGCTGGACGGCCAGGCCCAGAGAGTTGTGGTGAATGGAGTCAAATCCAGTTGGCGGCTGGTCACGAGCGGTGTTCCCCAGGGCTCAGTACTGGGGCCGGTCTTGTTTAATATCTTTATCAATGATCTGGATGAGGGGATTGAGTGCATCCTCAGTAAGTTTGCAGATGACACCAAGTTGGGCGGGAGTGTTGATCTGCTCGAGGGTAGGAAGGCTCTGCAGAGGGACCTGGACTGGCTGGATCGATGGGCCGAGGCCAACTGTATGAGGTTCAACAAGGCCAAGTGCCGGGTCCTGCACTTCGGCCACAACAACCCCATGCAGCGCTACAGGCTTGGGGAAGAGTGGCTGGAAAGCTGCCCAGCAGAGAAGGACCTGGGGGTGTTGGTTGACAGCCAGCTGAACATGAGCCGGCAGTGTGCCCAGGTGGCCAAGAAGGCCAATGGCATCCTGGCCTGTATCAGAAATAGTGTGGCCAGCAGGACTAGGGAAGTGATCGTGCCCCTGTACTCGGCCCTGGTGAGGCCGCACCTCGAATACTGTGTTCAGTTTTGGGCCCCTCACTACAAGAAGGACGTTGAGGTGCTGGAGCGTGTCCAGAGAAGGGCAACGAGGCTGGTGAGGGGTCTGGAGAACAAGTCTTATGAGGAGCGGCTGAGGGAACTGGGGTTGTTTAGCCTGGAGAAAAGGAGGCTGAGGGGAGACCTCATGGCTCTCTACAACTACCTGAAAGGAGGTTGTAGCGAGGTGGGTGTCGGTCTCTTTTCCCAAGTAACAAGCGATAGGACAAGAGGAAATGGCCTCAAGTTGCGCCAGGGGAGGTTTAGATTGGATGTAAGGAAAAATTTCTTTACTGAAAGAGTGGTTAAACATTGGAACAGGCTGCCCAGGGAAGTGGTTGAGTCCCCATCCCTGGAGGTATTTAAAAGACGAGTAGATGAGGCACTTAGGGACATGGTTTAGTGGGCATGGTGGTGTTGGGTCAACGGTTGGACTCGATGATCTTAGAGGTCTTTTCCAACCTCAATGATTCTATGATTCTATGATGATTCTAAGATAACCCAGGGACCTAAATTTTGTTTGGAATGGTTACCCGGAAGAAAAGATATTGCACTGGGCATAGATAGTCCCTGATAGGTAAAGCTTAGCCTGGTTTGCCAAGAGCTATTGTCAGTAGCTAAGGAGATATAGGTTTGGCAGCGAGCAGCGGATGTGTACCATCTTGGAAGAAAAAACTTTCAAACTGTGGCCCATTTACCACACCACATAGTGCTGCTCACCAAAGGGTCGGTTGCTTCCCCGCGTGTCTGTGCCTTCTGCCTCTGGAGCAGGTACACGGACCGTGGCCGAGGCTGCTTGTGCAGAAAGCAGTATTACGAGACCAGCTTTAGTTACATGATTGTATGCTGTGTTATCCACAGGAGTCTGTGAATTAATTGGCGTACCTTAAAGTGTTGCTATCAAATTGGTAAGCCAGGGTGGTGGAGTAATCTGTAAAGCCTACCGGACAAGTACGCAAAGGGTGCTGTGAGTGATATTTCCAAATAATAACTGTCACTGCTGGAAGCTAATGGTGTGCTGTCTGTGCTCTGAAAATAATTAATGAATAATTTATTTATTATGTAAAACTTACCTTGCTCTGCCCTGTCTTTTCTGTTTTCTTTGCTGGGTGTGTGTGAGTCAATCAGATAGCGTGGATCAATTCACTGCTGCATAGATCAGAGAAACCCAATGGAGGGTCTTCAGTGGCAACACGTTCGGATTCAGTGCCAGGGCCCATGGACATTAATAGCCTTTAACAAGCCCAACCAGCCCCACCTGGGACCCCTGCCCTCCCCAAGGCCAGCAGTCCCATTTAAGCTTGGGCCTGGGGCTGCTTGTGGGTCCTGTTGACCCTATCTTGCATGTCCTCTCCTTGCATGGTACTGCAGGTTGGGACCGTGGCGTGGTGTGGTGCTTGCTCCCTGTCCCCTCGGGAGCAGCTGGCCCTTGCTGCACGGGGAATCAGTACGTGCAAGGGAGAACAGCCCTGTGCTTGTGCAGGAATTTGGTCTTGCTCCTTTGAGACAAATCTGCTGTTTTGGGCTGTTCATTGCAGGTTGAGCAATAAATGGTAGTTAGTGTATGTTTATGTATGTGTTTTCACTGTCTGCTGTTTAATTATTGTGTGTAGGCTGTAATTGGCTCCTTTTAAAAGCTTACTGTGTGCAGCGTTGGCTCAGCAGAGCACTTCCTCCCAAGGATGGGTATGTGAAATGGTGCATGCAGAGATGTCTCCTCACAGCCTCATCCAAGTCCTGGAAACCTTCTGCAGATTAGGCATGGACACTCTGCTCAGCATCACACCCCAAAACACTTGAGGCACACACAGCTTCCTTGGACGAAAGATGTCCTTGCAGATGGGATCAGGCCCCTAGGCAAGCAGTGTGGTTCACATCCCACCCTCAGGAGCATGCTCCAGGAGTTACTCTGCATTATCCCACTGGTGCCTCTGCAGTTGCAGCCCAGTGAAGCACCAGCAAAACCCCAGCAGGTGCAAGTTGTCCTTCTGCTCTGTGCACGTTTCATTAGGAGGTCCTTGAAGGCTGCAGAATTGCTTTACAATTTTCAAAAGAGGCCTTTTATAAGGCCTGACTGAGTAATGCCACATTCACATCTCTTCACCTAAGGCTCAGTGTGGCTGGCCACATGGCCAGGCTGATTCACTGACAGTCTCTGGGCTGGGAGTTAAACTTTAATATGAACCAGGGGAGAAGAACCCAGGTGTGACTCAGCCGCCCACGTCCTTCCCCTTCTCCTCCCCACTGGTGAGGACAGCGCAGCAGGACAAGGAGCGGGGACGCAGCATTAAGAGCCCATGACCCAGGGGCTATCCCAGCGATGGAGCCCGGTGACCCACGGGGGAAAAGAGTTGCCGTTGTCGGCGGTGGTCTGGTAGGATATGCAATTTAGCTGCTGTGTGATTGCGTTTGCCAGGGAGCCGGAGTTGTAAAAGCATTGCTTGGATGTGGGGTGAATGTTTTTCTTAAAATCATTCCTCCTTCAGATGATGGGGTGTTATGGAGGAGTTGGTTGAGTTCCCACTGCAGGAGGCAGCGAGGCTCATTTGAGCAGCTAGGACTTTGTAGGAGGAGAATGGCTCTTTCCCTCGAGGGAAAGCTTTGCTGCTGAGATATCCCAGAGGCATAATGTGTTTGACTCTAAAGGACAGCATGGAGCATTGCAGCACCTAAATCTCTCTTTTGACTTTTTGGCCATTAGCTTCTTGGTCCCTGTGCTGCTGGAAAAGAGTGATGATATAAGAGTCTATAGTTCTGACAGTGATTAATGATGGAAATTAAGCAATAAAAACAGCCAATAATAACAAGCAGGACATATGTGCGCTGTCCTTTTTAAGGCAACATCTTGCTTTTGCACAGGTCTAGCTTCCCCCCATGTGTTCCCAAGGGAATGCTGCAGTACCCTGAATTCTGTCAAGAAAGATAAATATAGTTCAGAGAGGAGCAGCCTGTACCAGCTCCTGCTGTCTCTGGCTGAAGGGGTTAGCCCTGCTGCAATTAATCACCGTGTGTAAACAAGCCCTGAACTTGGTATGGCTTTATACGATGAGTTTTGACAGGTGACTTTTGTCTTGGAAGTTCTGCAGGCACATCAGGGGTGCCAGAGGACTTATCTCCAGGAAGAAGTCCTCTAAGGTTCTTGATCAAAGGGCCTTCCTGTATATGCTGAGCTGCATCTCCTGACCGCTGCTTTCCCTTGATGCATCTCAGTAGTGATCTGTGATATAGCTACTAAACACTTCATCCACCATTCCTCATCCTTCTCTTGTAGGTGGGTGCATTAAATGCCTGTTTCTTTGCTAGACGTGGTTTCCATGTTGATGTTTATGAAGCCAGAGAAGGTAAGTTCAGCCTGATCATTACTGCTTTATTAATGTTTCTGTCCCTTTACTGACAACAGTTCTTGAAGAAGGAAAAGAGGAACTGTGTGAGCTCACTGAAACTGCAGAAAGAAAATGAAATCTGAAAGTGTGGCACATTGGGGATATTCTTTTCATTCTTCCCTTTAGCTCCTGTGTTGGGGGGGAACATTTATTTGAAATATGTTGTCTTGTGTGGAGGGAACCCACCCTTCAGCTACTAAAACAATGCCCTTTTTTATGTTCTTGGCTTAAATATTGATTCAAATCCTCACCTTTGAAAACTGGTCTCTGCATGAAGAATTATAGCACAGTGCTGTTGAACCAAGCTGGGTCACAAGTTTGGAAGCAACGGCTGTTGTTAATGCTGCAGCATCTCTGTTAGGGTTAAAAGCATCACTTGACTGGTAACCACTGCCATTGATAGTGAAGAGGGCTGGTGGTGAGAGGGGCAGGAGAGATGGAGTGCTTTCAGGAAGCCTCCAGCTCTGCAGGGCACTGCAACAGAGAAATAATGATTCGGAGCCCAGGTGCTGGCTGAAAGGGAAAGAAATCGTTTGCCTTCAGTGTCTATCAGCTGACAGACAAATAAAACCTGGGCAGAGATGGCAAGCCAAGCAGCAGATGAGAATGACACCATGGAAGGTGAAACTCGACTCGGACATGCAGCGAAGGGAAGGAGAAGCCCCGTGTGACATGTGGTCTCTGTGATAACTCTTCCTGCTCAGGCAGAGGTCAGGACGGGCGGTTCTGCTGCACAGCTCCCAGCTACACCCATCCCGAGTCCTATGCACAGCACTGGGTCCCCACCACAGAAATGGGGGGACACAGCAGCCAGCTCCAAGTGATGCCAGCAGGCTGCAGGCTCAGAGCAAGAACAAATGGCTTTTCACTGTTAAACTCTTTGCTGGATGTTGTATATGCTAGAAGTTTCACAGGTTCAAAAAGCCTCTGGTTGCTTTTACCTGCCTTCTGAGTCGGATGAATTTTATCACTTTGCTCCAGTTTTTGGCCCATTTCTTGTGCTGAGATGCAACCCTGAAAGCCCTTGGGATAAGGCTCTGCCACACGCACTGGACGGACAACCCAGGAAGACTGAGTGAGGCCATTCGGAGGAGGAACAGGCCAGCACTGAGACATTTCCATCTGAACAGTGATGGAGAAGGCGACCTGCCAGTGTCCCAAAAAGTGTCAGTCTGTGTGTCTTAGCAGAAGCTGCCAGGCATTCATCGCTTGGCTCTCTCCACTTAGAGGGGAAGCAGCTCTTAGTGATAACATGCCCTCCAGCACTGTGGGGAGCTGTCAGGATCAGGTGTTCCTTTTGCAGCACTTGGCTGCAGCTGCTTCTTCCAGACTAGAGGAGGCACAGAGGAAGCGGCCCTCGAAGCTGCTCAGCTGCCTTCCCTACAGCTGAACATGCCCTCTGATACCTGCCCTCTCTGCATGCAGAGCGGGGGGACGGGGACTCCCCACTGCCCCACCTGCTGTTGTTGCAAGGATTTCGGGAGATGCCACCTGCACCAGGCTGTGTTATTGGTGTCTCAATAACCAACTGCTCTTTCCACGCAGATATCCGGGTGGCCAGCTTTGCCCGTGGCAGAAGCATTAACTTGGCCCTGTCCCACAGAGGACGCCAAGCCCTCCGAGCCGTGGGGATGGAAGAGCAGGTACCCTGGCAGCTTCTGTCAGTGGTGGGGTCTCTGTGGTTAAAATGCTGTTGACTACAGCTGGTGATGGACGGGCTCTCTTCTGCTCCCTAAGCACACAGGGGCCACCACAGCGGTAGCTCTGCTTTCATGAGGGTGGAGGTAGACCTCTCCCACTGCATGCCCACAGCCTGGCTCTCCACAGCTGCCAACGGGGATCTCTCCCAGCCTGGGGGCAGCACCCAAGCCTGGGCAGCTGGTCTCTGCTAGTGGCAGAGGGTGTTTCCCCGGCAGACCAACACTCAGACAACACCTTCCAGTGTTTACCTCTCTCCTGTGCTCTCCTCACTCCTGGAGAGTGAGGGCAAATGGGGCAGGAGTAGGTCGACTCCCAAAAGAACTGGAGTATCAGCAGGATGTGATAAAGGGGGCTGGTTTCTCCACTGCCATGCCCTGATTTGTATTTTCCCACAAAACCTTGAGCTTTGGGCTGACCCCTGAAATCTGTGCACACTGACTTCAGTACAGCATGGTTGGCTCAGAGCCCAGCACTCCTCTGCAGGGTGCTTGCTACCATTTAACATCCAGCTGCTGGCAGTGGCAGATCTCTTGGCCCCTGGCTCCCTGCAGAGAAGGAGCCCAGGCTTCGACAGCTCATATCCCAGCACCACGATGTAATTTGGCTGTCATCCCCTGCCCTGTCCAGAACCCTGGGGCTTTTCATGTCCCTTTTATCCAAAAATAATTTTCTGCTGATTTTTATGAGAATGAACTTGTAAGTAATCTCAGTAAAATGTAGTGACTTGGCGTTGACAGCCCTGTAAAATTTTCCCCAGTAACTTGGATAGCCACATGAAAATGTATGAACAGAGAGCATCCCATTCTCCCTGGAGTGCAGTGCATGGGGGGGATGGCACTTGGTAGCTTGTGCCCTGCCCCTTGGCAACTCAGTTTTGGCCAGAAGGCTGGGTTGTGTTCCCTTCCATTTCAGATTGTGTCCAAAGGCATTCCCATGCGGGCAAGGAGGATACATACACCTTCAGGGAAGAAGTACTCTATCCCCTACGGGAAGAAGAACCAGGTACTGGTCTCATGCTGCCACTTGGAGATGCTTCACAGAGCACAAAGGGTCTTTGATGGCGTTTGTAGCTCCGTGTGATGCACAGCCTGGGGCTCATGCTCTTAGAAAGGATGCTGTGAGTGGGAAGGGGATTGCGTGACCCCCCAGGTTCGGCGGGGCTGTTTGGAGAGGGTGACATTTCTCATCTGGCCATGCAGAGCATCCTTCAGCAATGCCTCCTGAACCCCATGTTTGTTTGCCTTGCAGTACATTCTCTCTGTGGACAGAGCAAACTTAAACAGAGAGCTGCTAACAGGTAGGTTGCCAAGTCTGTTTGCAAACACTTTTACACCCTGTTCACCGAGGATTTAGGGTTTGCCCCATGAACAGTAGACTTTGGGCCCCAGGCTCTCTTTGCCTGTGAGTTCTGCATAACCTGGCTCTCAGAAAGTGCAAACGTGAACTAGCTGTGTTTTCAAGAAGAAAATCTATGCTGTTTCCTTGCTGCTTGTCTGACACAAAAGGATATTCAGACAAGTCCCCCCGAGGCCTTTCTGCATGTGCAGAAATCCCGGAGGAGCAGCTCTCCCTCCTTCGCCCTCAAATGGGAACTGCCTCAGCTCCCTGGCTCCTGGCACCGGAGTCTGCTCCCAGAACTTCATCAGCCAAAGCAGGAAATACCTCCTCAGCCTTGCCACAGTTTGTGGCATTTTCCGCAACCCCTGATTGTACAGAGACAAATAGAAATTGGAGCACTGTGGCAAAGTGCGTAATCAGGCCAGGCCAAATTTCCCAAAATTTCCCATTGATTACAGGCACCGTATCCCATCCTGAAATATAATGTAGTGGTGGTAGAAACAGGTCAATGACTCATGTCATTGTAGGGAAAAAAGAAATCCTTGCAGGATACCTTGCACTTTTTAAATAGTTTTCACCAGAGTTGACCAAATGCAGTCTTAGTGTGTCCTGCCTGCCGGCCATCACTCAACACAGCAATCTTATTTGCTGTAATGGCAAAAGTCCCTATAATTTAGGGATCCCTTGGAAATATTTTTGGGGTCACAGTACAAGCCTCTACATTTAGTTGTCTTTTCATAGCTGCTGAGAAGTACTCCAACACTAAACTGTACTTTGGACACAAGCTCCTGGGGTGCAACGCAGAGTTGGGGAAGTTAACCATAAAAAGGTAATCCCTGCGCAACCCTGAGATCAAGTGCTGTGTTCAGTTAGTTTCTGCTTAATCATTCATAAAACCTCAAACAATTGAGCAATCTCAGTTTGAAACTAGCATGTTATTACTGAGCGGGCAAAACTCAGTGTCAGCTTTGGAAAGGAGAGACATCAAAACAGGGTTCATGGGGAGGCTGAAAAAAATTTAAGCAACTCGCTAACCCTCCAGCAGCCTGGCAGTAGGCTAGGCACAGGCTTGCAGACCTGTGCAGGGAATAAACGTGCCAGTCTCCATAGCGCTGGTTTTCAGGGACAGATTGCTCATCAGGGAGGGCAGCTAACGACCTTGTTTCATAGTTGTGTTAAGTTCTGGTCGTGCCCCCCATCCACCTGGGAATGCAGGCTCTATGAAATAGCAGCATTATCCCAACAGTGCCTGCTGCATTCTTGGGTAGATCTGGCAGAGTTATGCTTTTGATAACCTACAGGATAATTATTTATGCTAACGTTGAGCTTCCCAGTCAGTGAAAGCCAATCTTCCCTCACCCTAGAAGATTAATAACGCTGGAGGTGACCCTGGCATTTTGCAAAAGGCAGATCTGCTGTGCCCAGTGGTGCTGAGCTGGCCTGGAGTTACGGCAGGATTGATCCAAGGGACTCTCTTGCTTTCAGATCTGACCAGCAGCCCTTGGAAGTTACCTACGATCTCATCGTGGGATGTGATGGAGCCTTCTCAACAGTCAGAAAGCAGTTCATGAGGCAAATGCGTTTTAACTACAGTCATGAGTACATTCCTCATGGCTATATGGAGCTGACCATCCCTCCCAAGGATGGAGATGTAAGTGTGGGGGCTGCTACCCCCGTAAGTGTGGTGCTACCACCTTTGCAGGTGGGAGACTCTGCTCCCCTTTCATGGTGGCTCTGCTACCATGCTCTACTCAGCTCTAGAGAAATTAATTTCTCACCTGGGGCTCAGCCATGGGATTAAAACTTCCCTAGGAGAAGGCAGACATCTCTTTCTCTTCGAGTGGTGGGGCCAATGTCTTGGTACCTGGCTGCAAAAATCCTGGAGAGCCTGTCCCGGACTGGTGGGGTTAATTCTAGCTCTGAGAGGTTCTGGGGATATGGGAATGTGTCTGTGAGGACATCAGCGATTGCAAACCAGCATATTTTTGCCCATCTTTCCTAGCCTTTTCTCTCGCCCTTGCTCTGTGTCTCCCAGAGGCACCAGGTACCAGAAAGGGGCCCTGTGGTCATTGTGTCTTCTCATGGTACAAAGGATGGGAACTGCTGTGCTGGTGTGGAGGGGAACCAGAGGCTAGGCTGGGAAAGCTGAGCAGGGCAGGTCAGGGACACAAGGTGATTCTCCTTCTCTTTCAGTTTGCCATGGAACCAAATTACCTCCATATCTGGCCGAGGAACACCTTCATGATGATTGCACTGCCCAACATGGTGATAACCCACGGCCACACTTCCTTGGGGCACGGGATGGAGCTTGTGGGAATGAACTGGCTGTGGTGGCAGGCATGTGGCAGGGGCTGGGAGGGCCAACAAGTTGCCAGGAGGGACCCCCAGCCTGTGTCAGACATCCCACAGCCTGGGGGGGGGTGCAGGACAGGACCCCCAGAGCCGACTCTGCCTCACAGCACTGAGCAGGTACCTGTGCCACCTCTCTGTCCACGCATGCAAGCCCACCTGAGCCCCCCGAAAACCAGCTCTCTGCAGCTGGATGTTATAAACCAGATACGGGAGTACCAAGGCAGCATGCCAGGCAGTGTGCTGGCAGATCACACACTGCCTGTTTCTGCCTCCCCCCGCCTGCCTCCAGTGTGTGCAAGCCCACCATGGGAAACAGGGTGGCCGGGCGCTTGTCCCCGCTGTGCTAGCAGATCACTGCGATTGCCAGGTGACAGGCTGGGCACTGAGCTGCTGCTCCAGGTGCCAGGTGCTCTCTATGGCCTCTGGGTTTCTTTCTGACCTTCCTTCCCGGCTGGCAGGACAAGTCCTTCACCTGCACGCTCTTCATGCCCTTTGAGGAATTTGAGAAGCTCACAACGGGCAAGCAAGTGCTGGGTTTTTTCCAGATCCACTTCCCAGATGCCATTCCCCTTATTGGAGAGTAAGTGTTCCCATCTCCCCTTCTTGCTCATCAATGCAGGGCTGCAAAGGCAGGGGATGCATCCCCACCCAGCCTTGGGGTCCTGGTGACAGAGACTCCACTGAAGCTGGTGGGCCAAGGGGTTGCAAACGCTGTTGGGGTGGATCCCCATGGGCTGTAGATCTGAAGGAGAGGGAGCGAACAGACCAAGGTCCGCATTGCGTCTGCACTAGAATAGCAATCTCAGCAACAGGACGCAGCCCCATCCTGCAGCAGTTTCTGATGGAGTCACACTGAAGCACTGCTCTGTCCCTTGGAGGCACAGCTCAGGCCCTGCCACTGCGGGAGCAAAGAGCAGATCACCTCCCGCTGCTTTCGTATTGCTGTTAAAGGGTTTGAACTCAAGGGATGGATTAGCTGTTCATAAGCCGTGAGTTTTTGACATTAGAGGTGGGTGAGCAAAGTGACTCCACTAGAGCAAAGGTAAGGGTTGCACACCGAAACCAGCAGCGCAAAGGTAGTCCTGCTGTTCAGATAGCTGAGTTGCGCAAATGTTGAGATTTTAGCTAACAGACTGAAAAAAGCTGGGCTTGGCAAAAAAACCCAACACACCACTGTGCTGACTAAATAAAGTCTGGCACTTATTGACTGTATGGCTAAAATAAATATCAGGGCTTTGGGACACAAGAGCAGGCAGTTCCCAGTGGCATGCTGCTCCCCGGGCAGGGGGGACCCTCTTGCTGCTGGGCAAGTGGCACAAGGGCAACAGCATGGAGCCGGAGCATCCCGCTCCTCCTGGGGGCCCTGGTGGCAGTGAGGACTGGGACCAGCCTTTCCAGCACACATCCTGATGGCCGTGGCTCTGTTTAGTGTGTCCTCATTTTCCTGCAAAGAGGGAAGCCTCCCCAGCCAGTGGGAGCTCCAGCCCACGCTATTAATGCTTCTGCTTTGCAACATAGTTATCTATTATGGGCTTTTTTTGGCTGATAGAAGAGTCTCAGCTGTGATAGGCAGTTTCCTTTCCTCTTAAGGAGACTGTATCACAGGACTTCATGTAAACTTAAAAACTCAGATATCCTCTGGTATATCCTTCCTACAGTGACTGACACCCACCACTGCTCCCGGTAAGAGGACTGAGATGTCGATGCCATTCTTTCTCATGGTCAAGTTGTGTGCAGGGCTTAAAACCTGCAGACAAAATATTTGGTCCATAGGGGGAAGTTAATGAAATAGGTTTTCTGGCTTCCGCATTTTTCCCAGCACAAATAGCCTAGTGAATAGGCTTGGTTTTTGCATCCTAACGCTGACAGTGCCCGTGGCCCTGGCTTCCTGAGCTTGGACGTGGCATGACTTGCTCTTCTTGTCTCTTGTGGTCCCACAAGTGAAATATCTGTTGTTTTGCCTGAAGGCGAGAGCTGAAGCACGATTACTTTTTGCTGCCAGCCCAGGCCATGATATCTGTGAAGTGTTCTTCGTATCACCTTGCTTCCCGGTGCGTGCTGATGGGAGATGCCGCGCATGCCGTTGTGCCCTTCTATGGACAGGGCATGAATGCAGTAAGTTCATGGCTGGCCCTGGGCCGTGTCAGTTGTGTCCCCACTCTTCTCACCCAGAAATGCCTGGTTGTAGAGTGTAGCTCCATGGAGTTCACGGGCTGGCCTGTCTCACAGTCTGATGTCCTCTGCATTGGCAGATGTTGAACTCCCCTCAGGCACCTGGCTGCTCACTAGGACCCAGCTGTCCTCTGGGGAGGAGAGGGGATGGGGCGGTGGTGCCACCTTCCCATGGGGCAGAGGACTGCGTGGGAGGCGGGGTCCAGCAGGACAGCCCCAGGCCGGGAAAGGCAACCCCCTGGATTTCTCTGCAAGACGCCTGGCAGAGTGGCCTGGAGTAAGACTCCTGCTCTGAAGCTGTGGTTAGTGGGACTCTGCACGTGCGAACAGCCACACTAGCTAAGCATCTGTGAGAGCACTTCTTGTGAACGTGTGGTTCCTTCTGCCTATTTACCCTCTAATTCTCCTCCCAGGGCTTTGAGGATTGTCTGGTCTTTGATGAATTAATGGACCAGTTGCACAATGACCTTGGTGAGTGAGGTGGCCGGGGAGGAGCGAGAGCAGAGGAGGATCCCTCCGCAGCTGAAGGCAGCTGGATACCCTGCTGGGGAGCTGTCCATGAGCCACCGCTTTCTTCTCCCAGGTGCCTGCCTCCCTGAGTTCTCCAGGCTAAGGGTGCCAGATGACCACGCAATCTCGGATTTAGCCATGTACAACTACATAGAGGTAGGCGAGCCACACACAGACTTGTGGTCCCATGGGCCATGCACACAGTGGCACTTTGTTAGGATGCACACAGTGGGCAGGGCCTCTGGCAAGACTCTGGTTGGGCTCTCACCCCGGCAGACTTTAGCCTAAGAGCTCCTTGGGAATGCCACTGGGGCTGGGGAGGCTCTGCTCCCTGCGGTGACACCCAGGACAGGCAGCAGGAGAGCTAGCAAAATGCAGGGGAGCTCTGCCAAGACGCCCTGCAAAGGGGTGATGGTTGCTCTGTCGCAGATGCGCGAGCACGTGAATTCAACATGGTTCATTTTCCGGAAGCACGTAGACAACTTCCTCCACACCCTCATGCCTTCCACCATTGTCCCACTGTACACCATGGTAAGGCCAGCACCTCAATCCTCACTGCCTGAGCCACTGCGAGCTCCTCCTGGCTGGCTTTGAGGTGGTGACGTGCTCTTGCAACCCTTCCAGGTGACCTTCACTAGAATTCGCTACCATGAGGCACTTCAGCGCTGGAAATGGCAGAAAAAGGTTGGTCAGTGTGGTGTCTGTCCTCCCCATGCCATGAGCCTCGAGCATCCTGCACACTAGCACTGCTCGGCTGCAGGGGGGGGAGCTTTGGTGGTGGGTTATTGCCAGGTGGGTGCAGGTATGAAGACTTCGCTTGGTGCCGCTGGGTAGGGGCAAACCTCTGATGATGCCGGGGTTTCTCTTTGCACTTGCAGATAATTAATCGAGGGCTCTTTGTCATGGGGGCAGCAGGACTGGGTGGCACCTACCTGCTCATAAAGCGGCTGGCACGGGACTTGAACTTCTGCATGGAAAACTTGTGGGGCTGGTCCCATTATCTGAAGAATATTGGAAATTTTCCCTTTGGCATACAAGTGGCTTAAATGTAAGGAGAACTCCTGGTTGTAATAAAAGTGAAGGCACAGGCTGTTGGCTCAGCTGGATGATGTTGTTTCTCTTGGGATGTGGCCTGGCAGCTCCTGCAGCCCCTCTGCCTCCTGCCCCCTCAGGAGCGGTGGTGGTTCCTCTCCCTCTCTCTGGGTGAGAGGAGCCCATCAGGGCACAGAGTACACAGACAGCCTCTGCAGGGGCTCAGGTGTATCTCTGCCTCACCTCAGCATCCTTGTCTCAAGTGATGCAGTGTGTCATGGGCCGGGTGCGGGTTTTGTGTGCAGTAATGGGGGCAGCATGCACCCTCCCAGCCAGCAGGACAGCCATTTGAACTGGTTGGGGTGTCCCAGCACATACTGCTGACTTCTGCTCTTACCAAAATCAAGTCAACATCTTGACTTGAAAATCAGCTGGCTTCCTCCCCATGCCAAGTCAAAGAAAATACGGTTCAGTTATTCTTGGTGGAAATGAAACAACTTTAAGAAAGGATGTCCTGGGGCAGTGCTTGAAGCTTGGAGAATGGGCTGTTCCATACCTGGCTGAGAAATACTTCTGACTTTTGCAAGCAGGTCTCCACAAAGGAACCACCAGGCCTTTGGGCTAAAGCAAGACCAGGGGCCTGAAGGACCCTCCTAGCTCACTGTTTTCCCTCTGCGCTTTTGCATGTGCCCTAGCATATACTTCTGTCTAATGCAATTACTGATCATATTTCTTTTTGAAAAAGTCTGGATCCCTCATCGATTTTCTCTAATTGTCCTCTGAAGCATGTATGTGGTTGTACTTGTACTGCACACACTATATCAGCAGTAAGACCTGCAGCTGCTGACGGGGGAGATGACAGATAGTCTCTTCATGTTCAAGTAACAACAGCCTCTGCCTGGGACCCTGGCAACGGGCATTGCATCCAAGACTCAGAGCCCTAACGGGTGCCTCTGGTGTCTTTGTGCAGCCAGGTGCAGGGTGCACGGGACTGTCCTGGTTTCGGCAGGGATAGAGTTAATTTCCTTCCTAGTAGCTGGTACAGTGCTGTGTTTTGGATTTAGGGTGAGAACAATGTTGATAACACACCGATGTTTTAGTTGTTGCTAGGTAGTGTTTACACTAGTCAAGGACTTTTCAGCTTCCCATGCTCTACCGACTGAGAAGGCTGGAGGTGCACAAGAAGCTGGGAGGGGGCACAGCCAGGACAGCTGACCCCAACTGGCCAAAGGGATATTCCATACCATGTGACATCATGCTCAGTATATAAAGCTGGGGGAAGAAGAAGGAAGGGGGGGACGTTTGGAGTGTTTGTCTTCCCAAGTAACCGTTACGCGTGATGGAGCCCTGCTTTCCTGGAGATGGCTGAACACCTGCCTGACGATGGGAAGTAGGGAATGAATTCCTTGTTTTGCTTTGCTTGCATGCGCGGCTTTTGCTTTACCTATTAAACTGTCTTTATCTCAACCGACGAGTTTTCTCACTTTTACCCTTCCGATTCTCTCCCCCATCCCATCGAGGGGGGAGTGAGCAAGCGGCTGTGTGGTACTCAGTTGCCGACTGAGGTTAAACCATGACAGGGACCTACACTAAGTTGGGGGTCCTTGAGCCAAAAATAGCTGCAGGCTGGAATAGTCCTGGGGGGAGTATCAGATACACTTTCCTTCTTCTTACCTCACCCTAGACCCTCACAGTCCCTGTTGAAGAACAGCAAGATGGCCCAAATTAACCCCTGATCTGAAGTGGTACAGCCACTCTTGTTTAAGGTGGTTTTCATAGAGCTGCCAGCAGATGGGCAGGGACAAGAATTGGTTTGCATCATTTAGTGAGTCGTTTTTGGCTTGCAGGAGAGCACCTTTCAGGACGTAGATGGCAAATTAGTGTAGAAGACTGTTTCTCTGGCCAGCATCTTTCCCAGGAACTGTATCTATGGGAGATGCTGGCAACATGACAGTATTTTGCTGTAATTTCACTGATGAACACTTCAGCTGCTGCCCTTGCACCTGATTCTTAGCAGGACAGATGTATTTACTTTATATATTAATTTTTATTAATGTTAAACCTCTTCAGAGAGCAAATGAAGATGTGATATAATACAGCTATATGCAAATTATTCCCAAACTTAAAGCAAATATGGAATTGTACCGCTATTTCACAGGAATGACCCCACAACGTAAGAGCAATTAGCTGCTGTGCATGGTTTGGAAAAGTGCTGAGCTGGAGATGCTGCCTGGCCCTCAGCATGTCTGATGCGCTCGCAGAGCTGGGAAAAGAGCCCTGGGGGTGGTGGAAGAAGCTGTGGCTGAGCTCTGAGCTGCAGGCAATGTTTCACATCCTCAGTGCCAATGTTTCATAGTTCAAACAGTTGCTCCTTTGCTTCCTTGTCATGCAGAGGGCTCAAGGCCTGGCGGAGGTAAGCCAAGCTTGCAGGAGTCCAAGTAGAACCATGCCCGAGGTAGGTCTGAGAGGGGAGCAACACCGGGGAGCCCCCGATGATTTGGAAAAAACATTCAGTGTATGTTCCCCAGCTGCTCTTCATCTCCAGGTACAGGTGCTCACTAGCCCTTAGGGCCCATCACCTCACTGCAACCTCCAGAGCAGACCACCAGCCTGGAGGACCCTCCACATCCAACTCAACAGTGAGCGCTTTTGAAACTAGTGCAAACATAATGGTGGAGACCAGTGCAGCAGGGGAAGGCATGGAGCAGCCTGGGAGCAGATCCTGCTAGAGCAGAAGGGAAATGGCAGTTTTGAAATCCCATCTCCAAATCAAAGCTGGAAGCACTCTGTGCACTCAGCTGATTTTGGGGCTTGGTGTATGAAGCTCCTGCCAGAAGGCAAAGCTAGCATCAAGAGCTGAGACAGCTGGTAACTGGTATGGGAGCCGTTGTGTGTGCCCACTGGTGAGACCTGCTCTGCAGTCACATCCATGGCAAAGCTGTGTCTCTTCCCTTCTCCCAGCTCCACTAACGCAACCATCGAGCGCTGCACCAGGAGACAGGCATGATGCAGCCCCCTCAGCCAGTGCCTGACATGCTGGTGGCCTCTTGGAAGAAGGGAACAAACCAACAGGAAAAAGAAGAGGAGGTGGGAGCCTTAGTTTGAGGTTTCCTTAGCTTGGCATTTCCTTATTTAATGGTGGGTCCTAGCACTGCCAGGCGTTGCTCCACTTCATTGCCCATTGAACCTGGGATTCACGACCGTGGTGGTAGCACTCTTGAAGAGGGGGTTATCAGCCTGGAGGGAGAGAGGTGAGAGGCCCGTGTTGTTGTGCTGTATTGGATTTTCAGCGGAGCATTACCCAGTCCACCCCTCCCAGTGTCAATGGTGCAGATAGCATTGGCAGAAGAGCCCACAGGTTGCTTTAGCCCCCTGCAAAATCCAGCCAGGCTGCGGAACCAGCCGGTGGGGAGGGCTCAGGTCTGCCATGGCTGCCTCTGGAGAGGATGTCCCCTCCAGGTGTCCCCACCACATGTACGTGAGCATCCCAGCATACCCCACTGCCACGGATGGGCTCTCTTACATCGTTCCACTTGGCCTTGGACTTCTCCTTCTCGAACCGGCGGTATTCCCGGCGGTCAAACAGCTCCGTCAAGAGCCGCCAGATCAGCAGGAGCACCAGGCCGATGAGGGCCACGCCGGCAATGGTGCCTCCCACGATCAGCGCGATGTTGGGAGGCTCCGGGCACTCTGTGGGGCAGACAGATGGCGTCCGGCTGCAGCCCCCGGCGAGGCGGAGAGGCCACCACGGCAGAGCCAGCAGCCTGCATGCAGAGGGGCAGGAGGAGCAGGGCTGGGGTACCTTTTTTTCTATCGACGATGACAGTGTACATCTCCTCGCCGTCTTCCTGAACCATGCGGAAGGACATCCAGCAGTTGTGGGAGTCCTTCTCCCTGCACTGCCTGCTCACCCCTGTCAACTGCTCAGCCACCTGGATGTTGGGGCAGGCCTGGGAGCAGTTCTTCTCAAAGGGGCCGCTCAGGAAAGCCTTGCACTCCACACAGGAGCTGCAAAACAGGCAGCCACAGCTCACCTCTGCAGGGGCAGAGGCCCTCTCACCTCGCTTTGGCTGCAGCTGGGCTCTGCCCAAGCACAGGCAGGGCTTGCCTTGCACCTGCCTGGGAGGTGGGGGAGATCCCCGCCGCCCCCCGTGCCGTCTCAACGCGTGTCACTCACACATATCTGCCGCAGGGTGAGGGGCAGCCGGGGCACTCCTGGCAGAAGGGGGGCTGGTATCCCCCCCGGCACTGGCAGCGGTTGCAGTGGCAGGTCCCGCGGTGGCTGCACTCGTTGCCACGGATGTTCAAGCAGCCGTCCGTCGACTTCTTGCACTGGCAGGCGCTGCCCTGGTACTCGGGCAAGCACTTGCACTCCCCACAGTCACATCTCCCGCGGTCTGCAGAGGAAGACCTTTCAGACCAGGATCTATAGAGAGCCAGGTTGCCCTCCCTCTGCCCGTGCTTGGAGAGCATCACCCACCCTGCGCTCTCCATGCCACCTTCCATGGGATGGTCGAGGAGGTCCTGCAGGCTGGTGTGGTGGGACCCAGGACCCCCAAATCCACCCACTTGGGTTTTGGCAGGGAAAGGCAGCATCTCCCTGGGGATTTGATCTTTCTAAACAGTGCCCTGGTGGAGAACACATCACGCAGGTGCATCTACCTTTGCCGCCGCAGAGGGAGCCGTTGTGAAACTCGCAGTTCATGTTGTCGCACTCACAGAAGGTGCCATAGATCTGCTTGTCGGGCACGTCACTGGTGTGGCAGATGCACTGCCCGCACACACAGTCCCCCAGCCCTGAGCAGATGACGGAGCTGTTGTCCTTCCGGCAGCTGCCCTCCAGCTCCTTGCTAGTCTTGCCTTTGGTTTCGCACTCACAGTTCTTCCCCGTGTAGCCTGAATTGCAGCTGCCATCAAAGGAGAGGAGTGAGCCTGGGTCAGTGGCCACAAGAAATGCTGTGGGGCGCGTGTGGGGCCCAGACCTCAGCCAAAGCAGAGCAAATCTGGGACAGCCTTGCCAAAACCCAACCATGGCATGTTGGTGCTAACTCCATGCTGGAGCAGGGCAGCTGATCCGGAGGAAACCTCAGAAACACTGCTCTCCCCGCTGGTCATATTTACAATACAAAATGGTTGCCCAGAAATTATTGTTATATTTATAATTTCCAAACCCTTGCCAAGGAGATCTGAGTGTTTCCTGAGGAAACCCAGACTTCCTCTCCCTGTCACTGAGGGGCCATGAAGCAATAATTGCACTTAAAGACCTGCGTGAACTACAACCCTGAAGTGGGATTTTGAGAGATTTCTACAGAAATCTGTGTCTGCTCGATGGGTGGGTTGGTGGATGGTTGGATAGCTGGATGGATGGTTGGATAGTTGGATGGACGGGTGAATGGGTGGATGCCCTTAGGAAAGCAGCAGAGACTCCACCAACAGAAGAGCGAGCTGTCTCCATGAACGTAAACCGCCTCTCTGAATAAGAAAATTGGTGCAAAGCTGCAGAGCCAGGCCATGACTGATCGCCACCCCTCTGCTGTACACCCCTCTGCTGAGCCCTCACCTGGTCCCATGTTCTCCAGGCACAGAGGTGCTTGGAGGAAACAAGTGCACCACGCAGCTGCCCTTGGCTTGGCCCTCTCCCAGCAGCTCCCCAGCTCTGGCAGTATTTGAAATAGTGTTTTGGGGGGACAACATGTACCTGCAGATCCCACAGATGATGCTGCCTTTCCCACTGCAGGTGGTTGGGTCGAGCTGCTCGTTGCAGTTGCAGTTGCAGTTGCTGTCCAGGTGGACGGTGAGAGTGTCTGTGAAGCCCAGCGGCCGGATGGTGAAGGACTGGCTTTTGATGCACTCCTTGGCTGTGACCTTCACTTTGAAGATGACCTAGAAAGTGCAGAGTGAGAAAGGGAAGGGCCAGAGGCCGTCAGGTAACTTCAGCAGTTGGAAGGTGGTATCGGCCCCAGGCTGAGCACACGCACATCCGGCGCAACAGAGGATTCCCCCATCACACAGCATTTTGGACACTCTTGGCATTAAATTCATGTAAACAGAAAGCCTGGAACAACAGGCTGGGTTCCTGCCGTTAAACAGGGTGGGCATCAGGAACCTTGCGAGCTGCAGGGCATTCCCAGTACGGGGGAACATACCTCATCATTGATCTTGACATTGTCGCACTGCCCTCTTGCTTCATCCAAGATGACCTTGTCCTTACTGCATATGGAGTCATATTTGACATCCAGGACATCTGGCAGGGTGGAGTGGTCCAGGATGATCCGCGAGGAGAGGTTCTGTGGGGAAACAGTGGAGAAAGTGCCATCAATCCAAGAGGAGACCAAAGCAAGGGAGTGTGGGGTTGCAGGTCAGGGCTTCCCCCCAGCCCAGGGGATAGGGGCAGGGAGCACCCCAGGCTGGGGTCTCAACTGCCTGGGGTGGTTCTGGAAAGGCAGGTGATAGCATTGGAGAGGCAGGAACCTCTTGCTTGTTGTGGGCAGAGGGACTCAGCATGTCCTGTCCTCAAAGCCCTGGTCCCAACTGCTCTCTGACGGTGAGGACACATGATGGGAACCTTTCCATGCTCCGAGCCCTGCGAGATAAGTGAAACACAGCCTCCTCCAGCACTTACATTGTAGGCCACCTGGATGAGTTCAATGATGTTGCTGGAGTCCTCGTTCAGCTCTCCCACTGCTGATTTTGGGATCATCTCACTGAGTTTCTGCCAATGGAGAGCAAAGAGGTAAGCGGTCCCCCCTGTGTGACCGCGGAGCAGTGGGCAGCAGCAGGAGGACACGCACAGGTGTTTCTGTCCTCCCGGGGAGGGATGAGAGGCACTTGGACCATCTGAAGTCTCCTTACCTTGTAAACATCCACCATCTTACTGGTGACAGCAAAAATGGGCTGAATGTTGTTTTCAGCAAGTTTCTGGACCAGCTGGCCAACAGACGGGTAGTCCTAGGTGGGGAGAGGGACGCCGTGCTCAGTGTAATCTCCCCCATGAACAGAAGGGTGGACAGTTTGGGTTTCGTGGCCCAAATTATGGTGATTATGGTGACCTTGTGGTCTCAGCAACAGGCTTTTTATGTGACTTTTTTTTTCTGCCTGGGGGAGCAAGGCTGAGGGTGCAGAGCTGCCGAGCAGCCCCTGGGTACTTACAAACTCATTGCTCTTTTTGTACATGTTGTCCTCCAAGTGGCACTGGCCATCATTGGGGGTCAGGATGGCCCCGAGCTTGCCGTCACCAGCGAAGTGGAAGCCGTCATCGGTAGCATACACCAGCAAGCGGGTCACATTGCGCCAGCCGATCAAGTCCTGCAGGTGGCACAGAGACCTGTCCCTGAGCAGGGGTAGGAGGACGGTGCCAGTGGACATGGTATGGCCCTTGCCAAAGCACGGCAAGTCTTGTGTCGGCCCTGATGTGGGGCAGGGGACACGGAGGAGGAGGGTTACAGGAGATCAGGGTCAGGAGGCTGGGGTAAGATGCTCTCTTGTACCCCCCCAGAGTAACCTGCCCTGCTGCCGAATCAGGACTTATATACGATGGGCTTCCAGAGCCCACACGGAGAGGGGCAGAGCCACCTCCTGAGGGAGGTGAGGCAGTGCATGAGAGCAGGTTGCAGCCCTCACGACTGCCCACAGCTGCCGGCAGTGGGGCGAATGCAGGGACTCACGCCGCACACCGCTGCCTGCATCATGGCATCCAGCCCCCCCTCTGGGGCATCCAGGTTCCCCGAGATAAACTGCTTCCCCACTTCACTCTCGAACTTCTTGGCGTTGTCGGTCAGTGAGAGGATGTGCTTGAAGGCGAAGGGAGGTTGGCATTGCTTGTCCTTGTTGGGGCAGGGGTTCTGCAGCTTCTCGGGGTGTGTGTTCACGAAGGGCAGCACTGTCTTGTCCACAAAGGAGCCAAACCCTAGGGCATCCAGGACCGCAGCGTCAGGGGCAGGGGCAGACAGGGACCAGCAGGAGTCCCTGCAGCACAGGGCATGGACAATCTGCTGGCCCCCATGTACATGTCCACATCCCTTGCCCCGGCACACTCTCCAGCCTGGCAGAGGACGGGTCACGCTGCCTGCTGCCTGCATCCCGCTCCAGCTCCGCAGCTCTTCCCGGCAGCAAACAGCTGTGCCAGGGTCCCGTGCCAGAGATAGGCTCACCTATGCGGCGAGAAGGGGTGGTGCTCTCCAGTGCCCTGAGCAGCTCCCCTCCCAGCTTCTTCACCTTCTCCAGGTCATCCAGCATGGAGTAGGAGAGGTCCATGAGGTAGTAGAGATCTATGGGGTATCCCATGGCCCGGCGAAACTTCACCTCAAATACAGCGGGCTGGCCTGTGGGACAGGGATGCTGGGATCAGCTGCCATGCTGTGGCTCATATCTTGCCCCATCACCCACCCCCCGCTGGGATCCTCCTCTCTTTCAGAAGAAAAGGGGAAGAAATATGGGCTGCAACTTGCCGCCGCACCTCAGCTGAGCCTGGGGGCAAACAGAAGGGTGTTGGGAAGTCAGGCAGACCGTACCTATCCTCAGTTTCAGGTGCACCTCCTGGGGAGTCAGCTGTGTGTCATTGCTTAAGGGTCTGTTCTGTGTCCTTGTAATATCATTGCCTGGAAACTCAATCTCATTGTGTGGGCATCCCCTCTGCTGCAGCTGCTCGATGGTGTCACAGCGGATCGAGTCTGGCTCGCCGGCTTTGGTGAAACTCTGTGTGTTGCAACATCAGCAGGAAAAAATCAGAGGAGCAGGAGGTAAATGGGCCCATTACAAGATGACCCAGCTCCCAAACCAGGTCTCCAGGGTATTGATGGAGAAAGGAAAGTTGAAGGGTCCTGTCTGTCAGATCCCTCCTGGTCCCATCCACCATGTAGGACATGAAACACTCCACAACACAGTCTCCCCCCTCCACCGCAGGCAGAGCTGGGTGGGCAGGGTGACCATCCAGCTGCCTGTTAGCTAACTGCTGGGGGCTGACAGCGTGAGAGGCTATGTGGACCTACCGGTTTCTTGCACCAGGCGCAGCCGGGACCGGACTGGATGCAGTCCTTGCATGTCCCCACCTTGATCTTGGGGCACTCCATGGCAAAAGCTGAAATGGAGAGAAGACAGAATTGGCATGGGGGGGGACTCAGGGGAGGCCAGTCTGCAGCTGCAGCAGCCATGGGGTGCTTTGACACGCAGCACCATGCACCCATGCTGTCCTGAGTCCATCCCGCCTATAAAACCCACGCTGGGGGCCCTGGCAGGGTCCTCACCTGCCTCACTGTCCCTCATCTGGGCTGGCTCAAGTTAACTCCAGATCCCGGGAAATGCAGGATCTGGCCCTTGCACGCCTCTCAATGCCATGTTCCCACCACTGTTGGGCAGCATTTGGGTCCCCCTGCTATTTCACTGCCCAGGTAAGATGCCGGGGGGAAGGCAGTGAGGAAAGGCAGGTCCAGCTCACCTGTCATCACCAGCAGCAGCACCCAGGTCACCGCTGGCAGCTGGAGGTGGCAGTCACGCGACATTTTCTGCAAGACAAAAACCATCCCTGTGACTGCCTGGTGCATGGCAGCCACAGGGAAGGTAGCTCTTGAACCCTACAGAAAGTGGCTGCAGAGGATGGTGGCCCCAGGGGGATGTACCCTTCCTGCAGCCATCCCACCGTGGGCAGAGCCTGAGAGCGGGACCCTGCTGCAGCCCCAGGAGTGGGGCAGCTGGGGCCAGGGCAGCCACCCTGGGTGTGTGGGCTGACTCAGGACAGATGCTGGCATGCTCTTACAAAAATAAGCTGGTTTCCAATAAACATAGCTTTTGGACTAAATATGGAAGTCAGCAGAGCGGGAACTTGCACTATATCGCTATGTATTCAGCTGAACTGCTGCAAAGCTTGGTGTAGTGTTTATCCAGACTCTTTGACCTATATGATTATATCTCTGTAACATTGGAAAATCTCAAGCACTGCATTTAGTTTTTACTAGGTGTGAGTTTTTTCAGCTTCTGTGTCGAGCTATATTTGTATGGAAATTGGAATCAAAATTAACAAAAGGACCATTTCTGTTAATTAATTAGCAAGGCATGCTAGATACATGGGAAAAAAAGTCTATTACTACTTGCTTTACATTTAACTGATTCATCAAGGAAATGAAGTATTTCATTTAGTGAATTAATGTAAGTTTTCCTGCTGAGGGTTTCCAACATCACGGCATGGGTGACCGACATCCTAGGAGAGCCGCAGTCCAGTCTCCGAGGGAAGCGGAGAGGCTGGCTCGCACTGTACGGTGAGGTCCAGCCTGCCAGTGTGGCAACCATCAGGCTGGCTCTTGTACAATGTGCAGGGTGAGAAAGAAGGACGGGGTGTTGGAGTCAGACCTGCATGGGGAGGGAGTCCAGGATGTGATGCCGTGGGTGGAGGCTCTGACCCTGGGGCTGGGGAGGTGGCTGCACATTTCTTACCGGCGTGCAGGGAAGGACTCCCAGCATATCGCCCAAACCCCACAAGCACTTGCTATCCTCAGTTACACCAGTGTTTCAGAGCATGATAGAAACCCTGTTCTTCACAAGCACGTTCTCACAGTGCTTGTTCTAGCTGCTCACATTACTCACTTCTTGCCTCAAAGCACATCTCCTGATCCCAGAAATTTATGCCATCCATAAAGTTGGCTAAACCGCTCTCAGGGAGTGATTTTTTCGTGTTCTTCCTGTGGTGTCAATGAGATCATGTTCATTAACACCGTCATTTCTCTTAACACCTTCCCCCCCAGCATGGCCCCGGAGCAAAACCCAACAGAGTCACGGCCTTGCAACATGGACGCACATGGGGAAGTGAGAAAAGAGGAATTTGTTAAAAGAGGAAAAAGGAATAAGAAAGCATGAAGGAACAACAAACATTGCCCTTTTTAGCAATAGTAGACACAGCATCCAAAAAACAGGTCATTGGTTTTGAAATAGCTCTGACGCTGCCCCGAGCAAGAAAACAACCACTCCCTGGCTCCTGCAACTTGGCACAAAGTGCCATCACCCCCTCCTGTGAACCTGCTGAATTAACAGCTCAGAGTCAAATGGAAACGAGAAAACAAGGGAAACCTTCAAAAGGCACTGAGGCCAGGTTAGTATGTAAGGCTGCTCAGATCCCCTTCTGAGATGTCAGGACATCCTTTCTTAGCTTGTCAGCCTCTGTAAGATACCAGACAAGCAAGGGATGACACCGGCCAGCCTTGAAAGAAGGTCTGGTCTCCTCCTGAGGGCAGAAAGAAGGTCTAGGTAGGTCAATGGGTCTCATTTCAGTGACATTTGCACAGTGAGGTTTGGTGCCCAGCTGTAGTATGGACTTGGAGATGCGGCAGGACTGCTAAGCCTGGTTGCCACCATTGCTTATGGCAGGGGTCATCTGGATGTGAACGTTTGCAGCCTTGGGAACCCCACCCTGCCCTGGAGCCAGGCTCCCTGGCACAGCTCCAGCAGCCATTATACTGCACGGCTGCACAGGCAACAAGAGGCGCCTCTGTGGTCATCCAGTCAAACCCCCACAGTGACATGGCCCAGGAGCTCACTCTTGCTGTGTCTGGCCCAAGACCATCCTGTGGTGGGTGAACAGAGTCCTTCTTCACAAAGATGTCCTCCGCAAGTCCTTCTCCACCACCACAGTCCAACTTAAGGGCATCGTTGATCATCACAGCTGCAACGTCCCAGCCTGCATGATCCACACTTGCCATCCTTAGCTGGCCAAACACATTTTTGTCACCTCAGATTCTGCCAGCACTGTTTAAGCTTGCAGACAACAGGTAAAAACTCTTAAAGTATAAATAAAGAAAAAGGTCTTAACTGTAAAAGCTCTTGACAAGGCGGGGTGGACACCAGATCCCCTCTTGGACCCTCCTGGGTGCACCTTGCTGGGAAATGACTTTGATCACTCATTTGGGCTGTGGCACCCTGTGCCCCGGACCTGTGCGAGCCCGACCTGAGAGGTCCTCCAAGAGCAACATCACACTCCGAGGCACAGCTAGCTCCTTCATGACCACATTTGCTGTACTCTTAGTTGTATTCACACTCTTCATTTGTTATTGATCGCTGCTTGTGTCTGCTTTGCCGCACATGTCTAGTTAATCTAGTTAATTAGACCCTGGGGATGCTGAAAACAGTGTGAGCTCATATTTCTGCAACCCCCCAGAAAAACAGGGCCAGGGAAACAGGCTCTTGCCCAGCAAGAGCTGCTGCTGCTGGCAGGAGGGAAGAGCCGCTCCCGCCCTTGTTTCCTGTAGCACTCAGCTGATCGACACCCCAAATGTCCCTAATTAGGCTCCAGCTCTTCTACAAGCTAGAACTTCCCACACAGGCTGTAAGGACCAAACCCACCAGCTCTATGAGCTCCTGCCATCCCACCTGCCCAATGTTTCCAAGTGTTTAATTCCTGCTGCCAGGCCAAGGCGTGGGGCAGTGATGGGGTGGACCGAGGCTCTGCGAGCTCCTCAACCTTGCTGGAGGTTAGAGGTTCCTGCTTACAGGCTCATCTCATAAAATAGAGCAAGTTTCCAATTAAAACTGGATTAAAAAAAGCTCCCAATCCCCAGAAATAAAGTGGGAACCTCAACACATGCCCAGCTCTGGCTGCTATTGAGCTTTGTAACATAGGGTTCATTTTGTGGGCTGGATTTGGATGCCTTTCTAACCCCCGAAGTCGTTTCTTTCACAAGAATGTAAAGCACACCCTGATACTAGGGGAGAGCAGCAGAAGAAAGCTCACCACTTCTTTTCTTCTGCTGTGGAGGGAAATTATTCACTGGTATGTGGGTGGATGAGTGTATATGTGACGTAGCGTGACTTTCAAAGAGAACAAATGGGGCTTCTGCTTTTGTCTGCCTCCTTACAGTGTTCAAGGGAGGGGAAAGCAGGTTTTCGGTCTGACTCTGCATTAGTAGGGCCCAGACATGGGCCTCAACAGCATTTTCTCCAAACTCCTTAGTGATCCCTTTGGCTCAGTCCCGGACTTGCACTGCCACCGCCAGCCCTAGGTGCTCTTCTTCTGGGTGTGCTCTGCCTAGGATGTTGGTTGTTTTTTCCTCTTTTTCATAAATTAAGGCAAGCAGAGGGATGCACACAGTCCATCCTCGTGCCCTGGTGTGCAGGAGCAGAACTGCAGAGCTTTGCAACCACCTTCATCCCAGGGTGGGGAGTGGGGTGCCAAGACTGAGCGCCCTGGCTAGGGGCGGGGCACGTTGCCACCAGGCTCTGCTCCCTGGCCAGTGCTGCATGGTGGCATCAGGGGGAGAAGGCTGCACCCCAGGACCAGGGTCTTCCTTGGCCCTGAGCTCTGATCTTCTCGCCACATGCCTCGGACAGCTCGGGACCAGGGCTCTGCTTCACCAGGCCCTTTGCAGAAGCCACCAGGGTATTCCATCTATGGAGCATCTCTCGCTTGCTGTATGTTATATACCTGGCATGGCTCAGGCAGGGCAAGATGCTCCTGAAGGGTCTGCAAGCCAGAAAATGTGAAGGTGGCCTTGGGGAAGGTGCATGAGGAAAGGGCTGGGTGCTGTCCTGTGTGTGGGCAGGGAGCAGAGCTGGGGCATGCCAGCCTCTCAGGGTGCTGGGCATGCTGGGGGGTGTTGGTGGGATGGAGCAAGCTGCTGTGCAGCATGGAGGAGCAAGTTGGGATTTATAAATAGGGCTGAAGGGGAAGTGTTGATACTAGCGGTGATCTCGTCGCTATAAATAAGACGAGTGGTCAACAGCAGAGACGGGTCTTGTGGTCTGTTAGATACAAGTCCCCTTCAGTGCTTTGCTAAATATCTGTTTTCTTGCAAAATGGGAGGACGTGCTCTCATGCCCAGTATCCTGGGAGGACTCCTGGACCGTTGGCACCATCCGCCTGCAACGGTGAGGTGCCACTAGTGTCAGTGCTTGTGCCTTGGTGCCCCTGGGTGCTTCCTCCATGCTCCCAAGCATCCCTGGTGCCACGTCACCATCATGCTGTTGACAGACAACGGGTATAGCAGTAAGCAGCACTGCTCCTTTCCCCCCTGACTCTGGGTGGCCCCAGACCCCATACACAGGTGGTAAACAAGCAGAGCAGAGTACAGCAAGGACAGGAGAGCGGATGTCACTTGGCTTGTGGCCATTTCTTCCATAACTTGGTTGTGTGATGCGGATAGTTCCCATGAAGGCAGATGGCCATACGCAGGGCTGCCCACTGGCTAAGACCCCCTCTGTGCAGAGTATCACACTCAATGTGTGTGTATACGTATTTTTATACATATATATATTTTTATAGATATAAAAATTATAGAAAAAATAAAATATATATAAATAAAAATATATAAAAGTATTTTATACATATATTAAAAAAAGAATATATATCTATTTCTGTGTCCTATTATAGGAAATATGTATACATTTTATATATATTTCCTTCCAGCAGCCTCCAGTGCCTGCAGGGGACGGGTGTGTGGGATGACCACTCTGCCATGTGCACCAAGCACCTGGCCCATGCTGTCCCTTGGCTCTGAGTGCCAAGGTCCTTGGGTGCCCATGGGACCCTTGCCCTGCCCTGGGAGGCTGGGGGTTTGTGCTGTTGGGTCTCCGTGGGTCAGAGCTCTGCTTGGGTGAGAAGGGGCTACCCCAACAGCTGTTGTGCCCTGGGTAGTCTGGGATTTTTAAGGGCAAAGAAGCCATCTCTTGTGTCTGATGTCCAGTGGGCATCACCCCTTGTCCGATCACAGCAGGGACGCTGTGATGGCTGGTGGGTTTGCAGAGACGCAGGACAGAGTCCTCGGGCTGAGCAAGTATCTGGGGACCTGCACAAGGGCACAGCCCATCCCCTGGAGCTGGCAGACCTCATGTTTTGTGGGAGCAAAGGAGGGATCCCCTATCACCACCAGCCCTGTGGTGACTCGAGTATATCTTTCTCTGAGAAAATAAATCACCCTGCACCACGCTCTCCAGCACGCTGAGATCGCTTGTGACTGAAACAGCATTGGGATGAGGACAGAAGTGCAAAACCACCGTGTGAAGCAGGATGTGACAGCCATGACAGCAAAACGCACCATTTAAAGCCTTCCCACGCCTTGTAGAAGCCACGTACTGGTGTCTGTGCCGCTGCAGGGCGCGACACCTCTGCAAGTGTTCACTTTTCACCTGCCTGGGAGGCTGGGAGCTGGGACTGTGGTGTTGGAAAAAGCATTGAAAACAGATGCCAGGCTGCTTTCCCTGACACCTGGGCTGTGCCCTGCATCTTGTCTGCATCTGACAGCCATGGAGATTTTGGGAAGGACCTGCTCTCCCCAGGGTTAGCTTACCCGCAGCGTCTTGCTGCCTTCCCTGCCGCCACCAGGCGTTTTCAATGGTCGTCAGCAGAGTATTCGATATGTACAGCACACAGAGAGATGGAGGAGAAGAGCGAGGGTCTCACTCCTCTCCCATCTCTTCTCCCAGGCCCACAGAAGCGCAGGGACCTCCAGGAAGGTCCCTGTGCCAGCATGCCGGCAGTGGCACTGCGCCGAGCCCTACCCAGCAGCCATCCCCGCTGCCCTCACGCCATGCTGCCCCTCTGGTTCCCACTTCCCCTCTGAGCTGTCACATCCTGCAGCTGGTGGTGGGTGCTTGTACGGGATCCCATGAGGAAGAGGGGGGTCCCAGAAGGGGAGCCGGCACAGTCTCCAGCCCTGGCGCTTGCCTGGTGCTGCCAGCCGGGCACGCAGCCAGTGCCGCTCTCCCCAGCGCCATGTGTTAGGGTGCAGGGGGAGCATGCTGCACCCTCTCTGCTCTGCTTTCCAGGCCCGTGGGGCAGCAAGGAAGGGGTTGTGTGGGGTCTGACACCCTCCCCCCAGTGACCACCTGCAGTTGCAGGCTTAATCCTACCTCCAAAAGCAAAAACATTACAGACCAGGCAAGCTGCCTTTGCAAAGGCTGTGTAGAGTGACTGCTGTGCCATGCCGCATGCGGGAGGGACACTGCGCCGAGCTCCCTGAAGCCCGGCTAAGGACTCAAGTGGCGGGAGGTTAGATCAGGAATTATAAAGCAAATTCACTGGAAACATCAGACCTATGAAACTGCCTTGTCACCCGGCTGCCTACCCTCCAAGAAAGGAAGAACAAAAGCTAAGAAAATGGAGATGCTGTACTCACCTCGCATCAAGCCCTCTCCTCTGTCCCGTGCTTGGCCTGGGATGAGGATGGTCTCAACTTCTCAAGCTTGGCTGGGAAAAGCAGCTGCACATCGGGAGCTTTGTGACGCACCCCAATCCTTCCTTCCTATTTCTGTCTTACAGTCGGCTGGGGCAGAAAGGAGGAAGTCAGAGCGGTGGCTGTGGGAGGGCGTGTTCCCCCCCAAAACCCAACCAGCCCCACTCGCGCTGGCCAAAGCCCTGCCAAATCATCCTGCCCTGCGGGGCTGGGGCTGATCTCCTCCCTGGGCTACACCGTGGGGTCTGCAGCCCTCCCACTGCACCCGGGAAAGGGACCGTACCCAAAACGTGCCCTTTTTGCCCCACTTTTAACCTTTCACAGCACCACCGGGGGCTAGCCCATTCCCCTGGTGGGCAAATAAAGCTGGTAGTGAGGGAAACTGGTTCCTCTGGGAGCTATCGGTAGCCCCTAGGTGTGGAGAAGATGGGGAGCTGGCTCCCCTCAGACTCTGGGTTGGGTTCTGAAATTTTTGCGTTGGGGCTCGCTGCTGGTGTAGCGAGGCCGCCTCACTTGGCAGAGGATGCTAGCACTGTTTTCACTGTGGCACAGCTCAGGGCTGTGTGGGTTTTTTTAAGCAGGCTTCAAATTTGTTTTGCAGGCTGCAATAACTCCTCCCAATGCACCCGTAACAGTATTTCCCTGAGCAGAGAGGAACCGGCTCCTGGCAACTATCTCTTAACCTCTTTAGGGCACTAAAGTAAAAAAAAAAGTCATTTAGAAAATGTACAGGATCGTAGATTTTTTATAAAGATAATTAATGTGAAGCTTTTGTTAATTGCTTTGTAGGTTCCTCTTCCAGCAAGCTAATGTTGAGTGACCGTGATGCATTGTAAGACACCAATGCAGTTCACCTGCTGCTGTCTTACAGTTATGGAGCTGGGTTTATTTTTGCAGCAAGCAAAGAGAATCGCAGCGCTAGCAGCAAATTTCTGAGCCCTGATGAATGCTCCATGGGTTAATGTTTTTATTAAAGAAGACAACAGAGATCTGGGCTGGTTTCACCACAGCCAGGCGCTGGATGTAGCTAGAGAGCATCATAGCAATGCTTGCAGCGGGATGGGAGTGTTGGAGCAGCTCTCACCTGGCTGGTGCAGGATACGGTAGGGATGGAGCCCAAGACTGAGCCTGCTGGGAGCTGGAGTGCCCACCCCAGCTTGCTCGGAAAGGCCAGGTGGCTGCAGCTGGATGCTGCAGAGCAGCCCCCAGCCCCGGAGCAGGTGGGCTAGGGCAGATGAAGCTGGGAAAGCTGGTGGGGCTTCCTGCCAGCATTGCTGGTTGCAAATTTGGGGGAAGGAAGTGTGCTCGAGTGAGATGAGCTGCTGTAATTCTTCCTTTTGTATTGCATGAGGCCCTTATCGGGCTGCTCTTTCCTCTTCGATTATTTCATTGGGTTTGTCAAACTGCTCTGCTCCCACTGACAAAAAGTTGAAGGAAGGGGGTGGCAGAGCTGGGAGCCTCCTGAGCTGGAGCAGCAGGAGCAGAACAGGTATACTGTGGGTCCTTGTAGTCCAAAGCTGAAGCTCGCTGGCGTGCTCCCAGTTCCTCCTGAGCTGTTCGTCATGTTCTCTTGCAGCTTTGGCCTTGAGTGGACATCCACAGCAAAGCATTGTCCCTAACAATTCCCAGGGGACCCTTAACACTTGTTCCCCCTGCTGCCTCCAGCATATCAGTGCTTAGCCTGGTAGCTCGTTAGTCCTGGCTATTTACTACATGTATTAGACAATGAGTAGTTACTCTTACGCTGTGTCCATGCTTTCACAACTGCACATGGGACAAGATGTCCAAGAAGAAGCAAGCCAGGGCTGGAGCAGGCAGCATTAGGATGCTGGTGTCCAACCTCTCCTGCTCGCTAACCCCTGCAGCCGGCAAAGCCCGTGATCCTTCTGCATGGGTTTCACCTGCTTGAGGTTTTAACCTTTGATACTTCCCAGTTTGGGTACAACTTCCATTTTTTAGAGGATGTCTTTTTGTTTCTACATTTTATTTCTCCTTGCTGCTGTTTAAGCCTGCTGCAGGTGAAGGGGGTGGGCATCCTTTGGAGACATGTACATGCTTAGTCGTAGCGCTTATGCTCCCCAACCCAACTGTAAGCATTTTAAGCTGTTAAACATGCCTTTTTCTATTTTCTTTTAACCATCTTTATTTTTATTAGTTCCCCTTTTTAATTTTTTTTTTTACTAGAGTGGACTGTTTCACCCTGCCACCAACTGTGGGACTGTTGTGGTTTTTGCAGGATGCTCTTGAGCAGCTGGGGTCAGGGGCAGGTTATCCAGCTGTGCATCCAGCTGGGCACTCTCATAGCGGTTGCTCCCCAGAGTCATTGATTTTGGTCATCAGAGATGTCATTTTGGTGCTTTGCTCCTAAATGATACTCACCCAGCCTAGAACAGGGTAATGGAAGTTTTCCCGGTGTTATTTTCTATCCCTGACGAACATTAAATCTTCCCTGTATCCCAGCCACTGCCATACTCTGGCTGAACGAGCGGCAGGGAGCAGGGATTCGGGAAGGCTGTGGGATCTCCATCCTCAGAGATATTTTTTATTTTCAACCTTCTACTATTTGTATAGGGGTATGCTTGGTTGTGAGCAGGTGCCTAAGCTGGACGTGGCCTCTTTCCAAGCAGCATCACCTTCCTAGGGACCTCTCTCCGCATTTCCCCATGTCCTTGGTACCCACAAGGAAGGTCACCAGCTGTGCACTTGCCTTGCACGGCTTGCCTTGCACTCCTGCACTGCCCATGCTGATCCACACTCATCAACTCCTCAGCTGGGTGGGAGCGTCTGCCACCCTGGAGATGGAGTCATCGATGCTGGCCTTCCCGCTGGGAGTAGCTTGGCTTCGCCCAGCTTCGCTCTTCCCATCCTCTGGCACGTCCTTGCTCATCCGTCTGCAAGCCAGGGCTGAACAAGGGACCTGAGGAAAAGGAAAAAAAAACTTCAGTCAGCATAGAGAAGTATGCAGCAAGAAGTTTGCTTTGCTTTAAGAAACCAGTTACTGGTGAACACATTTGTCATTGTATTTTTGGGGTTTTTATTTTTTGAGGTTTCAAAAAAGCAGTGGAAAAATGCTACCCAGGGTAGCCCCGAAGCAAGGGTGGGGATGCAGGTCCCTGGGGCTGCTCCCCAGTGTCAGGCCCTGGGAAACACAGCTCAGAGGGGGATGGGGAGGGCAGAGAAAGGCCAGCTGGAAAATGAAGACACATTAACCATGGAGCACCCATTGGGTCTTTTTAAGAGCAAACCCACTGTGGTTTCCAAGGCTGGAGCTTTTTATTTACCTGGGGGGGAGAAGCAGCTTTGCATTTTACCCCCTTGCATGCATGGAAAGGTGCAGCTAGGGCTGAGGCTGTTTTGTTGGGGGTCTCCGCTTGGGTCCATGACTGCACAAACACATGCTCGGGCTCCACTGAGGCTCATCAGGTATTTTCTGCTGTTGCAACCATGGAAATAATTTCTGGCAGGGAGTTTGAGAGTCCAGTTTTCTGTCCTACCGTGGCATCCTGGTCCCTGGCTAGCGCTACCGAGAGGCCTCAGCTCTTCCAGGGGCTTACACCAGACTTTAACTGTGTTGCAGGATCTCTGGGTTTAACCTAAGCACACTGAACGAACACCCTCCAGCTGTCTCCAGGGGCCACCTTCGGCAGGCTGCCTGCCCTACTGCCAGCCTGAAGGTGATTAACCCCCCGGCTGCCCATTATGCCACCATTACGCGTCAGAGTTAACAGCCGCGGAGCAAGTTGGCTGGAACTGCCTCGAAGGCGCTTCCTGGGCTCTGCCCATGGCTGGGGGGGCTCCCCGGGGGCCCCAACCCCGCTGGGGCCGGTGCCCTCCGCTGCCGCAGCCGCCCCAGGAGCCGGCGCCGCCAACCACCAGGGCCCGCCCGGGAGGGGGCGGCCCCGGGGCGGGAGAGGCGCGGCGCAGGCCGGACCGCCTCCTTCCGCCCCGCTCCGTCGCGCCGCCCGCCATGGTGGGGAAGGCCAAGCGTCAGCGGCTCCACCGCGCCGCCCCCCGGCCCTGGCCCGCCCGGGATCCGCCGCCGCTCCCCGAGCCCGGCCCCGGCCCCGGCCCCGGCCCCGGTCTGGGCCCCAGTGCGGTCGGCTGGAGCGCGGCGGCCGGCAAGGTATCGGGGGCGGGCGGGGCGGGGAGCGGAGCGGAGGGGGCACGTGCGGCGCGGCGTCACGTGGGGCGGGGCTCCGCCTCCCGCGCGCGGGCGGTGGCGGTCACGGGGCGGGGAGTGGGGGGAGCGGCTTGCGAGGGGCCGGCCCGGCCGCGGCCGGTGGCGGCGGCTCGGTGGTGGCTGAGGCGGTAATCCCCCGGCTGCGCCGCCAGGGGAGAGGGTCGGCACTCGATCCCTGCGCGATCCCAGCCCTGCTCGGTGTCTTGAGCTCTTGGGACCCCGTGGAGTCCCACGCGGTGGCCGTCAGGGGCGCAGGACCCTCGCGGGGTGTCACCGCACCGCCAGGTGTGACTCTGCAGGGTGTCTAAGGACGCCCCTTGGTCCTGGACATGGTGAAGCGCTGGTGGTAGCTGGCAGGATCTCAGAGGGGCAGAAGATCGAGTGAAATTGTCTCCTGAAGGCCGGTCTCCTTTTTCTGCTTAGAAAAGTCATGTTATGCCCTTGATGCTGTTCTTGCGGCCTTGAGGCTGCTGTGGCACTCCTTGCTGGGCAGCTGCTTGTCTGTCACACCGCTTATCACCAGTGGGAGTGTGCCGACAAGGGCACGGCTCGTCAGAGCAGGCAGGGACGCGAAACAAGGGAGCCTAGAGCTTCAGGACTCCAGTGCAAGGTCCTGCCTGTGCACCGTGGGAGTCCCAGCATGCTGCTCCGGTGGCAGCTATTGCTGCTCCACACCATCAGCCACGATGATGGAACTGCCACGTAGTGGCAGCTATGGCAGCCACCATATGGCAGCCACCATAGCTATGGCAGCTACGCTATGGCAGCCACCATAGTATCCCCAGGTCTTTAGCATGCAGGGAGGAGAGCCTGCTTAGGGAGGTGGTGGTGACAGACACGTGGCAGCACTGCTCCTGTTGCTGGGGGAAGGGGTGCCTGTGCTGCGTCTCAGTGGGGTAGCTGCAGTAGTGGGGATCATTACCAGCAAGTGATGGGAGCAGAGGGGTAAGAGGCTGCCTGGCTCGTTTTGCAGTGGTTCTCTTTGATTTCAGGTTAGGGCAGGTGGAGATGAGCTGACAGTTTACACACAATCATTTAGATTTAGACCATGTCTGGTTTCACCAGCTGTGTTATTAATACACAGTTCAGGTTAAAGCTGGGTGCCTTCCCCAGCCCCCTCGCAGTAAGGACACAGAACAGCAGTAAATGGGTTTTATGCACCTACAGCTTTCCTTGTGAGGAGGGAGGAATGGGCTGTGCCATATGCAGCTGGTTTTATACCACTATAAAGTTATGTGTTGGTGCTGGGAGACACTGCTGGCTAAAATAATAAATTCTTCTAAGCCAACCAGAGAAGCTACTGCAAAGCTTAGGACTTAGGGAGGTATTGCATGCTTAAAGGAACTAGATGCTGAAGATGTGATAAGTTGCTGGTAGTCACTGAATCTGCTTAATGTCCATCAATTTAGGATTTAGGCCCCTAATCTGCTCATTTGTTGCTTATCTGTATTGTTACGTGCTTACGTACCTGTAATAAACCTGGCTTTTCCTAAGGATGCTGTTCACAGTTCTTCTAGGAATAATACCTGAATTCACTTGAGTGAGGTGAGGTTGAGTTCAGGTGGAAATCTGTTAGAAATAGAACAGTCCAAAACGTGACTTTGTGAGATTTCCTTCTGGGTGGAAGAGCCTGGGGGCGCCAGGCCAGTGACATGACTTACCTCTCCCTGCCTGCTCAGGAGAGGCACCTGCACACTACCGCTGGAGTGTGCACCCTGCTCCCGTCTGGATGGTGCTGGGTTTGATTTTTTTTTTTAATGAATGTTGCCTGGTGGTGTTTGTACTGACTTCTGCTTAATGTTTCTTTTGGATAAGGACTGGGACTTCTCATCTTCTGGTATCTTTTCCGGGCTGAAGATTGACCCTGATACTCTAGTAAAGAAGCTTGACTTGGACTCCAGAAGCATCATTTCCTCCAGAACAGGTCTGTTGTATTTTGAATGAGTGCCACATTAGGTTGTGAGCAAAGACACGGGGGACTGTATTTGCAGTGGCTGTCAGAACAAGCCCAGGAGAATCGAACCCAAACACAGCTTCCCGTGTTCCCGCAGGGGCTTTTAAAAGTGGTTTCTGTTTGGGGTTGGAGGAGGCAGAAAGGCATGTATGTACTTAGTGCTCCCTAGGTAGGGAAGTAGCTTCAGGCTACCTGACACTGCTGGGCTGTGCGGTGCAGCTGGAGCCCCCACCTGCAGGATGTCCTCATGCCTGTGGGATGTCCTCATGCAGCCAAAGGCTCCTGGCTCCCAGAGGCTGAGGGGACAGCAGAGCCTAGGCTGTGACCTGATCTCTGGGCTTCCTCTGCGGCTGCTTTTGCCTTACCAGCAGCTGCCATATTCATACCCCAATATTTTGTCAGCAAGTTGCTTGTTGTGCATCAGCAGTGCTTTACCCACGGCAGCCTGATTGTAGCCAGTTCTCTCCTCCTGTTCCTTGCTGTTGCTAGGTCCCTGACTCAAGGACTCCTGGGCAGGAGAGTCCAGCTCACCAGGGAGTGTTGGGAGTGAGAGTGGAAACAGGGATGGGATGATAGAGGCTTTTGTTTTCTAGTCCCACAACAAAGAAATGCTCCCTCTAGCTGCTTAGTGGCAGACAGAGCTTGGTATCTGAAACCGGGTTTCACCTCTCTAAATGGAAACTGATGGCACAGCAGTCTGTCCTGGTGCAGAAGATGCGTGTGACTCCCAAATACATTGTTTGCAAACTAAACTAATTTCTTCTCTTCGTGCAGATTAATATGGCTACAGTGACTTTGTCTTCATGTTTAGGGCTACAAACAAACCCAGTAACCACCCAAGGGCTAGTGGTTACCCGAGCAGTGGTGAGCTGTAGCAGCCATAGCCCATCGGTCACATTTGGTCACAGAGTGAGGGAATGGGAAGGTTGTGTGAGGACACATTTGCTGGAGGTGCTTGCCCTCTGCACAGAAATCTTTGTGAAATGTATTGTTTTCAAAACACTGAGCTCATTGTTCGTAACTCTCCTGGGAAAAGAACATGTGTGCTTATGTGTGTGCATGTGAACATAGCCATCTCTTTAATTAAATTAGACAGCATGTTGTTGAAGGCTGACAGCCTGCAATCCTAGTCTTTCATTGCAGGCTACAGCTGTACATGTCTGGTTTATAAATAGACCTGTGCTGCTGGTCCCTGTGCAGTGCTGATGATGCAGATGTGCGATGCCTGACTATGTTTAACCCTCTCTTGAGGCTGCGTGCTGGCTTCCTGCAGACAGCGATGCTGACCCCAATGCTTTGTGCTCCCTTGCACTTTCCAGATGATCAGCTAAAAATAGCTCTTCATTTGGGGGCTCAAAACTGCAACTCAACGAGGCAAAAAGTGATTTTTTTTTTTTTTTTTTAAATCTTCCCAAGCTGCTGTGCCCTTTCTTCTTGTATCACTCTGGAACCATATGGAGGCTTTTTCATTATGGAAACCAATTCATTTTTTTGTGTTAATTCAGTGAACTGTAACGAGGCTGTGCATACAGTGGCAGACACCCTGGAGTTAGAAAAGAGATTCTAGGCAGACGTGCTTTGTCTCCTGGTATCTCTGGTCAGCTGAAAGCCTGTTCAGCAGGAAATTCAACTTGACTCCAACCCTCCCCCCCCTCTTCCTCCCATTCTCCCTTAGCTCAGTGCATGGGGCAGTAGGGTAGGATTCTCCTACACATTGTTATTTTAAGATTTAATAGCAAGACAAAAAAGTGTTTCTCTCCCACTTACTTTTCAAGCTCTGAGAAGGTCAAGTTGGCAGACTGTAGGTAGGCTTACTCTCTATCTCCCGTGCTTCTCACAGCTGAAGAAGATTTTTTTCTGTCAAGGTTGCTATGTGGCAGTTGAGAAAGCTGGTATATTTGACCTCCCTGTGTGTGCGCATGCACGCGTGCCTAACGTTACCTAAGATTGCTTCACATTATCTAAGATTGCTGGTATCTCTGTATTTTGTGTTACCATCTGGCTTTGTGCTGTGACACTTTAGGGACAGCCAGGAAGACTTCAGTGTGGGCTTAAAGAGGCCTGCAGGGCATGAGTGAAACAAGGGAGTGGTTACAGGGCTTGGACCTGGCAGGAAACCCTCTGCTGGGTTACCAAGCCCAGCTGGCAGCTACGGGTTTTGGCTCTGTTATCTCTCTTCTTTAGATCCTGCATCCCTCTGCTTTTGGAGGTATAGTTCCCAGAAAGCCAGCATCTCACTCCATGGCTGTGCTTCCATGGCATTGCAGCTTGGTCAAAGGTCTCTGCATAAGATGTTTCCAGGTAAAACATTTGACCTTCCTACTACTATTCTGCCTCTGTTCCTTTCTCCACTTGGGCTTTCACATTTTGGCTTTGTGCCTGAACTGGGGGACCCAACTTCTGTCTTTACAGAGCCCGAGCACCAAAACTATGTCAGCTGGAGTGCTCTCTGCTAATTCTGAAGCTGTCAGATGTGGAGCTGGCCCGGAAGGATATGCAGGGTTGAGAGATAGCTTGTTGCTGGAAAAGTAAGGAAGAAGAGGTGGTGATGTTGGCTTGCGGCTCCATCTGTCAGCACACCCCCTCACTGTTTAAGAGAGGATAGTGGCTGGCTAAATCAGCAGAAGAGACCTGGAAAGCCTGGTCTCCTCTGAGCATGGTGCAGGAACAGCAGTTGCTCCTGGACCAGTTTGAGGTGGTGGTGTAGGGGGAAGAGCCAGCCGGGCCTGCTCCTGTGGGGCTGCCTGGAAGACTTGGAGGGTTGTGGAGCTCCCTTTCCTCTCAGTCTTGTCTCTTTGTCCTTCTCTAACTGGGATGAGTAGGTGACTATGACGGTGCATCTTTAGCTGGCTGATTCTCTCGGGTTCCTTGGCCTCCTTCTCTGCCTTCTATGCCTAGGATGTACTTTCTGGCTCCCCACTTTCCCTCTGTCCATCCTCTGCCTATTTGACATGCTTGTGTGGTTCCTTCCTCTCTCCCATGTGGCCTGGGCACTCAGAGCAGCTTTTGCAGAAGTTCTTTGCCTTTTGTCCAGCTGTGAAGGTGTCTGTGCTCATGACAAAATTTTCTGCTTCATTTTCTCTGGAGAAGATGAGGTGACTCTTGGTTTCTGTCATCTTTTTATTCTAGCACCAGGAGTTTAGAGGTAAATGAGGACTGTTAGTCCAGCAGCTGCAGGAGATGTGTTTCACTCCACTGTTACGTTGCTGTGTCTGCCATGAGCTGACTGTGCCCTGCCATATCGCAATTCTTCTGAATGCCTTAGATTTGGGAGGTGATGGAGAGCTGAAGAAACAAGCTGCAGAGAAAGGCAAATGCTTCTTTGAAAGCCTCAGATGCTGTTAGTGGTTGGGGCTGACATCTGTAGTAAGGATCATCTCTCCCAGCCTGGCCTGGACAGACTTTTTTCTCAGGGTTTGTGTTCAGTTTTGTTGTCAAAGAGGATGACTGCCTTCTCCTCATGTTCCTACAGCAGGTTTCAAGTTGCCTTGTCTTCATTCAAAGCAGCCTGCAGAAGGATGGGGGTGTGGGGAGATGTGTAAGTGTGGGCCTTGGGTGCGGTGGGGGGAAAGGCTGCCTGAACTGTGGGGCTCTAACAAAGACAGGGAAGCTTGGACAGGAGGCAGAGAGGTGACATTTTGAATTCACTTAATTGTTTGGAGTACCTGTAGAACCAGCTGATAGTGGCAAATGAAAAATATCCCTTGTGTACTGAATTTTTACACTGTGCTTCATTCTACAGGTCTGGTTTCTTCCAATTAAAATCTAGTCTGAGGAAGAGCTTGGAATTGGGTTAGATTTTAGAAGATGCCGGCCTGGAGCTCAACAGTAGTCAAAAAAGCAAATTGGCTGTTAGGAAGTAGGAGGAAAAGAGAATGACCTGGAAAGCGTTGTTATGTTCCATAAATAAATCCATAGTACATGCAGCTATTTGATGCTCTGTGTGGCCCTGGTCCTCTTGTCTCAGAAAAGACCAGCAAAGGTTCAGAGAAAGGCAGCAAGGCTGTTCAGAGGCCTGGGATGCCCATTTAGTTGTTCCTAAAGCAAAAGCCCTGGGCTCTTCAGCAGGGGAAAGGCAGTGAGGCAGGGTGTGATGGAAGCCTGGAAGCTGCATGGTGAGGGAGGGTGGGTGCAGCTGTCTGCTGTCTCTTCCACTACAAACCTGGAAGAAGCAACGGCAATAGCAAATGCTAGACACACACTTGAACAAGACATTTTGTGTCTCACATGGCGAATTCAGCTCTGGGCTCCATGTCTGTGCGTGATGTGAGTGCTGGACGCTTCTGTGAGTTCAGAAAGGGGCTGCACAGATTGATGGAGGGGGCCATCAGAGTTTCTTAATGCAAGGACTCATCTGGTTTGGGATGCACAGGTAGAGTGTGGTGGTTCTGCTCCTGCTGGGTCTTAGATGGAAAAGGGAGGGATATCGAGGCCTGGAAATGGCTTGTAGTGTTGCAAAAGGAGTGGAGACGGGCTTCTCCCATCCCTGGGTGGTTGTCCTAAATCCAACAAGGTCCCTGCATGCAGCGCAGAGAGGCAGCTGGGGGGCTGTGCGGTGGCTCAGGCCACCAGGATGTGCAGGGAGGGGACACAGGCTGCCACCAGGGCAGTGTGGGTCAGCTGGGGCAAGAGGAGGGCCCGGACTGCGGCCATGGGACTGTGTGATGTGCTAGGGGCTAACTAAACAACAGCAGAGCATGGTTACTTCCACATGATGAAAAGCTTCATCTGGAAGACCTGCTTTGATGCGCTGGAGCCGGAGGGATGCAATCCTGTAGGAAACCAAGGCATCGTTCTGCTGGGGATCGGGGACTATTGTCTGTAGCCACCAATGAGAGAGGAGGCCTCTCTCTCTACTTTTTTCCCCCTTAGTTTTCCTCAATTTGTTAAGTGATCAGCTTTTGCTGCTTTTTTGGCTGTGGTTATTCTGAGGGAACAGGGAGGAGCACGATACGTAAGTTGGAAAGTTCAGCATCTATAGCAGGGTTAGCATCTTGGTTAACACGAGTGATTGTGTGTGCTTGCACAGGTGTGTGCTGGGACTGAAAGGAGATGGAAAGAGGCCCCTTGTTTTGGGAGGATAAACTGGTGGTGTTGGTTCTTGCCAACTGAAGGCCCCATTTTTCTGAGGATTTCTGAGGATTCCTGGTGCATCTGGTGGAGGCAGGGTGCCCTGTCGAAGTATCTGCTACTCTCATGGTAATGGTCTCGTTGCTTCCCTTAGATACAAGGCTGATTCAGCGAGCTGCTTGTGATCGGTGCGAGGTATCAGCTTAGGCTGTTCTGGCACCAGTAATTCTTGTGGCATGAGAAGGAAAGGGTGGAACTGTAATAAAAAATGTCACCAAAATGGAATTCATTATAGGTGAGTCTTGCATGTGTGATGGTAGAAAGCCAGTGGTCTAAAATGGAAAGTATTTTAATACGGGGAGCTCTGAGCCATGTCGTACTGTGAAGCAGACCTGCTGCAACTACTTTCTTCTGCTCTGCTTCTTGTCTTTAATCATTAGCTCATCTTAACACCAGATTCCAGATGATTTCCACATGCTCGTAGGTAACAAAAGCCAGCAACATCACTGTGAACACTGGAGTTAAGTCCATGAGTTGCTTGCTTGCTGAATGACTGCTTCCTATCAGTATAGTTTACTTAGCCACTGATGTAATGTAAATCAAATGCTTTGCCATAATCTAATTCATGCAAGGACCTCTGTTACTAGTGTGAGTGAATAAATCTCATCTGGGTGAGCCTCTGTAGCGTGGGAATTAAACGTTTCCAACTAAGTCAGAAATAATGGCCTGTCATATGGGGGGGTTGCTTTTTTTTTTTTTTAATTGCTTTAACTTTCCTTCCTCAGTGTTTGCTCCTTGAAGCAAGGGCCTGTCAAGCATGGCTCTGGCAAACCAGTTGCCTGAGAATGTCTCTTTTTTTGGAGTGGATGATGAACCAGTTGTGGAATGATATGAACAACTGGACTGGCAGCTTCCTGCTTTATTTTCAGCTTCTCCAGAAGGGAACTATGACAAGATGTGTTGTTGAGAAAGCAAAAGTGCAACGGCAGCAAGTGCTACCACTTCAGAATTGCTTGCAAAACCTTAGCTTGTCACCTTGATTTCTGAGGTTGTGGCAAGAGTAGCTTTTCCTGCAGATTGCTCTAGCTCCTCCTGTGCCACTGGTGAGCCAAGAAAATGTGAAACATGGATTAAAACCATTTGCTGCTTCTGGTCCTGGACCACTTAAGAGTCCTTAAAGAGACCGTAAGGTCTACCAGAGGGTAGGTTTAGATTGGACATAAAGAAGACGGTTTTTTACGATGAGGGTGGTGAGACACTGGAACAGGTTGCCCAGAGAAGCTGTGGATGCCCCATCATTTCAAGTGTTCAAGGTCAGGTTGGACAGGGCTTTAAGCAACCTGATCTAGTGAAAGATGAAAGGGGGGTTGGACTAGATGGTCTCTGAAGGTCACTTCCAACCCAGACCACTCTGTGAGTCTATGATTCTATACCGAGATGGGGGGCACAGAGTGATGTAGGGCATCAGCTTGAACAGAGGTTGTGCTGGGCCTTGCTGTTGCTGAAGCCTGGATCTGCACAACATGATGCAAAAGTATAGGGGAGTTTCAGACATGCATGCTGTAATACCTCTGACTTTCCCTTTGTATCTTGAGAGCTTTCATCCTCTGATGACCAGGACTGTCTTGCAGCATGTGCCCTCTGTCAGTGGCACAGAGGGGAGCAGAGGAGTGAAGTTACTGAGCACCTGACAAAGAAGGAAGTCCCTTTTCCTCCTGAAGAAATGTGGAGACATTCTGGAGACAGAATAAAATCAGGCCAAGCAGGAACCTGATGGCTTGGAATTGCTGGAGTCTGCAGGCTGTGTACAGCCTTGCTTTTCCCCTTTCTTAGATACTCTGTGAGTTCCTTTTGTTACCAAGCCTCCCTCTGCAGAGTCACTGACTATGCCCTTCTGGTTTGCACCTCAGCTTCTGCACTGGTGTTCCAGATTTGCTGTGTCTGTTGCATATCTGTTTCCTTCTCCTTGGGCTCTGCAGCCGCTTGTCCAATCCTGTTCTTTTGTAGCCTCAAATGAGAAGAAGAAAAGCTGTGGTTGGTTGGCATCGTGGTCCTGCCACCATGCACTAACTTCATGTGACATGATTTGCTTTCCTGTTTTTTTTTTTAATGGGTGATGTGCCAGAATCCATGTAAGACCTCTCCTCTTCCAGCATCGCTGTTCCAGCAGTGTCTGGACTCAGGGTTACCACTGCAGTGGATCCACTGTTGTGTTGCTTACAGAATTGCAGCCATGGCCTGTCCCCAGTTACTCTTCAGGAGTTCTGACAGGATGCAAATCTTTGTGTCCCATAATTTATTCCTATCAGTTCGTTGGATTTGTGCTTGTTTGTGGCCTTTAAATATTATGGTTCTTCCTCTTCTGTCCTCACCTCTGATCATGTTTCTCCATGAAATGCTTCTGTGCAAATCCTAGAGTTGTGCTGTTGGTAGGAGCAGGTTGCTTCTGCTGGGAAGATGTTTGCTGTGTTACTCTACAGAGCATGGTGTGAGTCTGCCCTCCTGTTGTGTCTAATCCTAGCACTGTGCACCTTCTTTAGGCAGATTTTTGGTGATGTGAATCGGTAAGAACAGGCTGGAGACGTTGGCAGCCTTCCCACTGCGTACATTTTGGGCCTTCACCTCCTGTATAACGTGCTGCCTGCCACGTTGTGTAGTCCCCTTCGGCTGTGCCTTCCTGGGTATTGTGCAGTGCCTGGCCTCGTGAGGTTTCCTGTTTGTTTTGGTTTTGGTTGGTTTTTTTTTTTCTCTTTTCTGGCATGTTGGAGTGTTTAGCAATTGAAGGATTAAAAAAAAAATTAATCCTGCTTGTTTTAATGAACGCATCCTTTCTGAATATCAGTTTTAAGCCTTTGCTGCTTTTTCTTAATGCGAGTTTGGGGTATTTTTAAATCTTCTGCTTGTGTTGGTCATTCGCCATGTCCCTGATGTAGAAAGCTGCTGGATCTTCACAATTCTGCTGCTGTCACTTTTCTTCAGCATTTAATTCTATGCTGGCAGCTGTCACGCCCATCTTGTGTTTTTTTTGTGCAGAGCGCCTTTCTCAAGCTGTTCCCCACCGTAACACTCTTCAGATGGAAAGGGGTGAAAACGGTTTGCTCTGCAAACTGAGGATGACAGTGAGCGGCCTGTGAGGAGCGGCTGTAAGCATCTCCAATGTGTGTGTAAAATGTGACGTGCTGTGCTAGTCCAAAATGACAAGATGTTCCTGCTCCATCTGTCTTTGTTATTAGCTGCCCAGGCTTTGGTCTGTGTGAATTTTGGGAGCATTGAAATGCTCTTCCTTAAGCTGGTGTCAGAGGTAGCCTATTGACGATGCCCTTGGTGGTGTTGCACTGAAATGATTTTAACATTTTTGAAAATCTCTACTTGGCATGTGGATGCTGCCCTAGGAGGAGCGGCTATTCGAGTGGAATTTGAGCTGGGATTTCTCACCTTCATGGGTGGGGACTGGATATCAACACGGCTTTAAAATGGGGCACCCAAGCTCCATTAAAGGAGCCTTCAGCTATTGCAGCTTGGATAGAGCTCAGCCTTGATCACTTGAAGTTGTGCTCCCAGCCTGTCCCACTCATCTGCTGCCCCTGATGCGGGTGGCGGCGGCAGCTGTTTTTTGTGGTCTCGGGGCAGAGAGAGTAGCTCTGCAGTATCCCTTGCCTCTTGCCCCAACAGACTGAGAATGACACATGCCAGCGGGCATCCAGCCTTGGGTAGAGACCAGCTTCCCTTCCCTGCGCAGGCTTGAGGGACGTGGGGAGCAGGGCTCAGGAAAGCCAGCAACCATTTTGGCAGCTCCTCGTTTCTCTTTCATATTCTTATCTCTACTGTATCTTCAGCCACCCAGCAGACATGAATAGTCAAAGTGCAGCCACCTTCAGCCCCTGAGCACTCTCTCCCAGGCCAGGCGTGGGCTGCACACCTATCCTTTGCGTGCCTCTCTCCTCCTTACCCACGTACCTTCTGCAAGGTGTCTGTTGTCCTTCATGTAACCTGCACAGGTCAAGGGTGTGTCCCAGGACTGGAATGTGCAGGTCTCAGGTCAAACTGCGAACTTCCTTCCATAAGCTGGTGTTTTCTCTGACATTGTGTGTGAAAGTGCTTGAAAACTCCAATAAAAGAATGTGCAAGAAGGGAAAAATTCCCAGGAAAGGGGAAATGCTGTGCAGGGATTAAACAGGCAAAGTGATACTCTTTACCTCTCCCCCAAGCCCCAAGGTTAATGACTTGGCATCCAGAAATGTCTGTGAAGGACACTGTATGTGTCTTTATTACATTGACTTGGGGAATGGTTCCTCTGCCTGTTTGCAGAAATGCAGTCCAAAAAGCATCACTCACCTCCATGCCTTGAGCTGAGCTGTAACTAACCCTGTCCGTCACTGCACCCTGACTGGTGTGATGCACCGCAGTGAGAGCCTGAACTAGTGCCACTGAGCAGGAGGAGACTCTGACCCTGCCAGGAGGCCCTTGGTCCCAGCTGAGCACTGACTGGCATGGGGCAGGAGGGAGCCCAGTTCCTTTCTTGCATAGCAGCAAGCAGAAAACTTGAATCTCCTGGAGGAGGAATGCTGTTAACTTTTGATAACCCTGTATACCACTTACTTACAGGTTTACAGGCTTGGTGGTAGCTGAAAATACGTTTATTTCAGGCTTAGGGCTACTGGCAGGCTGCTTTTGACTGTGGACAGGAGTTCCTGTAAAGAGACTGTGCCTTGACTTGAAGTAGAAAGGAGAGAGCAGGTAAAGAGCTCAGAAGGGTACATGCTGGCCTGATTGGCAGAATGGGGCCGCATCCAGGATAGCCACCCTGGTAGTTTGATAAGGTGACAGGTAGCAATTTACCATACCTGGGTAAATTGCTCTAGGCAGCAACTTACCATACATTCCTTCTTCCTTGCTTTTTGGCTGAAATTTATTTGGGTTTTTGACTGTATCATTAGGAGCTGCTCTTACCTTGACAATGCCAGATCACCTTGTAAGGGCAGTTTTGGTGTCTGACTGTTTTATAACAGGCTGTTATAAATCTGCATGGTGTTTGAGAGGAGCTCCGATAGTGGGTTGTGGTATGGGAAGCCTCTCCATTGAGGTCAGATGACCTCAGTCTACATGATGCCTCAAACAGAAGATTGTAGGTTGCAACGACTCACCTCAAAGCCAGAGGGCTCTTTGGTTGTTTTGGTCCAAAGGATGAAAATCAGTGGGACCTTGCTTCAAGAGTCAAGTTGACCAAGTTCTCCAGCAGAGGTGAAGAGCTGTGGGGACAGCTTGAAATGGAGGACAGTGACCTGCTATGGGTATCTTCTGGGAGAATTTGGAGTGGGAATCCTACTGAAAGCTAAAGACACCGATGCCTTAAATAAAAATAATAATAATTTTAAAAAAGTAAAAAATCCACACTGCTTAAAATTAGTTTAACAATTTATTGTCTGTACAGTGTGGTGCCGGCTGTGAGAATAGCTGTATGAAACTCCACTTTAATTAGAGTCAGTGCAATTAAATGAAAAGAGCTAAATGAGTGTCTAAAACTTGCACTGCTTCAAGTGCTTTGACTTCCCTTCTGGAGACAGACCATTTCCATGTTGTTAGTGCCTTCTGCCAGATCATGGGAATCAGTGGTGCTAATATTTATGGCAGTAATTAACTTTTTTTTTCTTCCCCTCCCTCTAACTGTGGCTAAGTCCTTGTTCTTAAAATTAACATTTAAAAAAAAAAAATCCTCCGATTAACTAGTGGTCATGGATACTGAGCACTACACAAACACAGTAACATTTTCCAGAGTGCCTGAAGCTGCCAAGATGTTTGCAGTCTGCTCCAGGGAGAGGAGGCTGTCGGTAGTGGGAAGAGCCAGAAATGAGTCTTAGGAGTTTGAACGATGTGTCAGATTCCTGTAATTTCTTATTATGGTTGGTTCCCGTGGCTGTGCCTGCTGCGTAACCTTCACCACTAGCGATGGTGGAAGGTGCGTGCCTGCCCTGGAGCAGCCTTTATGTGCTGCTTTGTAGGCTGCGTTGAAGCTGGGTGGCTGAATAGGAGGGTGGGGCTCAGTGAGGGACTGGGGACTCATTTGGTGAGGCTTCTGGGGTGCTGCTCTGTGCTTTTGCGAAGCTTTCCTCTGGCCTTTGTAAAAGCTCAAGCATGTGCTTTTTAGGTCAAATGTGTCAGTCCCTTGTGCCACTGAAGGGCTCGCTGAATTTGGGGCCAGTGTACCTCCTTGCCTTCCTGGTCTGGCGTGATGAGGCATGGCAGCTTGCACGTCATGCCGTGTCTTGCTCCGTGTGATAATGATTCCCAAAGCTTTAAAAAGATACTAATCTAGCCCGGTATTCTGCTGCTAAATCAGTTTAAAATGGTCAGACATCCTTACTTACACAAAACTAGATCAGCCCTGCTTAGAAGAGTGCTGAAGCTGCAGTGTTACAGAAGAGGGTTATGAACCGAAATCCATGCCTTTGCTGTTCTAATGTTACAGCTTTGGTGTAATCAAGTTATGAAATTATAAATGCTGCAAAGAGAGAGGAGGCATAGCTCTGCACCAGTGGCAAAGATACCAGCCAGCACAAGGCCCGGTAATGAAACCCTTTCATGGGGCATGAGAGGAACAGTTTAACACTGTGTGAATTGAGAAACTGAATCCCAAGAGGGATGAAGAAGCGCTTGTGGAGAGGGCAGATTGACAGCTCTGGAAGTCAGAGCCCTTCCCTTGTCACCAGCATTGGTACAGAGTTGTGTCAAGCTGTCAAACGTATTTCTGAAATATGCGTCCTGGGAGTTTAATATTTAATAGACACTCCATTTAGAAAATTGGTAGAGGCTGGTAAAGGGTGGATGAGATGGGAGGTCTCCTTCTGGGTTGCCCCTTTTGACTTGCCTTGACATGGTTTTGGGGTGCAGGAATAAGTCAGCCTCCTCTTTCCTCTACTAATACCCCTGGGAAATGCCCATGTGAGGAAGGTTATTTTGCTTGGGTATTCTTTCCAAGGGCTTCTACACTAGGATTGTGATCTACCTAAATCAGATTTCTGATTTACTGAGAGATAAATCTCTGCCCTGCTAATATGGGTCTTATTACAGGCTGTGTATTTAATGGTAGATCTCTCAAGGGTTGATGTCTATAATTCAGACTAAGTGGGATCTATAGTATTATTCTATGTAAGTTATCCTTTATTGGAATAGTAACAGGTCTAGCTTGCCTGAGGTTTTGTTTTTTGTTTTTGTTTTTTAAATTACACAGTCTGTTAATAGGGGCACTCACTCCCAGATAATCTGTAATCCTTCAGTTACAGTACTAATGGCCCATAGGTTATAATTATGGGAAAACGTGATACTCTCCTGGAGCTGTCTCCTTCTCTCAGGCCACCACTCATTACAATGCACACTTAAGAAATAGTATATAGTGCTGGCTTCTGTGCTGAGAGCCATTCTGCTCAGGGGATCCTTGGGATACGGAGGTATTCAAAGAGTCTTTGTGAGCAGTTTATGGACAAAGGTTTTCTTTACGCTTGGGTAAAAATGTGTGCACCAGCTGAAGGTCTGTTTGCCCACTTCAGTGCTTCAAAAGTGGCATTATTGATGCTCATATGTGGCATAACTGGTAACAACACATAATTTGGGTTTAGCTTTTTAGTCAAATGGCTTATAGAAAGGAAGTAAGTTTTTTGGGGCAGTTTTGTTTTTTTTAATGAAGTTTTTAACACTGTAAATCTCAATGAACATTGTCTAAGCTAAATGCAGGAAACAAGACTATGGAAGGATTAAATGCAGTGGGTACTGAAATATTCTGGGTTGTTTGAAATGGTAATTTGGACAGGTTTAGATTGAACTAGCAGTGTTACAAATATGCAATGAAGCTAATCACAGAAAGTGGATTCTGCAGAAGAATAGGCTATCAAGCAGATGTTCAAGCAAGGAGTGGCTGTCAGCTGGAAGGTAATCTTGGAAGCATTGCATTTAGTGATATTGTTAATGAACTGCAATGAAACATGATGTTTCAGAGGGTCCCTGGCAGGATATCTGGGGGAAAATGGGGGACACAAACTTGCTTCCTGGCCCACTGGTGCTGTTTGCTTGACTGCATGGAGGACACGCAGAAAATCAATAGATCTGCTTAAAGAATTTTGGTTTCTATGAATATCATGGATGTTCATGCCTAATGTGGCTGTGCATGTGCACGCTCTGGGCTGATTTGCTTCTGTTGCATTTCCTGGCTACATGGCTTTTTAAATTTGTTTTTACTTATGTCTGTTTTCCTCTCCTTCCTTTCAAAATAAAGATTATTTGTAAATTCAGGTCACTGAGTGTTCTTATGTAACTGGGAATGGGCTGCTTTAGCACGGGTAGGACATTCCCAGCTATGACGGGTACAGGCTGTGTCTCTACAGCCACTAGTTATTTTGCAATGCGCTTTGAGTTGAAATAACCTGGTGTGCCTGTTGACAGGGAGGTAGGGGAAGGCTGTTTCAGACTGCAGGAATTCTGCTGACAGAAATCACGATTTTGCGTTTAAATTGCTTCCTTCAGTGGCACTTTCATCTTTTTCTCAGTGAAGCTTCTGGCTATTGCTTTTGATTCATGCCAGCAATTTGTGACCCCAGGGCTGGGCTTATATGTACTCCTCTGCAGCTGCAGGCGCACTTACTGCTTTAGTGCCTGTGCCTGAGCAGTTTTTATTTATGGAAATAGCGTACAAATGTGTAGATACTGTTTATATGGGAGTATTATAACTTCTTCATGACTTTTCTTCCTCCAAAACAGAGGATGTTGGCCTGTTTACCTGTACTGGGTGTAGGTGGCAAGGTTTTGGTAGCAGGGGGAGAGGCCAGGGCTGCCCTGTGCCGGACGCAGATGGGTCCAGACAGCTCCAATGCACCCACTGCAGCCACAGCTGAGCCCATTGACCATGATGGTGGTGCCTCTGGGAAAACATATGATTAAGAACAGGTAAAAATGCTGGGCAGGCAGAGGAGTAGGAAAAAAAAAAGTGAGAAACAGCCCTGTGAACAGTAGGGTCAGAGAAGGAGGAGAGGAGATACTCCAGTCACCAGAGCAGTGCATGGAGAGGACCACAGTGGATAAGTGTGAGGAGGAAGGAGTGGCAGGCAGGAGCTGTGATGGACTGACTGTAACCCCATTCCCCATCTTCCTGCGCTGCTCAGGGGAGGTAGAGGAGTCGGGAATGAGAGTGAAGCTGAGCCTGGGGAGAAGGGCAGTGTGGGGGGGAAGGTGTTTTAGTGTCTTTGCTTCTCACCACCCGATTCTATTTTAATTGGCAATACATTACATTAATTTTCCCCAGGTCGAATCTGTTTTGCCCGTGATGGTAGCTGGGAGTGATCTCCCTGTTGTTTACATCAGCCCACGAACTTTCCATCTTATTTTTTCCCCCTGTCCTGTTGAGGAGGGGGAGTGAGGGAGCGGCTGAGTGGGCGTCTGGCAGCTGGCCAAGGTCAACCCACCACATTACCGTAGCTTGGTAAAAGTTGAGATTAAATTCAGTACCAGGTAGAACTGTTGCTCCGTGGCTGTTCCTCTGCCTTCCTTACTGCCTTTTTCAACTGAATGTCTTCTGAGCATTGTGCAGATCCAGAGACACACTTGCATGAGAACTGAATTCTTTTGCTTTTCATTAACACTCACAGATGTTTAAGCAAGTCATTCCTCCATGTTTCTGTTGTACCTGTATACCTGTAACAACATCGTGGCCCTCTGTGGCAGTGAAGCATATGGTCTAACTCCATATCATGAGGTTACAGTATTTTATTTGCTAGGTTGAAGGAAGGGATCTAACGTATGAATAGCATCCAGATGGACCCAAGGAAGGGACACAGAAGGTGAATGCAGCAAATGTACTTTGGAGATAACTTTAGAGGGAGAATCATCCTCGTGGAAGCTGGAGAGGTGAACTGATAGTTGTACTTGCTCGTGTCCTGAAGGTCAGAATTAGGTACCTCTCCCCTCCTCCCTCTATTTGGGGAGGGAACAGGAACAGAACAAGACACAGCCATATACGTTAGTCTAAGCTCAGGAAACTACAGAATAGGTCTCGGGTCCATCCGGATGGTGCTTCTACATGTCTTCGCTGTGTAGGAGGTGCTGCCTTGCTCCAGCTGTGACTGCATTGCTGGCAGCTCTCTAGCAGGAGAGGACGTGCCTGTGGCCAAACAGAACATCTCTCTTTGAGAGTGCTCTTTTTCAGATCTTAGATGTGCTCATTAGAGGGCAGCAGAATAACTCTTCCTTTTTCTAGGTCAGTTCTATGTTTTTGAACGATACTTTTCTGCTCCACAGGACACAGAACAAAATTTTCCAGTTCCTCCTTCAGTTTTTCTTAGTGCAATAAGTATATAAAACAGCAATGCTCGTATGAAAATGTCACCCAGTATAAAGAAACATAGAGCAATTATAGTAAAAACTTGCTGCTTGGAAGCTTGTAAGTGTTGCAGGCTCAAATGAGATGGAACTCCTCTAAGATTAAACCACAAATGGCTAGCATTGTATGTCGAAAAGCAGCCAAAGGAATGTTTCACAGCTAACTTGTTTTTTGCTCTGCCTAATTCTTATTTGACCTATATGTCCATATGCATCTATTGATTTGTTTGCTGAACCCCAGGTGCTGCTGCCGCCACCTTTTTCTGCTTGAAGAAAATGTTACAGAACCAGACTTGCTTCATCTGAAAGTAATCTTTAAATGAGGTCTGATAGTACGCCCCCCCATCCTCTATAATATAAATACTATAAATAATTATGGCACAGTCTTTAAAGGCTAAGTGAGGCTGGGATTTGGAGCCCAACATCACAATACTTAAATGCATTATTTATTATGTAACATTCACAGAAGAAGGCTGTAGCTTTGTTTGACTTTGCAGCTAGTGTATTTCTGGCTTCAGAAAGATCTGTGTAGAAATCCTGGCTAGGAGTGAATGTCTCCAGTGCACATCTTATTAGCAATATTTTGTACACTGTTGACCTCTCTGGGGGATGTGAGCTGGTTCAAGGCAGCTGGAATAGCAGGAAAAATGGATTTTTCAGTTTTAGCAGCATTAGCCATTAGTTTCCAACAGATGGCTCTAATTTTGCAAGATCCTCAGTGGAAGCAAAACTTCATTAAGTAGAAGAAAATGAATATTTCAAGAGATGTGCAAATAGGTTTTGTGTCTTGAGAACCTTTGCTGAATCTTCCTCTTCCTGAAGCTCCTTGGCCTAGGGTGGTGGAGCATGTGTGAGGATTGGTGGGGGGAGACATGACACCTTTCTCTCTTTCCCAGAATGTGTTGGGTGTTTTCACATTATATCCTGCAGATTTCCATATCTCCCTCTCCCCTACCCAAAGGGGCATGTGTCCACCCGAAGGGGCACATAGCTGCAGGTTTCTCAGGACTTGGTAGCTGCTATGTGTTCCTCACATAGGTGGGGGCTTTAGCACAGTAGGGTGTACTTGGCTGCAGCTTTCTGTCCTACATTATTTTTTAGGGTGGCAATATCCAAGCCCGCAAACCTCTGAAGTGGAACAGCCTTATTGATACTGGCAAACGTTTTTCCTGGCACGGCAGCTTGGATAAGTCCTACCTCCTGGAGAAGTCCAGATTGTGCTTTGCACTCTCGGTTTGGGATCAACTGGGAAGCTGGCATTTCTTCATGTCTTCGTTGCGACGCCTCAGCAAAGGCAGGACTAATGGGAAGGTCCTCATCAGGAAAGGAAAGCTGAACAAAGCCAGAAAAATGTGAAAAATGTCTCATACCACTTGGCAGCTCTTGGTCCATTAGGTAAAAATTAATATCCTGTCAATAGGGTAAAAAGATTAAGCTCAGTCTTACACCAAGTGAAACACCAGGGATGAGTCTGTAGGCACACAACGTGTGCATCTAAACCCATTTAACTGTTTGGTCCATATTAGGAAATTAGCAGGCACAGTGCTCATGCCAGCAGCACTCCTCACTGCAGAGAAATACTCTTCCTGCCAGCATCTTCCGTGCAATATGGAAAGATCTTCTGCTGGCCCTTCTTTTACAATGAAAGTTTCTCTCTTCTGAGAACTAATACGATATTTTGTTGGGGATGTGGGTGTTCTCAGTAGGTGTATTTTGGGCATGGTGAGCCTAAGTATTGCAAGACTACTGCTTGGAAAGGGGTGTGTAGTTTTTTTGTTCAAGGAACACTTTCTTTACAGGAATGACTCCAGACCACGTTCCCCTGTGAGCATGGGGATACTGAAGCGCAGAGAGGTGAGGGGACAGCTAGTTCTCAGGACTCTCTGATTTGATGCTCTAGTCGCAGACCTGAGAAGATCAAGGCAATGCCAAATGTCTGGCTGCTCTGAAAACTGACAGTAGGGAGTGTCAGAGAAGCACCTATTATGGTTTGGTCCTTCCCCACCCCCTGTTACTTCTTTTAATGACATGGATGTTCTTGCAACAGCTCTCTTCTGGCAGCTGCTGATCTCATCGCTGCACAGGGAAGATGGGGCTGTGGTGAGAGCACCCATTTGTGCTAATGCTGGCGCAGTATAAATGCTGTGCAGCAGTGCATGCCATTTGCTGGGGCTTGTTATTGTCTGCATGTGCTGCTGGCAGGGGTATAGAGAGCGTGAAGTACGAAGTGGCGGAGCCCTGTCATTTTTTTTAAATTTTGCTTGCTTTAAAATAGATTCTACCAGGAGAACGTCATTCCAGGATGGGTGACTGATCCTGTCCTGCAAGTTTCAAATAAAGAAAAGGGGAAGAGGTGATGGGATGGAGGAAAAAAAATAACTTCTGCCTCTCCTAGAGGGGCCCAGATCTTGATTTTCCTTTTTTAAAGATTTTGTCTTTGTTTAAGTCAGCCAAATGGGCATATTGGAGTAGAGTGGCTTACTCTAATTTTAAGACTTGTTTGAAAAAAGGAAATCGTCTTGTGTGAGAATCATTGCAGGAAAGACAAAGGGTCCCCGGCAGAGTGGTCAAGCCCAGCTTTGGCAGGAGATGAAGAATGCCATAGGAGGTCTGTAGTGAAGTAATGATCACGGTGGTCTGTCGAGGGGCTTGGTAAAGCTGCGGGACAGTGCCCGTGTGTCCCCTGGAGCCAGGCAGAAGAGGAGCAGGGAGGAGAATGTAGGGCTGTTCAGGGGGAAGATGCTGTGGGAATGTCATGTGTTGCATAAGATGGCAGAGCTAGTGATCGTATTAGTGCCTCAGGGCTTTTGGGAGCTCTAAATTGTTCGCTGAAGCAGAAGAAAGTTGAGACAGCACAAAAGCGGCAGCCACCAGAAACATCGGAGGCTGGAAGAGGCGATGAAGCAGTGTTTGGACCAGCTCCACTTATGGGGCAGTCTGTGCACCCATGAGGAGTGAAGGAGACTTGTGGTGCTTGGGCACCTCCTGGAGTGAGTGTTTTCATGGGTTAGGCTCATTGGACTGTGTAATCAACACCACCACAAAAAAAAAAAGATAGTTCATTGTGTCACGTTTGAATGCTAGAATTAGTAAGACCTTTTCAAGGTTACAGGGCCATTGTGATCATACAGTCTTCATGCAGACACTGGATCACCTCTGTTTGTGCTTTAGGGGCTTCTGCTTGGCATCTTCAGTCTTGATCTTGTGGTGAAGCGTTTACTTATCAATTGTAGTCAGTTTTATAGTGCTCTGAAGAAAAAAGTCAGCTTGTTTCTGGTCCGGACATAACTTGCCAGCCCTTTGAGCTGGGAGGGCTGTGTGCTTATGTCAGGCAGGAGTGGGTACCTGGGTGCAGCAGGTGCTAACCTGCAATATGTGCTTGAGATTGGGAATTGAGTTATCTCTCTACCCCATCGCAGACCAGAGTAGCATGGATTTCATGCCTCGTACTTCTCCAGGCAACTATTTGTCTAGCTCCATTCTTCAAATGCTTTCCAGTTTTGAAATCTGCTATACGTGCTCCAAAAAAAAGAGGGGGGAAGAATGGGCAATGAGGTTTCAGCAATGTTACACATTGCTGATCCTGTGCGTTGGTTGTTGCCCAACTGTATGTAGGCAAAGCTGAACGGTGAATTGGGGGCTGGAGGTCAAATACATGCCTGTCGCAAACAATTTGGGAAGCTTTCCTGGGTATTCTCATCCTCCTTCCTACTTTGTATTTATGTTAGTGTGGCAGTCCTCTGTGTGTGCAGCAGGTTATAACACCACTTACAACGCAAGTGGTGTTGGAACTGACTGATCAAAATGTGACCGGGATCGAGCTAATAATTCTTAGATTGTGTAAATAATGAAAGTCTGCTGGCATTATACAGGCTGAATTGTTGAGCTGTTTTCCGTGTCTAAATCTAAAATTATCTTGTATATGTTGACTGAGCAGGCTATCGGGTAAAAGAAATTAATATGATTACATTCAATATATGGCTGTTCAGCGGTAGAAGATACGGTTGGACTTTCTGTTCCCTTGGTACTCCCAAACTGTTAGGTGTTTGGGTTTCCTGGTGTGTAGGAGCTCTGACAGCTGCAGATGGCGGGATTAACTCCTTGACGTACGGCTGTGCAATAGACAGGACAGCATGGGGAGGGGGAGCACGCTACACTAATCTACCACAAAGACTTAAAAATCAAGGGCAAGCTCTGACATGTGATTACTTTTTTCATTTCCCTGTCAATGCATGGAGTGTTGGGAGTGGGGAAATGAACCCACGCCACGGGGAGCCTGAGACCAGACATATTAAAGAATCCAAGGAAGTCCGCCAGGAAAGGAAAATTAATCAATGGTTAAAATAACCTAGTGGAAATTTTGCTGTGGTCCTAATGAGCTCTGAGTAAGGTTCAGAGTAATTACTGCATGAAAACTCTGATCGGAGCAGTAAGGAAGCTTCTCTAGAAACTCTCCTCCTGCTTTTCTTTACAGTGGTGTGTAGGCATTGCCTGAGTACTCATGGCTGTGAATGTGTAGAAGGTGATGCCAGGGTTCACTGAGCTTTAGCACAGGGGCAGAAAAAGCACACATGCCTCACCATAAAGGAAAAAGCCATTAGCCAACCTGGATATAAGAGCTTGTAACAGTGTCTGCAGTCAAATGCAGTCCTTTCAGAGCATTTGTGTTTATCTGTAGGTCAGTTTTTCAGCATTGATGCTAAAGGCGTGGAATATGAGCAATGATTAAATGGATCAGAGCTCTTTTGCCTGGAAAAGATGACTGTCTGAGAAAAGAGGAGCTGATGAAGTTTAGTAAAATACGATTGCCACAGAGGTGAAGAGAGATTAGACTTGTTCCCAGTCTCTTCCAGTGAGATAAATGGAAGAAATAAAAAACTAGAAGATGCTGTGTTCAGGATGGGCAAAGATCCTTCAGGAAAAGGGCAGTTAAGTTGTAGGGCTCCTTGCACACAGGTGTTCTGAATTTCTGGTACCTACATGAGCTTTAAAGCAACTGGTCAGATCTCCCAAAATAAAAATACATTGGGGGGTACTAAATGCACCCACTCTATACTTGGGCATTCATCGCTGGCCCAGTTGGACATGTGGTATTGGCTTGCATGAGGCTTTGGTCAGGCCTGGTATGTTCTTAGCCCAATGGTACTATTTACTAGTGGTAAAGCTGGACACCAAGGCTCAAACTCAAGTCCTCAAAGTGTCTTCTGTTAAAGCTCTGTGAGGTTTTTGTGTGTAGCTTCTGCTGATGGTTGGCAGGAGCAGCGCTTGCTCACTGGACAGAGTGAAAGGCAAGGGTGGGCTGGCCATGGCTGTTCCCAGTGTGCATTATGTTAGGCTGGCTGCATCTCTCATGCATGTCATGTTTTGGGGTTTCCATTGTGTTTGCAACCCTGGCTTGCAATTGCAGGTGATGTCATATCTCCTAATTTGTGCAGATGCTTTAATCATGTCTACTGCATAACTGGGCAGCTGGATTTGTAATGCTATGGAGGGGACTTTTTTTACTGAAACACATGGGCTGCTAATCTTGAATTATTCGAATGCCAATCAGTAGTGCCTGTGGTACGTCAATCTCTGGGGAGCCTTGCAAAGAAGAGGTATTCAAATGAAAACCAGCAAAAGGATAGAGGCAGCAGGCTTCCTGGAAATGTGCAGGAGGGATGTTGGAGACTTCTCCTGTATTCATCTGTTCTGCTAGTTAGGCTTTGTACATGCCAGTAACGTCTGTCCTTGCAGCAGTAAGAGATATGTAGCCATGCGCTTCACAGCAGTGATGCTTTTGTCACCCTCTGTGTGCTGTGAAGAGCCTGCGAGGACGCTGGATGTTCCCTCCAAACCACAGTTCCAGTGACTCTTCTTTGTCTCCCAAAGCTACAGACACCTACAGCTGGGGATGGGACCAAGGGGATGCCAGGGGCACAGCTAAGCCGTGCCAAAGTGGAATTTTCTTGTTTCTGTCCTGATCCTAGTCCGAAATACATTCATGCAATAATTCTGCCGTTTGACTGTATTAGCATAAAGTTGTCACTGTATTTCTAGTGCAATTTAAAAACTGAAATGAAAATGTTAAGAATCTGACCTTGCACCGTTGCCTTTAATACAATTCTATGGCAGACCTGCTGGAATCGAGAGGATCTGATTTAAAAGTATTTTCAGGGGTTCAAGTTAGGCTTTGGGCTTTTTCTTCCCTTCTCTCTGTAGCATTCTTGTAATCGGCTGAAAATTGCTAAATCTTGCCAGTCTGTTTTGCAGTCATTAGTCTGTACTTACTTTCTTCTCTCCTGTGCTTCCCACTGGCCTTCAGATCTGTCATGGAATTAATTGGTGAGGAAAAAAGAAGAGGGGAAGAAATTTGTCCACTGCATGTGGCAGGAGTTTGCTGGCAGTGCTATCTCAGGTAAAGTACAGAAGTGTAACACATAGCCTTTCTGTAAGATACAAGGCATCTGCTCCGTGTTAGGGTGTACAGGTTTTGTCTGGAAAATAAGGGCTACGACCAAGACGGGAAATGTCCGGCTACTGTAGCACTAGGGAGGAGGGATTACTGTTAAACAAGCAAACAGGGCAAGAATATAGTCGACAATAGAAATGCTGACTCTGCTGGCCTGGAAAAAGGGTAACCTGAGCCCAAGTGGCTGGGAAGCAACTGTTTGGGGGCTTGGTGGAAAGCAGCGATCAGTTGTAAAGGGCAGGGACTGGATTAACTAGTGCAGCACTGAAAGGCAAAACTCATCACCAGTTATTCATGCACTACCTGAAAGAAAATAAGGTGGGGCAAGCCTTTTTTTCTTCCTCTTTGTTGTTTAGTCTCGCCCAGGATCAGGCACCGGGGGTTCCTTAGAGGCTTGAACCTTCTTCCTGCCCCTTTGTCCCAGCAAAGGATGCGTCTGGTTAACGTCCCAGCGTGGTCCTTTCTGCAGCCTGGAGCTTTGCTCTCCTGGGCTTGGGCATGTGATCATGGGAAGCCAGAGCAGCTTGTTCAGCACTTCAGAGAGAGACGAGCTTAGAGAGGCGAGTTGTCCCATAGCAAGCCTTGACCTAGGGAAGAGAAGCCTCCTGCCGTGGCCCCCCTTCTTCCCCTGCCCTGCCATCATGTGCCATACCAGTCATGAGAGCTGCTGTGATGATAGATTTCCACCCTACAGCGTATGGCAGGATTTTTGCAGCAGTTCATGTCTGGTTAAACTCTATGGCTGGTTTGTCGGGGTGACGGTGTGTAACGTATCATTTTGCCCAGTCTCTCCACCATCAAGCTGGAGACAGGGAACGCCCTTCAGTTTCACTGTGTCTGTGCTCCTGCTCTCAGCTAGCTTAATTAATCGCAAACTCCCAGTGTTACGTGGGGTTACGTAGGACTGGATTTCAGCCCATCCCACAGAGGATTGGAAGGAGTAGGAGGCTGCCCAAGCTAACTAACAGAGCAGCAGTCCCCGTGGTGAATCTGTTAAATGTACCTCTGATGCTCGGTCTCTGCATGCTGCAAAGTCTTGGATCGTGTGGTCTTCTGCCCAAACCCTCCTTCTCACCTGACACCCATTCCTAAAGCAGACTAGAGCTTTTAGTCCTCTCCTGTGTCTCTCTTCCCATTCTGTTTTCTTCTGTTCACTGGCTTATTCCAAAATTCAAGCTGTGTCTGTTTATTCCTTGCAAAATTCCCACATGCACATCCGAAGGGAAGTTTCTGTCATGCTTGCATCTTTAATTTAGTAGCCACATACTCCTCCCTCTCCACTTTGGGCCAAACTGGGCACTGGGGTGGCTGATGCAGTACCACTGATTTTATGTGTATCCTATACTCTGTATGTGTCTGGGACCAGTTATGAATTTGCTATTTGCAAACACACTACATATAACCTGTAAGACCATGTCAGTCAGGCCGCAGAGGTAGGCCTGTGTGTGTCACCAAATGTTATGCATATCCGCTGTATTTTCCTTCTTAGAATCATAGAATAGTTTGTGTCAGAAGGGACCTTTAAAGGTCTTCTCATCCAACCCCCCTGCCGTGGGCAGGGACATCTTCAACTAGATCAGGTTGCTCAGAGCCCCGTCCAACCTGACTTGAATGTTTCCAGGGATGGGGCATCTACTGCCTCTCTGGACAACCTGTTCCAGTGTTTCACCATCCTCATCATAAAAAAATTCTTCCTTATATCTAGTCTGAATCTACCCTCTTTTAGTTTAAAACTATTACCCCTTGTCCTATCGCAACAGGCCCTGCTAAAAAGTCTGTCCCCATCTTTCTTATAAGCTCCCTTTAAGTACTGATAGGCTGCAATAAGATCTCCCCAGAGCCTTCTCTTCTCCAGACTGAACAACCCCAACTCTGTCACAACCTTTCCTCATAGGAGAGGTGTTCCATCCCTCTGATCATTTTTGTGGCCGTCCTCTGGACCTGCTCCAACAGGTCCGTGTCTTTCCTGTCCTGAGGACTCCAGAGCTGGACACAGTACTCCAGGTGGGGTCTCACCAGAGTGGAGTAGAGGGGCAGAATCATCGACATTTTATTTCCCGCTTTTCTCTTTCCTGAGGTCCTTGTGGGGGAAAGTTTAGAGTCCAGAGAAGGTCAGCAAGAGACGAGGAGGTTGGACCTCCTGTTAGAGTGCCGAGGTATTGACATGCCAGAAGGAAGAAGCCTGTTGCTATAGCAGCTGGTGCTGGGATCCCATGTAACTTTGAAACCTTTGCATGCAAGATGCTCAGCTAGTGTGCAGTAGCACTGCATTGAGCACGCCTTGGCTTGCGCAGGAGGGCATCTCTCTGGCTGCCTGCTTTCTTCACATCAGGTGCTCTCCAAGAGCCAGTGTGGGCACGTTCTTCCTTGTCATCTGTATCTGAAAGCTACTGCATCCTTGGTATGCTTGCACAGCCTTTTAGCGCCAGCTTCCTGGCATAGCCTTCAGGTGATAGTTTTGTCGTGTTTTGTGGTCTTGGTGGCCTGATCTCTTACCAAGATCTCCCTTCTGGGTATTGAGACGGAGGTGTTGACATCCCAGTACCCCTAGAGAGTGAGTAGGAAAGCAAGAGAGTACTGTGGAGATGCTGGAAAGCTCATTCATGGGACAGTTACGGGACTGTAGGAGGAGAGGCACTTGTGCCGTGGGAGACTAAACTATTCAGCTGTTACTCAAGTAATCTGTGGGGAAGAAGAGAGGGAGGAGATCCTGTAGCAGTGTTCATCATAACTGTTCAACAGACAGATGTGGGAGATGTGGTCAGGATTCACCCCAAAAGCTCTTTATTCAGAGCATGCATTCAGGTTTCCCTGTTAGGAGTCCTCTGCCAGCTGCTCCCCCTCCCTTACCTCCTCCTGTCTAACAACATGGTTCTTCTGGAGTCAAACCTGAGGTAGTGTCTGAGTCTGGCTGGGAAATGAAGCCGTGGTGTCATGCCAGGTTCTGCCTCTGGTCGCTTCCTTCTCCCATACCACATGTTGCCTTATTTCCCGGTGGAGCTGTGGCGGCTGCCTTTTGGCTGTTTGTTCTTCTAATTAGGTCCTCGGGAAGAGGCAGAACCCAGCTGAGAAATCTGTAGCTGGAAACATTAAAGGAGAAGGTGAAATTGGGGAGGAAGGAAGATTTTTCAGGTTGTTGATGAGCTGGTGTTAAAGCAGGTCAAAACCTGCTGGTTTGATGTTGACCCCTGAGCTGTTTCTGAAGCCAGTTCTGTTTTGTACTTCCAGGCTGCTATCAGGGTAGGAATCAATGCTGGGATGTTTGATTAGGAGGTTTGTTTCTTCCCCTCCTTGACTGATCGTGAGAAGTCTGCATTTCTGTGGTTCCTGTGGGTGGGGGAGCTGTGCCTGCAAGGTGAGGGATGTGATGGGTCAGCCCAGCCTCTGGACAGTGAACTGGGTCACCTGCCCTCAGTGTTGCGGAGGCTAGACACAGGGCTCTCGGCCCTTTGAAGCACACCATTATGCATTTTTATTGCTTGGTTTGAACAAATCTAGAAGATGCTTGAAATCAGGATGTATTTCAGGATCCAGCTCGGCCTTGCTGCTTATTCTGTTCCAAACTATCAACAGGACTTTAACACCTGGGCTCCTGGCAGCATGCAGAGAGCAGAGGAGAGGACTGCACTCTGCCTTAGAACAGATTTATCTCGTGCCACAGCAGTTCAGCTAATCTACTTAGAGTAATTTAGGCACCAGGCAGTAGTATTCCCAGATTGCAGTCCTTCATCCCTTTATTATTTTTTTTGCGTGAGTTTAGTAGATCATTGAGGGTTTTCTGGTCTGGGCTTGGTGAAGGAAACTTTTAAACAAAAAAATCTCCACTAATCAAACTCTGAAATTGTACTTAATTTCCAGTGTCCTGCCCACTGCTGGAATTACCAAGTTAGATCTTTAGGCCAGAGGCATGAAGCAATGATTTTCAGGTTTCTCTTGTTTCTCAGGGCTTGGTCAGTGCTGTCGCTGCTGAACTTCTTACTATGACAAGATCTTCCCCACCTTCCCACGTAGTTTGGCATATGAGTTGGTGTACCGGGGTAGAACAAAAGGGTAGCCAAGTTGGGCAATCCCAATCTTTTGACAGCAACCAGCAGGGAAAAGCTGAGGAGTATAGCAGTACTTTCCTCAAAATGCTTAGCTGGGCACTTAAACTTCCAGTGCCTAATAACTATTATGAAAAACAAACTGGTGAGCTGAAGAAGTAGAAGGCTGTAGATACCGCTAGTGCCAAACCCCCTGAGCCCCACTGTTCTTCCAGTCCCGAGAGGTTCTGCAGATATTACCTCTGCCCTTGCTTGTGGGCCTGTCCGGGGGAATTGGAGCGCTCATGTGCTTATTCATGTCAGGCTGGAATAAAGATAACAGTTGGCCTAGAGTTATGTTGCTACTGATAAATTTTAACTTCTGTCTAAAATAGATTATGGGCACTTTAGACCTCGAGGCTGAAGTCTGAAAGATCAGTCCAGCTGTCTCAAACAACTTGTCGCTGCTGAAGATGAGGAGGCCTGCTTCCTCCTCCCCCTTCTCTTGACTATGTGTCTTCCTGGCCTGATGCTGACTTGATTTGGTTCAGCTCTCTAAACTAGCAGAAAACTAACCTGGTGGAAGCAAGTTAGGTTTTTCTATTGGAGATGCACACCAGAGCTGGGGTAGGAGGGTGTGTGGGAGGCATGGTAGAAGGCTGCTGCTGTTGTAGCTAAGCTCTTGTTTGCCTGCACCCTGAGCTACTCTTTGCTGGAGTCTGCCTGCTGTTGTTTCTGTGCCAAGTTTCCAAATGTCATGTGTTGATAATGCTGCTGGTATTGATACTGCTGCACATTGCATGTCGATCTTTCCAGAGGAAACAGCCCTGTCTCTGTGTCATTAACAGAGAAGTTGATTACAATTGTTTTTTTTTTTCTCTAGTTCCATTAGAGACGAGCAATCCAATATTGCATTCAGTATTCCCTGGAGCAGGTCAGCACCTTCCAGACCTCTTCCCTGCTCCCCAAAGCACCCCCGAGCATCCTGCCAGCATCACAGCAGAGTATGAGGAGTGCGTCTGCACAGGCAGTCCCCTCTTCTTCATAGACTGGGACATGGGCGGAAAGCCACGCTGGAGACTTAAATTAGCTCTCTTCCATTTGTATTAGAAGGAAGTTATTCTGATTTTTAACATGAATGCGAGGCTCTTGTGCAGAAACGACTGCTCTCGCTGTGCTGATGGATATTTGCTGATTGATGGGAGCAATCCCTTTAACAGTAGGTGGGGTGTTGGCATATAGAGACCTTGGAGTGGCGTGCTGGAAACATTGCCTGTACAGGCATGTAGTGGAGAAGGCTGCTAGTGTGCCAAGAAGGCAGATTTACTGAATAGAGAGTTTACTAAATTAAGTCAAGGCTCCTTCTCTGATGCATAGTCTAGCAGAGGCTGAGGCCTGCGTACCTTAGGTGTGGCTGGCTACACTTCAGGCTTTTTGTCTGTTGCCTGACACGTTTTTCTGGAATATGTATTTTGGTGGAATCCCAGCTTGATTATAGAAGCTGAAGCACTATTTTTGCTTAATGGAACGTCTTTTGGGGTGGGAAAGCAGAGGAGGGACATTTCAGCTTCCTTGTCACACCTCTGTTGCTGAAGTTGCTCCCTCTGAACTTAAAGGCAGACTGAGCCTGAGGCCATACAGCTCCCTGGACCATGGTGGCATGATAGTCCTTCCTACTGATCGAGCATCCCCTCTGCTTTCTGAGCATGCTCTCTTGCTAAAAAGGCATCCCGAGCTAGCTACTTGCTATGGACAGCATTAAAGGAATGGATTCAGCCAGGGACACCTGGCAAATCCTTTTCCTCAGGGCTAAATTGACTCATGGGCTCAGGGTTCTGCACAACTGGAAGACAATGCACACTTCAGATGCTAATTTAGAAAATCTCCCAAGGAGAGGCAGGCAGACTGTTAGCTGGGAAGAATACTTATGTGGATCTTCAAGAGTTTTTGTCGAATTTCTCCCAGTTTCACACATGTGCTTCCTTTGTGTCCTTGTATTTCTGGACACTTGTGAAGCAGGGAGAGCTTCAGGACTAAATTTTAGGCAGTCTTCTCCTAGTTTGGGCAAGTTCAAGTCCTTGTTACCTTTGGAATAGGGGCTGCCACGGGGAATGGTGGGATGCAGAGATCAGGCTTGGACATTACTTTTGGGCCAGCTGTCCTGTTTAAAAAGTAATAGGTTCAGATTTTTCTGCAAAGAACTGATTGGCATGAGCACGGTTATTTCTGAAAGGGAAGGTGCTGGGGTGAAGTACTTGATGCCCCTCTAGCAAACTAGAGACTGAGAAAGTAATGGAGGGGGAAAACCTCTCCTCTCCCAGCTTTTCTCTGCCTTTTGCTGTGCCTCTGAATGCTTATTCCTTCTCCACTGATGAAAGGAGAGGATAAAACTTGCCTGTTCTGTGCCTCAGGTGCCCTGTAGAGAAGAGAAGGCTGAGTGGGTAGCCTCTGCAGGTCACCAGGCTGGGAACAGAAATGGTCCTCCTGCCTTCCTGAAAGCATCTCTTCTCCCCATCTGCCCAGGTGGGCTTTCTGTGTGCTTCGGTTTCGCCATGGCATCAATTGCCTGGCAGCCCTGCACCTGTATGTTGGAAGACAAGCCTCACTGTACACTTAATGGTGTCTTGTGGATGTCCAGCTTTCTTTAATGCCCATGTTTCTGCCCCTTCCCTAGCTGTTCCTGCTTTCCCTCCCTCCATTCTCTCTGTGCAAGAGCTTCATCCTTATCTTCCTGTCATTTGAACCTATCATTTCAGCCAGTTTTGACATTCTTCTCTTGACCTTCATGGCTCAGTTCTTCCTCCTTCACTGTGAAGACATCTATGATGTGATCTGTTCTCTACTCTGTGCGCGCTGCTGAAATTCCTGTGCAAGTCCCACTTATTGCTGTTCTTGGGGTGGTTTTGTTTTTACCCTGAAGTTATGTATCTGCATTGTCTACTCAATTCAATTTCTGGCTGACATTGTTGTATTGCCTGGAAATATAATTAAGTATTGATCACAGTGCACTCAGCAGTCAAATTAGTTAATATATTAATTATGTGTAACAGTATGTCATTCCAGTAATGTTTGTTACCTACCAGCTTAAGTAGCGTTGTGTGTGTGTGTTGAGAGGAAAGGCGTAGAGACCTTGGAGTGGCGTGCTGTGTTTGCTTTCATTTTTGCCTTTTAATAGTTGCAAATCCCTTGGCCAGTGGTGGTCTGGGCATTGCTATTTTGCTGGTACTGTTGTTTCTTGCCTGTTCCTGCTCATTATTCTCTGCTGGTCATAAATTTCCAGGAGAAGCCCTACACTACCTCAGTGGTTACTGCTAAATCCTCTCATCTGTTGGAAGCCAGGCTGGAGTACTTCCAGTTAACATCCCGCCTTCTGGGGGCTTCCTGGAAAGTGCTTCTCTCTTACTCAGACGGCATATCTGTCAGTGGTTGACCTGATTCAGGACCTGAATAGGTGCTTGCTGGAAGATGCCTTCCTCTGCCAGGTCTCCACATCAAAGAGGGTGCAAATAAATGCAACTTGTCCTCTTTGCTCTCTGCTGGTCTCCATTGCTCCGATGCTCGCACCTCCCTTAGACCTGCAGAGAGCCTACAGAGAGCCATTGTGGATACATGGCTTAAGAAGCACAGATGGGAAAAAAATGTTTCTCTGCTGTGAAATCTTGCTACCAGTTCACATTGGATTCTGTCCATCAAAAATCTTTGAAAACTTCTGGTCAGAGGCGGTCTTTAATATGAGCTGTGTGCTTAACTTGAAACTGTGTCTCTGCTGGTTTCCCCAGTGCTACAACTAGCATAAAAATATCAGGTAGACTGACCTGAATGAATGGGGTGGGAGATAGAGAGTTTTCTCCTTTGTGTCCGTCCTGCTTAGTTACTGCAGTGTCTGTGATGAGCTAAACTTGGTTTTATTATGAAAGTTTTAAGATGTTTGGGGATTTAAATACTGGGCTAGCCAGTTACGTGGCAGTTCAAATTAGCATAGTTGCAGTGTAGCAGGACCTTGCACTTGGCCTTGTTGAACTTCATGAGGTTCACATGGGCCCACTCCTCCAGCCTGTCCATGTCCCTCTGGGTGGCATCCCTTCCCTCAAGTGAATCAACTGCACCACTCAGCTTGATGTCATCCACAAACTTGCGGAGGGTGCACTCAATCCCACTGTCTATGTCATTAATAAAGGTATTGAACAGTACCGGTCCCAGTAGGGACCCCTGAGGCATGCCACTTGTTACTGATCTCGATTTGGACATTGAATACCCAGTCTCAGCCAAACTAGAGAGTCTGAACAAACCTGCAAGAAGTATTTTCAAATACTCAAGTCAAATTGTCCTAAAATAGAGTGGATGGACTGTAGAGTTGAAGACCATGGTACTTGTGGTACATCCTGCTCTGTATGGAGTGGCTGGAGCTGTGACTTGACTTGTGGGACATGAATGTAGGGAGGGCAATTAGATTCAAAGCTTGGAAATAGCCATAAATGAAAACCAAGCTTGTATGCTGCTTGGAGAAGGGTGAGGGGGACTGTTATTAGAAATATCATTTAAAAAATGGTTTGCTGTGTCATTTTCCCCTTTGGACAAATGCTGTTGCTGACTCAGGTGATATCAGAGTGAGGTTTGCCTGCATAATGCTGCCTCTGTTTTTGTATGTTTTCCAGTTACATCCTGCACTCCTTGTAAGCACACAACTTTGTAAAAATTTTTTTACCCTAGTAGTGTAGATATAACAACTTCTCTCCATGTTTTAAGGCATCTCATGGAGTGGTCCTGCAGGATGTCTGGTTACTGTGGGACAGTCTTAGGGCTGTTTTTTCTTTATAGAGTCGTTCCTAATTTGCATTTTCTAATGAAAAACTGCCTAAAAATCCATTTGTATCCCTGAATTGTTTGTGAGGAAGAGCCAAAGAAAATTGGGAAAAAACTTTGAAATAATTTCATTTTGCAACAAAGTGGAAAGCATTAAAACAAAAGGATTTTGATGGAGATAGTTTTGTAATCTCTGTTAACCTATCCTTAAATTCTGAAGTAGTTTGAATTTGGAATCTGCAGGCTTTCCCAGGACAGAAGAAGCATTTGCCACCAATTGTTAGTGTTTTAGCAAAAATCACAGCGAGGTGTGGTGTGCTTCTGCACAGCGAGAGGACGGCACTTGGAGACCATCCAAAGGGCAGTCTGCTTTACGGAAAACTCTAGAGACTGAAAACATTTTCAGGCAAACTGAAACGGCCCAGGGATGCTAGCGCTGTTGCTGTTACTTTGTGCCGTGTTTCCATGCAAAGCTTGTTCTGACAGCCTGGGTTTACTGTGCACTTCTCCAGGAAGGAGAAGGGACAGTGGAGAAGGGACAGAGCTGCGCTTTTGGCCTGCGCAAGGATCTTAAGCTGCATGTTACTGGAGAAACAACATCTCTTTCTGTACCTTCATGTGTATTTGCATTGAAGTAGATGCAAAGGGAGGGTTGAAGGTGCAGCCTTGTCTTGAGTTTTAGATAATATTTAGCTGTGTGACTGTTTTCTTAGTGTCTCTTCCTTCCCCAACTCTTACTGTCAGGTAAAGCGTATGCTGCCTTCACTCAGCAGTACCAGAAGGACTGACCCTGGGATTCCTCCTGCCTTTTTTCCTCCATCTCCATCCGAGGAAAGGTCCAGCTGCAGCTCTTCCTGCTGGCTGCATCCCTGCCTTGTCAGTTGGTTAAGGCAGAGGTTCCTGCAAGTGCTTGTTTCACTGAGTTGCACGGTGAATGTGGTCCGGTTGCCCGTCCTTCCCCATTTCAGTTGAAAGAAATAATTTCAGATGATACTGTCTACATCTCCCCCGTGTCCTGTTTTAAACCCAGTGCAGGAAAATGGCTTTAGATGCTAAACCTGGATTCAAGGGAATGAGGAAAACTCAGTGCTCCTAAACAAACCAATGAATCCATGAAATGTATTATCTGGAGAAGTGGCGGGGAAGGTGGCACTCTGCCCGTAACACATTGTAGTGTCTGCTGTAATCCCTGACGGACAGGAAACAACTCCACAACTTGTTCTAGGTATCGTCTCGCACATCCTTCCACGCATGGCTGGTTTGCTGCCAGTGCTGCAGTGGCACCTGACAGTGACATATTTGCCTGTCTGCCTTGGAAGTTGTTCCTCTGAGCATCTTTAAATACTTTTTTTTTCTCCCTCTTCCCTACTGTTGTCTGCCCTCTCTCCTTTCCCCATCAGGCCACTGCTTTGGCATTGAGGGAAATGCAGCATAAAATGAAGTTCTCTGCTGCGTATTTTGAGGAAAAATACCTGTGGTTAAAACACAGCTATGGTAAACATACGAGTGTGTTCATAAATATGAATAAACCGGTTATGTCTAAATCTCTCTTGTGCACGACTTGCAGGAGCTACAAAATTGTCTGAGGTATAGGATGGCTTCAACTATATAAAACTGTTAAACAGTAAAAATCAGTACTTTGGATAAAACAGAAGTCTTTTGTTTGCAGTCCCATTAAAGGAGTTCTTCAGAAACTAAGGACTGAAGTGGAGAAATTCAGGTGGGAAGAAATCTGCCTGTTGTCAAATCTAGGGAAGGAGAATGAAAACTGGTTTGCATGGTCACCACTAAATCCATGCATTGAGAATGTAGGAACAAGTAGAACTGAGCAGAGCTGGCTCCTCTAAGGAGCTGAAAGAGCAGCTTTATGAAGTGATAGGTAAGAATACACTTGTAAAAGAAATGCCAGGTACCAAAACAAATGCAAGAGGAAGCAGTGGCTGGAAATGAAAAACTTTCCCAGAGAATGCCCACTTAATTGTCTACTAGCTAATATACACTTAAAAGACAAGGAAATTATGCTAAATTAATGTTTTGCTGCATTTTGCATAAATTACAAACACCAGGTAAAATCAAATAGTGTAACACTTTCAGATCTAGATCTTTCAATATGTAATACTGCAGAAGGTATTGAACTACTGATTTATCAAACTTTTCAAAGGACAATGTAGTCAAAGGTAATCTCATTAGCAGGAATGGAAAGGGTATTTTGGGGAAAATCTCTTTAAAATACAAGCCTGCAAGGCATTGTCAAAAAGCATAGGGATGTTTCAGTATTCTGTCTCCCTTAGTAAGCCCTAAGGAGAGAATTTACTCATTGGTAAACATGAATTACTTTTGGTCTCAGAATAAATCTCATTCCAGATATTTGTTGCTGTTTAAGCTTTTATAGAAATTGTATTCTATTCTTCCCACTGCTCCCTATCGAAACTGCAATATCCACACAAATACCTCTTGTGCATATATCTTTCTTTGTTGTTAAAATATAAATTTTTATCCTCTGTGGAATGGGACTTGCCAACTGTCCAGGTTGTGCTGGGCTGTGGACTCCCTGGAGTTTACTTCAGTGGTGCACCTTAGTGGTGTCCATGGTTTTGTACGAACCTTAAAAATATTTGCTGCAGGAGGTAAAGACAGCTCAGAACTACACCTCCGCATGCCCCCGGTACCTTGTTTTCAGGTTGCGATGGCAAACCAATGAGTCATTGCCTTACAGATGCCTGCTCGAAGGAACTCTGTTGCCAAGGTGACTTTTCAAATACTGTTTTTGCAAGGGCAGGTCTTTTCTGAGAAGGGAGCCACAGATCTGTGTGCTTTCCTCACTGCATGTAAACTGAGCATGGGCTCAAAAGGGAATGGATCTGTCCACATCATGCTGGCCAGCCAGGAAGGTGGGTCGTGTCCTGTTGGGGCAGCTGGGAAGCCCCAGCTGTCTGTACTTCCAGTGCTCTTGCCTTATGGAAGACAAACTGGAAAGCAAAACCCTGCTACCCTGCGTGATCAGCAGGTGATCAGCGTGATCAACACACTCCAGTGTGTTGAGGCTGGAGTCAAGGGCTGATCTGCGCTAAGCTTGTGTGCTCTGCTGGTGGCACTGATCTTTTTTGAAATCAGCAGCAGGCAAGGGTAGGGATGAAAAATCTTCCATGGTGCTTTCCCATGCCATGCCAGGCAAGTGTTTTGTTTTTACAGCAAGTATCTTTCCCAAAGGATAGCCCTCCTATAGGGGCGTTGAAAGTAGGTGCACTTTAAGGTTGCAAGGAACTGCTCAAGATGATCTAGTTCAGCCTCTGCTCAAGCTGCAGATATGGCAGGTTGTCCAGGACTGTGTCTAGTCAGGTTTTGAATATCTCCATGGATGGAGACCTGGAGACTCCATAACGTCTTTGGGCAACCTGTTCCAGTGTTTGACTACCCTCACAGTTAAAAAAACAAAAAAATTATCCCAAACCCAAGTGTTTCAATGCGTGCCCATTGCCTCTTGTCCTGTCACTGGGCACCACTGGGAATAGTCTGGCTCCCTCTTCTCCTTCCTTCCCATCAGGTATTTATGCACATTGATAAGATTTCCCCTGAGCCACCTCTTTTCCAGATCTCTCAGCCTCTCCTCAAGTGAAAGATGCTCCAGTCCCTTAATCATCTTAGTGGCCCTTAGCTGTATTCACTCCAGTAAGTCCGTATCTTTCTTCTACTGGGGAGCCCAGAATTGGACTCATCACTCCAGGTGTGGCCTCCCCAGTGCTGAGCAGAGGGGAAGGATCACCTCCCTTGACCTGCTGGCAACACTCCTCCTAAAGCATCCCAGGACACCGTTGGCTGCCTTTGCTGCAAAGGCACATTTCTGGCTCATGTTGAACTTGGTGGCCACAAGGACCCCCAGGGCCTTTTCCGCAAAGATGCTCTCCAGCTGGTCAACTTCTCTTTGTTGCTTATCTGGAAGCACATGACATGGAGGAGAGGAGGCAGATGAAGAAGAGGAAGACAGTGATGGAGGGGAGCTGCAGCGCTGAGCCGGTGGAAAGCTTCATTGGTGGAAGGCTGTGACAGCGTCTGTGGGTGTGCACACCCTTCACAGCCGTTCAGGGGGTGGTCAGCGCTAACCCACTTGGTTTGATTTTGACCTTTCTCACTAATTGCACAGGAATCTTGTAACTAACAGCATTATGATTCCACATCCAGCTCAATGGAGAGATTCCAAGTACCTTGTAGCAGTGTGTGGTCTGCCCTTGCTGTAAGCCTTTCCCAAAAGTTAGTGCTTAAAAAAGGGAACACAGCCTCTCTTATCTTTTCTGTAGCCTTTTTACATGTGATATAATGCTCAGGGCGTTCTTTACTACTTCTTCCTGTGGCTGACCTCCTTGTCTCTGTAGTCTTTTCATGTCAAAGGTATGACACTACATGTGTCAGTCATGCTTGCACAAAGAAAGTGCCCCCAACACACAATCTGGAAAGTGATGTGGCTATTTAATTTTGGATTTGTTTGACTTTAAGCATGGCATTTGAGACTGCATGCTAGTGAGAGCTGAGGGCCTGAACTCTCAGATCTCTAGGGATTTTTTTTGGAAACCATCTCTGCAGAGACCAAGTGCCAGCCTTCTTGCTGAAGGGAGCAGGATTTTATTTTTCTGTTACATTGGAAGAAATGTCAAATTGTTCAAAACTTGAGAAAGAAATAGGTCAGAAGTGTCTGTGGCAGAGATGAGAAGAGGATAGTAATGAGGCTGCTTTCAGTCCTAGCTTACACCACGGCTGACCTGGGCTGTGAGTGCATGGGCTACTGCGGAGTGCTTCATACCCCAAGCTTACGTGCTACTTCCCAGAAATAGCGTGAGTGCTGGATGAAAGGAAGGGGAGGAATAGCAGCTTGCTAGGTTTCCACAGACAAGGGAAGGGATTGGCAGTTGAACAGAGACACTGCAAATCCTGTTGGATCAGGTCTCGTTCCCAGCAGGAGCAGGGAAGCAGATATAGTGGGTGTACTCCCAAGGGGGTTACGTGCTGCTTATTTGCAAAACTTTTGCTAGGGGTGGGTGCTGCAACTTTGGGAAGGCTGACGCCTTTGGGTAGCGAGAGCTGCCTGTGCTCCCAGGGGCAGCCCTCTCTTGAGGGCTTCGCATAGCACTGTTGTCCCCTATGTCTGAATTACAACAGAGGAAGCTGCTTTACCTGTACAGTAATGCTTAATGCCAGTATATAAGCTCACTAGCTTTCTAACCTGAGAGCTGGCAGAGATGCGCTTGTTCGTATTTCTTAAGGAATATCTTGAGCAGATCAGACTTGTTTTCCTTAGGTGAGGGAGGGAAACGCATAGTGGCACTGCGGGTCCAGGCTCCCCTGGCACTGCCTGAAGCAGCATTTGGCCTCAGCTCCACCAGCTTCTTGGAGACTTGACTCTTAGGCTTCTACGTGGATGATGAAAGCAAAGAAAGCCTGGCTGGTTCTCCCCTCTGAGGTGACTGGGGCCATGAAGTTCCCCTCAGAAGCTGGCTGGTGGTGTTTCTCTGCTAGCAGTAGTAAGGCAGGAGGTTGGAGATGGTCAGGTTTCTTGGCTGAGTGTGGAAAAACCAAGGCTCTGCTGCAGACTTACAACTCCTTGGATCAGCTTGACTGCAAGAAGCCTTTGCCATGCATTCTGCCTCACATGCAGACACTGCAAGTTCTATCTTCCATGGCTGTTCCCTATGTAATTTGCTGTCATCAGAGAAGGGTGTGCAAGAAGGACAAGATGGCTTGTCATGAAACCTGAAAGAAATCTCATGAACTGAGCTGTTTGGAGTGTCTCAAACGTGCACTGATGCCCTAGCCCCTTGCTTCTCTTTGGACTGGGTGACCTTTTCTAAGGCTAGAAGCTGCAGCAGCACTTGCTGACTGCTGCTGGGCATAAAATTCACTGTGATCACAGGTATTTAAACTGTTTATGGGGCTGCACAGAAAGCAAATACGTGCCAGAAGCAGCAAAGAAAAAGTCAACTTTTTTGGATGTGCCATTCCTTGACAAATAAGAGTATCTTATTTGCACTGTGGAACTTCAGGATACTTTTGGAGGACTTCTTGCTTTTTTGTTGGAAGAAATGTACACACACTTGTTGAATGTACATCACCCTTTTTTTTTTTTTCTGTGGACATGAAAAGGGATGGGGGGGATTGAAATGTCTTTTCCTGAAAGCAAACTCATTCTCCCAAAGCTGGAAAACCCTGTTTCTTGAACAAAATCATACCTGGTCTCACAAAGTCCCTAACATGGCATGTGTTTCGCAGGGTACCTGTCTGTGGGTGAGCCTTTCTGCGTTGGTTTTGTGGTTTTTGAAGTATTACAGCTCGGGGAGTACTGAGAACTGTTTTTTTTTCTGGGTGCAGAAGAGACATGAAGGGAAATAAGTAAAAAGTAATCCAGCATCTTTTCTCACAAGGATGTGTTGAATCCAGGCAGCAAGCTGTCCTGTCTGGTTGGTGAGGATACACAACTGGGGATGCTTTTTCTAGCAAATGATGTGGAGCTCCTGCACTGGTGCAATAACATCCTCAGCAGTTGCACCTTTTGCCAAACGGTGTTTTTCTCTGACCAGGGAAGCATTTGAGAAAGAGGTGAGGAGCTGTCTCATTCACTGCTTCCATGCTCTGTGGAAGAACAGCAAGAGGGTACCTCTAAGTCTGCTGAGTACAGAGGTTGGTTTGGCTGTTGCTCACTGTAGTCATCCAAGACCCCCAGAGAAAGGACAGCCAAATGTGCAAGCAGCAGGAAAAAAGGATGGTGAGTGATAGCACCTACATTATTCAGGCAAAACTGTGCATCTGAAATGAAATAAGGACAAATTAGTTTAAAGAAAAAACTATTAAAAAAAGGGTACTTCCTGCATGCAAAGTTTCAAGAGCTCTAGTAGATGTCAGGTGGTCACCGTTCATCCCCTTGGGTTTGCTTAAAGCCAGGCTTTCTGAAAGATGAGTTCAATACTTGGTTCACTTTGCCTGCTGTAGGCAAGTCTGCCTCTTCCTGTAGGTGCCAGTGAACACTTCTACAGCTGCTTTGTTTCCCGTGGGTCCTGGCTGCATCTCATAATGTTTTTCTGGTCAAGAAGGGGAGAAGCAGCATGGCCTGTCTGATATCAGACAGTAGCACTGTCTGTCTGGTATCCTGTGTTTCATTCTCCCTCTTCAGTCTCACCGCCTACCCAGTGACTCAGCAGGACATGCTGATAGTAAATACACAGTTTCTTTCAATTTTTTATGAGAAACTTTCCAAAACCAGCAAAATGTATGTGAAAAAAAGCATTTCAGTGCCCTGGACTAGTGATGGATCTGACCTAATTTGCTGCCCTCCAGGTTGTTTGGAGCAGGGTGGAGGTAATACAGGAAAGGCACTAATGGAAATTCACGAACAAAATAAAGCAGAGGCCACATGGTTGTCCTGCTGTCTCCCAGTGCTACTTCTGTGGATGTTTCTCCCCTAAGAAGGCTGCATGCTACAGAAATTGTGGTGGAGTATTTCTGCCTCTGACCCCACCATGTTTGTACCCTGTACGTGTTTTACGGGGAGGATAACTCCTGAAATAAGCTGACTTTTTTCCAAGAGCAAAAGATAACTTTTCCCAGGGAGGAACCTGCAACCTGGCAGATCAGATGAGCCCCTTGTGGCAGCCATAGCTTCTCTATCAGGAGGCTTACAGTGGTTTCTGGGATCTCTCTGTGCCATGAACTGGCAATGCCAAGCACCTGGCTCAGACAAGGCATTTTGCAGTCCTCATGGCACGCTTGGTTTAGAAGTCTAGGTTCCCCGAGACATGTTACCTCTTTCTGCCTTGGTTATGAAAATAACCTTCCAGCTGCAAAAGTGGCTTTAAGGACAGTGACACACTGGGCCACCTTGAGCATCCTCTGTGTGCCTATCTGAGACTGACCTTTGAAATGTCAACCTCTGTGCTGGGGAGGGCTGCTGAAAGGGTGCAGGTGAGAAGACAGAGGACTTCTCCTCTGCCTGAGGCCTTTTTCACTCCTCAGGAGGGGAGGTACTTTTACCTTGTGGCAGGGACTGAGCATGCCTGCAGCGCTTAAGACATCGCTTGGGAGGACAGACGTTGTCTCTGGAGTTGCCTTTCACCGACTACTGTGCATATTGTGACTTCTTGGTCACCTCCTGAGGGGAACTGCTACCACTTCAGATGGCACGTCACTTGTGCGCTTATGCGGCTAACTAGAGATGAGTCTTGGCTCTTCTGCAGAGCGAGGTTTCTTGCCCTTGCTGTAGCTGGTCAGAGCCTGGGGATGTTTACTAGGCCTGATGGAGGCATGACCTTGGCACGAGGACACAAGTCGGACAGCTCCTCCGGGTCTCGGATTGGAAGCTGGGCTTGGAAGTAGGCTCCTCTTTAAATAACCAGGAGATCTGGAAGGGTTGAGAATGCAGATTCCACTTTAAATAGAATGCCTTCCTCATCGGGGGCAAAAGCCTGCGTGCTGGTATAATAATTAAGTGTGAACAAAAATAATGTAGCTTGTTTTGGAACATAAAAAGCAAATGCTGTATCCATGGTGAAGCCTGCCCTGTCCCAGCAGCGGCTTTCATCTTCTCTTCCAACACTGGTTCCTGAGCCTGCTCAGGGTGGCAGGGCTTGGACTGGGTAAAACCCAAACACTCCGCCACCATGGTGTCTGTGCACCACGTACAGGCTACCAAGCTGTCTCTGGGGGCTCCTCTAAGAGCAAGGGGGCAAAGAGCCTGGATATCAACCCCCTGCTTCTGTCCTTGCCACCTCCAAGCCTCGGTCCCGCTAGTGACCCAGGCTCCCCGGACACTTCTGTGTCAGTGCTTTCTGGAGGGGAAGTGGAGCTGGAGGTCACCTGGTTGGGAGCTGAACTGTTGGGTGGGGTGAGGGCAGCGAGCTGCCGGGCTGGCTCCCGTGGAGCACCGTCTCTGCTGGAGGATATCTTGGCTGACTTTCTGCCTGGCCTGTGTTGTCCCTCAACTTTCTTCCTAGAAGAAAAAGAATACCTTCAGTAGTTCTGCACTGGCATCTTGTCAGGTCACACCACTGTTGTGTTTGCCCCAGGAGACTGTGGTTTAACATTTCCCAGGCCCTTTCAGTGTAAAAGGGTATCAGACAATTTACAAGTGACACTATGTAATTTAAAAAACAATAAAAAAACCACACCCAATCTTCTGCTTTTGGATGTACTCTTTGAATTTCTTTAGTGAACTCACCCACAGCTGTAGGCATATGCTCATTTTTGCTGCTGTTACACAACTGAGGCTAAAATTAACACATCTGTTGCTGTTTAACTTCAATTTATACTGTACCCTGTTTTGACAAAATATTATGTTTTGAGCAGCAACAGCTTTACTGTTATGTATCATTGGAGTTATGGGAATAATATTTAATACTCTGTGCTATTTCTTAATAGCTCGTACCAAAGGGGGGGACTTAGTACTCCACTGCAGCTTTGCATGGGGGGGGGAACAGATGCCTGGTCATGAAGGACCCTCCTCTGTTCGTGTAGCATTGCACAGGCACAGTTTATTTGATATTTCTGCTCATATTTGATATTTCTGCTCATGGCCAAGTCCTCGAAGTAATGTGGTTTCCTGGAACTGTGAAGCCTGCGTTTTCACCCTCTTGGTTGTGGAGTCAAACTTAAATAGTGGGATCTTGGGGCTCAGGGAAGCCCACAGTGTTATGGCTTTAACCTAGTCCAGCTTCTTTCTGAATGCCTAGAAAGGATAAAATGGGGACTTTTAAGGTAGGATATATATTTTTCTTTAGTCTAAGGAGTCCTTTATGAAAAGCAGTCATATATATATATTTTTTTTTTTAGTCTTAGGAGTCCTTTACCAAAAAAACTCAACCCTTCTGAATTGAAGGAAGCCGTACTGAAAAAAATCTGCTTATCTGCCGTGAAAGCAGGATCCTGAGGATTGCCAGGAGTAGTATCAAACACTTGATGTAGGAGGCAAAAAGCTATTGTGGTTTTTTTTTTTAATCTGTTTATATTTGAGATGTTTTGTATTGTGCAGATCAGAGGGAAGAAAAAACACATCCTCGCTAAAAGGAATAATTGTCAAGTTTACAGTATGTAAATTACCCTCAGCTAACGTAAGTGGGTTTTCCTCACCTTTCTTCCGTGCACAAGGTTTCAAAGGCAAGTGTTGTTAAATTACATGTGGAATGGGCTGGAGGGGGGACCAAAACCCTTCTGATTTCACAGAAAAATAATTAAACTGGAACTGCGGTCTGGCTTTGATCTCAGAGGTGCTTGCAAGCTAAATAAAAATAAAAGACTACCTTGGGGACAGTCTGTGCTGTTAATTAACTAGCTAAATTCTGCCTCCACTGTTCACCAGTGGGTTTCCAACGGCTTTGGCACTCAGCATCACGACGGGAAGTTGCCAAACACAACTTGGCACCTTCCAGCAGCAAAACAACCTCCTGAGGGGCGGGGAGGGGTACATAAAATGGAGGTGTCCAGGGAGCAGGTGGTGAAAAAGGGCAGAAACTGTCCACTTCACTAGCTGCTCACGGTGGGCAGAGGAGGGGTCCAGCTCCCCTCCCCGCACCCCTCTGGCGATCTGCAGCTGGCGGGTGCTGACCGCCGCCCCCGGCCTGCAGTGAGGTTGGGCTTCTGCCAAGAAAACAGCTTTTGTGTTTCCTTAAATATTCCGCTGCTGTTTGGGGAAAAAAAAAATCTGAATTGATGTTATTACTAGAATTGGCCAGCTGGCTGAATTTTTTTTTTTTATTTTCATTACAAATCCTGCCAGGCGCTGTTTTCCCAATGAAGTAATGAGCGTGTTTTCAGATAAGGGGGCAAATCTCCCCGGCACCGCCGCCGCTGAAATCTGGACAGGCTCAGGCAGCCAGAAAGGCAGGGCAGAGGTGCCTCGTGCAGGCAGCCCTTCAGAGATCATCAGGGCGTGATTTGCGTTTCGGCCTCTCATGATTCATCCTTTTTTTCCCTGAAACCGCAGGAACATGGGGTGATCGGGGGTGGGGGTAACTGGGAGTTGGTTATTGGAACATGCAATTAGTTGTTTTAGCATCTGCTTTGATACCACAGTGAATGGATTGAGGAAATTTGCCCTTAACATGATTAGATGTTTGTCTCTGTTATTGCCTGGCCCTGCGTCCCAGCGGCTGTCCTGCTGGCCTGGGCCTAGCAGGGTGCCCGTGCATTGGTGCTTTATGCAGGAGACAGAAAAATGGATAGCAGCACCAGTCACGTGCAAACCCTTCAAGACATCCCTGAGCTTTGTAAATAAGTGATAGCTTCTAGGTGTGGTTTTATTTCTTGCTTCTTGGGTGCATTGACTGCAGTAACATATTTTTCTGGGACACGAGGCAGTGAAAGCTACAGCTTCATTCTCCGTGTCCTCTAGAAACTCAAAATGTGGTGGTGGTTGTTGGCTTTATGGAAAAGTTCCCCCAGCCCCAGCAGGCTTGTTCTGATCTTAAGACATTGAAATTACTAAATTATGATCCTGCTTTTGTTTAAATCATCCTGAAAGATTTGCAGCTTCAGAGAAGTTGTCCACAGTGAGTTGTTTTCAGAGTTGCACTGAATTCCTTTCTCCTGTTTCTTTTGGGGAGAAAAAGGGTATTTTTTCTTTTCCAGGCTTAAGAATAACCTAAGGTGAGAGGAGTGGTCTTTGGGGAGCTTGCTCCTCCATCAGCATTCCTGTAGCACAATTCCCAGCACATTTCAGCAGAAAAGTTGACTAAAGTCAATTTTGTTTTAAACACCGGAGATAAGATAAAATTTTATAGCATCTGCAACGGATCTCCAGTAGAAATATTTGTGATGTTATTTTACTTGGTATTAGATATCAGTGATCAACAGCTGTTTTCCAAATACTGAATTTGGTATATAGTAGGTACTAGTCTTTTTTACAAGCTGTTAGTAATCGGCTGCTCCTTAGGGCTGCCACGCATCTGGGTATTTCAGACCCTTTTCAGTCCTTCCCCTGCCTGCCACATGCTGTCTGGGAAGGCTGTCTGGGCAGGCATTTAGGCCGTTGCTTGGGCAGGCGGATGCCGATAGCCATGTCAGGTTGCCATTCCCCCTCCTACCCTCGCACATGTCTGCAGCCTGTGTTTTCCTTCTTCTTAGCTTTATCAGCCTGCATATTTTCAGATTAAAACTTGCTTTTTGCTCCCAGTTCTGGAACCTGTAGGTCCTCCCATCTCTTGTGGGTAGTCTTCAGAAGAAAATGCCAGCTCGCAGGCCAGATTCATGCAGGAGTGCAGGACACGGGGCAAGGGTCTCTCAAAACGCTTTTCTCAAAGAGCTGCCTGGTCTGAGAAAACAGGGCCTATGGTGCTGATGATCTGATCTACTTGCCCATTTCTCATTTCTTAACCAACAGCGACCTGGGTTTGATTTGTTCGGCTAAAGGTTGAGGTGTGCTGTAGCCCCCAGTCTGCTTGCAGCCTGCCTGACCTGCCAGCAAGTTCAAAATCACCAAGGGTTGAACAAAATATTATGGACTCTGCTGTCTTTGGGAGGTGTCCAGCACTGACTCTGTGTGCAGGAGCCAGGTTCCATCTCAATGTCTCTCTTTTCCTCTAGGTCTAGAAGAAAAAATGGTTCTTTCCAAAAAAGAAAAAATGAAGCTGAGGAAAGAAAGATGGCTACAGAGTAAGTACTCCTCTGAAACACGGCGGTACCGTGGGCATCACAGAGCGTGGCTCTGTTAGAACTCTTTGTACCTGGGGTGTGGGTGGCAGTGCTGGGCAGTGCTGGGGGGAGGCTGAATGCTTCTCAGAAACCTTCACATCTGCTCACCAGCACGTGGGATAAAAGTGCCAGGTATTGTGTCTCAGTGTTTAGAACTGAGACTGAGTCATTGCCCCAAACCTACTTTTGATCTTCCTCCACGTGTAATAGAAGTGACTACGTAAAACCTTTATTTGTCCAGATAGGACACTGTTCCCATGAGGTGTAGCATGTTTCTCTATCATCTTTTAAAGCTCTGGTACAGATATGACTAGCTGTATAGTGGAGCTCCCTGAGGAGCTGTGGGGACGGTAGGACAGCTTGGAGCTGAGCCCCACGCGCCCACCAGCTAATCCCAAGGATCTGTGGTGAAAGCCTGCAGTGGGCCCTCCTGCCCTTCAGTAAGGGAGGTCTCTGGATGCTGCTGGTTGTGTTACTGCTCTTTCCCATGTGCCACAGGTCAGTGAACCCACTTACCAGACAGTCTGGCCTTTCTTGAGGCTGTGAAATACGAGCTAAACAAAACCAGCCCATGGCAGAAATGCTTCTGTTTCCTGTGGGAAGTGTCTGTATTTTTGCTTCGACTATCTCAGCACAGTAAGAGGTGCTGTGCTACCCAGTGTAGCAGAGGGATTTCTCTTGCCACCTGGAGCTGTTCTTGGGACAGGCATTTCCCTTAACTCCCTCCTGCCCAACAGAGTTGCTGACAGACTGTGTTTGGGGCTGAGGGATGTGGCTTTCTGCCGCACCATATGCTCTCAGCTCCTGAGCTCTGAGCTCAAGTCCATCAACCTGTGATTTAACCAGTCGCAGTGAAGGTGTCTCTGGCTCCTCTTACATAAAGAGCTAATAATTTAACACCGTGAGTGTGAAGGAAACGTCCTCCCTATCACCAACCAAAACTTCCAAGTGCCTTTGACATCTGCAACCATCGGTGTCCCTGTTGGGCACAAAGCATAGACGGCTGTGCTAGTCCTAACATCTGGCCTGCTGGCTGCACTTTTAGTGCTCCTAAAGGTCTCTCCTTGTCTGATACTCTTATGGGAACAGAGGAGGGGACTGCTGGAGCACAGCTGAGCTTTCCCTCCCCTGATACCTGGACTGGTACCAGGTGCTGTGGAGGAAGGCATGTCCTCAGCAGCATTTTATGACAGAATCCACAGTAAAAGGGGTACATGGGACTCTTGTCTTCTGCAGGAAACAGAGGGCACACTCCTGCAGTGAGGTGACAGCACTGCTCCCATAGTCAAGGTCAGCCACTTTGGAAAAGCCCAGGAGCAGGATCCCTACACTCTCTTAATCCTGCCCTCCTGCATATATGCCTTTGTAGCATCAGTCTTTCTCAAGATCACGTATGTTATTTTGGCCCTGCTCCTCCTGGAGTGGCCTCTTTCCTCCTCTCTTGGCTCTGAAATTACTAAGCTGAGGGAATACAAATGAAATGCAGAGGCTTTGCTTGAAGGAGAACACCAAGATAGAAAACTTCAGGACAAATTATCTGTCTTAGAAGATACTAGGTATTAGAAGTGCTTTACAGATACAGAAGTACCTAAATTGCTGGCTCTCTTGACTCTTCCACTAAACTTGTGGCCAGTTGGCAAATACCAGCGTTCCCTAGCAAATGCTTTGCTAAGGGTAGCAAGTACCCGGGGATTTCTGTAAGAAAAGTCAGCAAGTGTTAGTACCAGGTGTGCAGCTTGTTACTGAGAAAAATGGAATAGCTGGAAAGAGCCTGGATAAACATCAATAAAAGAAATTATATTATTATTATTAGCTGATGGAGCAAAATGAACTGGTATTTCCAGAGATGGAGATTTTTAAATGAAACTTGGCATTCTAACATTGTGACCTTAAAGAGCTGCAGTCAACTGAAACACATTGATTTTTATCTGATGCAGATAACTGCCAATTCTTTGTGGGTTTTGCAGTCTTTGCCCCCCAAAAAAGAACCCAACTTGGACTGCTGAAGTTGTTATCATTACATCCTGTTTTCCTAAATCTTCCCAAGAGTTTGTTGTTTCTTCTTGTCCCAGGGCTGCTTTTGTGACACTGGATGCCAAGACCCTGGGAACTAAAGTTCAGCCCAGTAGTGCAAACGCAAAACTTTGAGATTTCTTCCATTCCAATAAATCATCTCAGGAGAGACTAGAGAGGGAAAAAAAATATGTAATGCTTCAGTCATTAGAAGTATGCACATTTAAAAATACATATATCGCATGGCTCCTCAGACGAATGAGACTTCATAGGAAAAGAATTTGGGATGTTTGTGCAGAATCAGGTGTCTGAAAATTTTGAGCACATACTGTTTATGAAAGCACTGAAGTAGTCAGCTTCATAAAGCCAGACCAAAAAAAGAAGTGATGCAGAACAGAAAGCTGGCAGAGATTGCTGTGAGGAGAAGCGTTTACGATCCAGATTTGTCACAAACTTCCATGTACAGCAAAATTGCAGTTCATGAAAAACTGTTGCTCTTCAACTCAGCTGAGTTGGGGAGCAGACAAGACAAAGATATTAAAGGAGCCAGCAGCTAGCCAGTGAATTTGAGTTCTGCTTTCTTGAATGTGGGTGGCAGGATTAGACCCAGAATTGCAGGTGGCATCCTGCCTGCGGTCTGTAGAATGGCTTGCTGCTTTCGTGTTCCCACCAAAAATACTTGTGCTGATTCGTCCTGCTTCTGTGGCCATGCTGCCGTTGGAAGCTGTTGGCCTCCCTGTGTCGCCAGCTTGGCCCCATGGCTGCTGGCACTGTGCTCCGTCATGTCCAGACAAGGAGTTTCTAACTCAGCGCTGAGGCTTGTCCTTGCAATACACTTATCATCCAAGGCAATAAGCAGAAGCCTGCTCTTCCGCTGTGGCCTCTGCTGGGTGCATATGGAGGAGGTGGAGTCCACCATCATGTACCGCGCAGCACTGGTACCCCTCGCGGGTGTCAAGACAATGCAGCGGGTTTCCAGGCCTGGTGATCACCTGACAGAAGGAAAAGGAGCTCCTGGATCCCACTGAGCTCTAGCTGTTTCTGGTGGCATCTTCAAGGGACTTCTGGGACAGGTTGGGGCATCTTGGAGCTCAACTGGAGGCTTGTAGCAGTGCTGGGCTTTTGTGGGCTGTCCTGGAGGAGAACATGTTCTGCTGGGGCTCACCCTGGAGGCTGCTGGCTCTGTAAGGCTTTGGCAGCTGCAGGACCTATTTCTACACCAGGGAGCCTCGAGGATTGAGGCAGAAGCCTGTGGCTTTCAATGCCCACCTCCCATGGCTGAGAAGGGAGACTGCTGTAACATTTGTAGAGCCTTATGTGCCCACAGCCTTGCTCAGAGCTGCTGCAGGGAGACTGGTAAACATGGTCTCAAGGAAAAGCCAGCTGCCTCTGTGTCTGCCACTTGGTGCAGTGCTTTTCTAAGGGCACAGTTTATCCAGCATCTGACTGCTTGAGCTCTACCATGAGTCATGAAGGTGAGACCTTGACTTGCTCCAAACTAAGTAAACAACTGAAATTAAGTCCATCTTTTCTGCCTGTGCTAGGAGACCATTGTTCTGTCCCAACAGAAAAGCAGAGATGGGGCTGTGACTGTTTGATGCCACATGTGGAGCTGACTGTATTTGGTTTGTCCCTTCCTCTCTTGTTTCTCTCTCCTAACTACATGCAACATCAGCATGGTTTTTTCCACCCCAGCACTCCTGTGCCGTGTTGCTGTGAGCAATGAACAGTGCAAGGGATGGAAACAGTTTAGACAAAATCAGTCTGGGGATTTCACTTCCCATTGCAAATGTCAGTAGAGATGTATATAGTTATAAGCAAACACAGCAAGGGAGGGAACTACCCAGCTGCACTATTTTCAGTCTTTCCCTGGTTTAAATCACTTCTGGCCTGTTGTTCCTGTAGATGGTGAAGCAGCCTATGAATTTCTTAGCTCAAGGGTTCTCTTGCAAACGCTTCCTCTTCCGCCAGTAATGTCCTGTTTCTGATTTAGAAATAGAAAGTGTGAAGCTAGCCACGCAGAAGCAAAAAGCTGAAGCAAAGCGGAAAGCAACACCTGTGGTGGGAGACATGCAGCTGTTGATGGAAGCCCTACCTGAGCTCCCCGACCTGACCACAGGTGGCAGGGGCAGGAAGCCATCCAAGAGGTATGTGCCATTTAGGGGTGGGCTGTGTATTTCCCTTCTTCCTGCAGGATGGAGTGCCCTTCAGCTCAGCTTGTAGTTACAGACAATGCAAGCTCAGTGCCAATAGTCAGCAGAACAGGGCCTCATTCTCAACTCCATTTCACGCCTTTCCATGCTTCACTCGCTGCAAGAAAAAAGCTTAAATGTGTCTTCTGAATCCACAGCTAAGAGGGGAACTGTACTGCTCAGATGAGGCTTGGCATGAGACAAGCTGGGAGCAACCACATGCCCTGGGAGTTGCAGGAGTGACACACAAGTCTCTAGAGTGTAATGCTGCTGAGCTCACCTGAGAATCGACTTGAGGTGTTGCGTCCTGCCATTCTGTCCTTCCAGACCTCCAGGCTTTCTCCTGAGGCAGTTCAAGCCCTTTGAGCAGAGCTTTACACTCTGGCCAGACTCTTTGTTCACCCCGTTGGCTTGCAATGTGACTTTGGACAAGAACAGAAAGATGGTGTTTCCATTCCCTTTATTGTACTGAAAGAGAAGGGCTATTTCTGATCCTCTGACACCCACATGTCAGCCGTCCCAGCCAGCCATAGGGTGGGTTCTGGTTGCCCTTACGTTTTCTCCTTTTTAATGCAGTGCTCTGCCTGACCATCCGGTCAGTGTTGCAGCTGCTTTCGCATCCCCCAGTGCAGAATAAAAGTGCTCTGCGTGCTGCACAAACGCTTGTCCCTCCTCTCCAGTTGCTCGGTAGGGGTTGGAACTAGAAACTTGTTTTGACCATAATAAGAAAGCATTTGGATTAGAGAACAGCCAAGAAGGCGGCTGTCTGGCAAAGCACCCTCTTCGTTGGTTGCAGATCAAGGCTGGAGATACCATGAACCCTCTTGTGACTTGCTGGATGCCCCAGAAATAAACTCTGACCCAGGTGGGACACGCATCTACAGAGCTTGGCTGAGTTGGCAGTTCCCTGTGCTTCTGGAAAGCCACTCCTCAGACAAACAGCAGCTATGAACCTTGCATCTAAGCACGGGAAAATATTTTCTTCCTTAACTTGGCTTCTAATTCTTTGAATAGCATTTTTTTTCTTTTTTTTTTTTTATTCTTTATGCAGCCATTCAGTCAGCCTGGGCAGTTCATTCTTTCAATGGGAATGAACAGCAAAAGAACATGCAGAGTTTCGAGTCTTGCAGAGCACTGAGGGTTGATTGGATGGAGTTCTGGGCCAGGGCTTAGCCTGAATAGGTGGCTTTGCCCTCTTTCTCTGATGATGTGCCACAACCACATGTGGCATCTGACTCCAGGTTCTGTTCAGGGGTCATTCCCCCTCATCATTTTTCCCCAGCCCCCTTGGTGACTGAGCCCATGTTATCCAGGAGAGTGGCTTGCAGGAAGTACGTATAGGGGAGGGAGGACTTTGGGGATTGCTTTCCCAGGTGCTGCATAATCTAGTACCAATACACAGTGTTGCTGCAGCCTGCAATTCTGGACCAGCTCAAAAGATAGAGTAGAACTGGAAAAGGCTCAGGGACAGCTGACAAGGATGACGGTGGAGGATCTGGCACAGCTTCTGCGCAAGGGGTGACTAAGTGAGCCAGGGAGTCCTCAGCCTGGACCGCAGATGGAGGCGAAGAGGCTTGGGAATGTAATAGTCTATAAAATCAAGTGTGATGTGGTTAGGAAGTAGTTCATCTTCTTTTCCAGTATGAGAAGTAAAGGACATCAAACATAGCTAGCGAGTAGCCAGTTCAGTGCAAGCAGGAGGCTCACTGCTCTGCACAGCTCCTTGCTGCAGGATGTTGTGGCTGAGGGAAGCCTGTGGGTTCAGGTGAGACCTGACAAATCCAATGAGGAGAGCTCCATGGAGGGTTACTGCATGTATATAAACTGCAGCTGGCACAAGGTCTCTGAGCTGCAAATACTGGAGAGGATGTGGCTATATGCTTGCCTTGGTCTTATCCCTCTCTGGCCATCTGCTGCAGGCAGCTTCAAGGCAAAACACTGGCCAAAATGGTCCTTCCAGCTACTGCAATCGCTCTTCTCTTCTGTAGTATGCTTCATGGCAGAGGATGTGTGACACATGTGGAAGCATTCGGTGGTCTTGCATGAATCTCCAGTCTGACATCCTCAGAGAAGTGCCGTCAGCTCCTTCTCTCTCCAAACCCAGACCTGCTGTGGGAGTGTGGCAGCCCTTCTCTCCTTTTGGAAGCCTGTGCTCATACTCTGGCTCTGTTTTCACTTTGGCTGCAAGGCTCTGGTGTCTAGAAAGCCCAGTGGACCTGCGGCACAGCAGGGTAGAGAAGCCCAGCCCTGGCTGAGAATTTCGGGATTGGCCAGCACCATCTGCAGTCGGCACAGCGGAGGTGGGAGCTTGGCATTGACTGATGTCACCCAGATTGCCTGTGACATGCCAACCAAAAAGCAGTCCCCCTTGGTACTGGCATGGAGGAGCTACAGTGCTCTTCTTCCCCTTGCTGGCTTGTGGCTTCCTGGACTGCATGAGGATGTGTGTGCATAAGTGTTTGAAATATCAGAGGCAGCTTTTGTAGGATTTGAATCATTACATAAATGAAGGGTAATACTCTGGTGATTTGTCAGCATTATTAATAAAAGATTAGATTCTCCAGGAATTTGATCTCCTGCTGGGTAAGAGAGCATTACAGTGAGGTTTTTCTGTTTTATAATGAATGAAGGCAATGAAGTGTAATGAAACAGGGTTACTAATACGGTCCAAGTGAGCAGGCAGTGTGCTGGTGGTTTGGTGGGGGAAATTCGGGCAGCAGCCCTTCAAACCTGCCAAACCAGTGGGGCAGAGCTGTTGAGTGGAACTGAAAAGCCTTCAGAAGCATCGAGCCCTTTAAAATAGTGGGGTGGCTGAAAGGAAAAGTGGGCTTGCACAGCCTGAAGCAGACCCGCACCCTTGTGGCGTGCTGCAGAGGAAGCTGTCCCACCAGGCACAGACTCTGGGGCACGTGGTCTTGTATGGCCCGGGATGCACTCTAGAAAGGCTTTCCTTTAAGCATTGTAACCCTCTGCAGAGCTACTCATCTTTGAAGGGACTGCCATGGCGACTTGGTGGCACACTTGTCAAGCCCCTGCTCTGGTGACCTGGGTTGCCATCCAACTTGAGAAGGGATTTCTCTGTGCTTCTGTGAGCAATCCAGGCAAACTGGGACAAGAAATTGTTCCTGTGCTGAGCAGTTAACGGACATGAAGAGAGCAGAGATGCTTCCTGCTCTTTCTGTGTCTCGCAGTACCAGTGGACACAGCAGTGTGACAGGAGCTGCTCGAACCCCTGTAGCTGTTTGTCTGCTCTTGCTGATCGCCGTTCCTCGTGAGCTCTCAGGCCTGTTTTGTAACACCAGCAGTGCTGGGGTGACCTCGAGAGGGACTGAAGGGTACAGGAGCAGTGCGCAGGCATTGATCTGCCTGGCTACTCTTTCCTGCACAGGCTCTGTGCTGCAAAGGCTGGCTGATATACATCCACACTGTTTGGGTTTGTCTGGGTTGGCAGGGAGCTTTGATGCTGGGGCACACTGTGCTGGGCTGAGGGTAAATCAAATGTGATTGGGGCAGTGGTGAGAGCAGCCCTCAGCAGCTTGGGTCCACCAGGATCCCCCTTGAGGAAAAATAAAATGGGCCAGGATGGAGAGAAGGAGAGATGAGGAAAAGGAGCAAGAGGTGATCGAGTAGAGAGGGATGATGAAAGTGAGTGGGGTGAAGGAATATGGGGCAAGGGAGGAGGAGGAAAGGAAGAACGAGGAAAAAAATGCAGAATAAAAGGATGGAGGGTAGTGGGTCAGAGAGGGAAATAGGAAGAGGAGGTCACTGTAACACTGCCAACAAGAGACCAGATCCTGCTATCTTGAAGAGAAAATGAGGGACTGTCATGTTTCCTAACCTTGAGAAAGCTGAAGGGCTCTGGGGCAGATCAGGTGGGGGAGGTCCTGGCCCCCAGCACCCACCAGTAAGGTGAGATTCCTCCTTGAGCCCTGCCCCAACAGAGGGGTGGGAGGCAGACCCTCTTCCCGCCTTGGGCTGTGTGCTGGGGCTCAGCTCCAGGGTGAATCGGAGGGGAGCTGCTCTGTGGAGGCAGACTCTCTTCCCCGCTTGCTTCTCCTGTTTACCTCTGTATCTGTGTAACCCTGAAGAATGGAATTTTCTTCTCCTTTCCTTAATGTCCAGTTCTACCAGCAACTCCCCTTGTGCACTTCAAGTCCCAAAAGCAGTTGCTGCCCTTCCTGCGTGTTCCCTTGCTTGGGCTCAGTGCTTGGCTTTGTGGTAAATCTCTGCCGCTGCTTGGCATCGGGTACCATGTGCTTCCAGCATCCTGTGCAGGATGGTATTACACCTCTGGTCTCCTTGGACTTTGCCCAGGAATAAGAAATGGGTGCAAAGAGTGCAGATCTGTGCTTGCTGCTGTGCCTCAGCTGCACATAGTGCACCATCCTGCATTCCCATGGGTCCATCTTCTTGCAACTTCATGGGTTCTCAAAACCTATGTTTGGTGGCAAAAGCTGAAGCTCTGTTGTTGTGCTTTCTCTTTAGCTAATCTGTTTGCAGCTGACTTAAACTGGCAAGCCTTTGACGAGGATGTGTTCACAGGGAGAAAGGAGTATTGCCATTCTTTATCTTAAAATATAAATGACACCTTACACCCCAGTGGTCCCACCACAGGACTTGAAGCAGGGCTGGCACTTCCCTCTTCTTGCTGAGTAACTGTGGCACTGTCTATAACTGATGTCTGCCGATGCTGGAGCTCGGCAGCATTAGCAAGGAACATGAGATGTGCAGAGGTGATGTGTACCTGGTGGTGAGGGGAAGTTCGATGAGATCTTTTCTCTAAGCAACAGTATCGGTTTGACCTGGAGGTTAGCAATAAGCAGAAAGTGATCTGGGCATGGACAGCTCATGACCAGTTCTAGAATTAAGTGATCTGACTTTTCTTTAGTGCGTTTACCTCCTGCCCATTTAATCCTGACTCCTGAGCTGTTGTCAGTGTGTGGCAGAAGGAGTTTGCATCTCCATTACTGTCTGGCTATGGAAATAATTGCCTTTCAGGACAATTTCCATACAGGACAACTACCCATACTTTCTGGGAAGGCAGATGCAGAATCCCTGGACTCTTTCCATCTCCACAGCAATTGCTAAATTACCGCTCCTCTATAACACTCTCTCACTTCTTTTGTTTCTTCTCTTCCCCAGCCATGTAAAAGCAAAGGCAGAGCCAGCAGACTTCTGTCTGATGAAACAAGCTCAGAAACGCCAGCTCTTGTAAGTACCCAGTTATCAGTGTGTCCAGTCCCTGCTGAGTGTTACAGAATGGTTGAGACTGGAAGGGACCTCTGGAGGTCAGCTGGTCCAACCCCCCCTGCTCAAGCAGGGTCACCTAGAGCTGGTTGCCCAGGACCATGTCCACACAGCTTTTGAATATCTCCAAGGATGGACATCTCACAACCTCTGTAGGCAACCAGTTCCAGTGTTTCAGTCTTGCTCACCTGAAGGCCCTAGAAGAGGTCGCAGCTTTGATTTTCCTCTTTACATAGCGCAGGATGTTTGTGGGTGTCCTGTCTTTGTCCCTACCAGACTTGGTCAATTCTAAATGGATTCAGTCTGCTTCCGCTTCTGTCTCGTGTAACATCTAAGCAAAGAGAGCACAGGAAACTGCACTTGCTCCTTTAAGAGTTCACTTTCCCTGTCTCATTGAAAAGAAAGTGATGGCTTGGGCCTCCTGTTTCAGGACAAACCCACATCAACTGTCATCTTGTTCCTCCTGGCCACAGTTGTCACTTCTGGCTGTACCAAGTGAGTATGTCTTTACTGTGTCTCTCTGTGCAGCATGGACAATGTGGTTATCAACCAGGTGGTGCGTCCTTTGTCTTGGCTTGCTGAGTTGGAGCAACATCCAGCTGTGGCTCAGTCTTTTATGACACCAGGCCCACGTAGCTCTAGCTGATACCCTTCAGGAAAGCCTCCTGTGGTTGTGTAGATGAGGAGCTCCTGGAACTCTGCATAGCATCAGGAGCTACAGCTGTTCTGTTGGAACACCTCTGGGATGCTAACTTATATGCCGTACATCCCTTACGAGGACAGCTGTCCATTGGCATCTGCCAAACCTTTTCTTGTAAAATGAAGCACTAAATGCTTTTGAATAATTCCTGGACTTGGTTAAGGGTCTGGCAACTCCTTATTCCTCTGTATAATCTGTTGGATATTTTATACTGCCACCAGGCATCAAGAACTTAATTTCCCCTCAGCACAGCTCTCCTGGGGCTAGGCACTGTGATCTGGCAGTGTTTACTTCCTGTGATGCCTGTTTCCAGGATTTCTGTCAGTTCTGAGCCATTCAACTTCAAACTCAAGCTGAGGAGAACAGCCTACAGATCTCACCACTGCTCTCCAGCACACTCTGTGAATACCCTTCTCTGTCTGAAACTGGCCAGTGTCAGTGCTGGGATGCCTTTCTTGCTCAGTTCTGCCTTTCTGGATGAGTCCCTCCTTGGCTCATTGCAGAAGCCCAAGGGTCATGGCCTCGAGTACCACCAGTGAGTGTCTCATTGTGCTGGAACTTATGGGTGAGGAACACTGCGTGAGGAGGGACTTGTATACAGATCTGAATCCAAATAGGCAACTCCACCACGATCTTCTGTATCAGCAAGCTGTTGATCCCCTGTGTGCCCCCCTCTTCTCCTCTGCACAAAACTGGACAGATGCACTGAGTAGTGGCATGTATCCTACCGTAGTGGTCTGGGAAGTCTGTGCTTCTTGGCAGGGAAAAACTTTGGAGGAAGGTCTTTGAGGTTTGTTTTCCAGGACGTTAGTTAGTACTGGAGGTTCCCTAAGTCTCACCCCATTGCCCCAACTGCCACAACCCAAGCTTCAGGTTTGGCTTCTCTCTCTGTTCCTCTGGCTGGGGCAGAGCTGGTGTTGAATGGAAGGGCCCTACTAGGGAGAGAACTAGCTGCATGCTGCAGGCTGAATAGCACTCTGCTGACCCACAGCAACTACTGAGAACATGGACATGTGTGTCTGGCTGGGCTGTGGAGAGCTTAGCAGTCTGAGGGAGATGGGGAGGTTGCAATGGATGTGACTTATGTGAAAGCTCACTTTTTTTTTTCACACTCCTCCTGCTCTGTTCTTCTTCATCACTGCTTTCTTGCTTTTTAAGACAAGACCATTTCCACAGCAACCAGCTGTGACCAAGCATGCAAAGGTAATTCTGTCATGCTCCTCCCATGGTGTTTAACTAGTGTTGCACATAGGATTACCAAGCCTCTATGTTGAGCAATAAAGAGGGTCAGGAGATGAGTTCTCGAAAGCAGAATCTGCTTTTGTCCTAGTGCACTGTGAAGTAGTTTTCATTCTTAGTGATTTGCTAGATACTCACAGTCTCTTGTTCCTGATTTACTAGGGAAAAGCTCTAAAAAAAAACATTTCCAAGTGATGCTGGACACTAATATGATTGTTTCTGTCTCTGTGGCATGAGATCAAGTCTCTGGCTCCCATGAAGTTGGCAGCAATTTGAGCTTTGCCCTTGGATAAATTAGGTTTATTTCTTGCACTGTTTCTGAGGTTTACACCCAAGATCATTCTGTCTGTACAGAAACCCACTGCTTTATGAGTTCTGTTCTTATCTGCTCAGTTCCTTTTGCATGAGGCACTTAGCATTTGTGTGTTATTTTTCTTTCCTCAGAGAGGAGGAAGTGGCTCGGTTTCATGAGGTCATCACCAATCCCAGGTACAGAGCCAACCCCCTCATGGCCATCAGCGAGCATCTCTCCAAGAGGCTGAGGCAGGAGGAAGAAGGTAAACCCCTCTAGGGTGTCATCTGGGACCAAATGTGCGCACTGGAGCTGGTGTGAGGGCTTCAGGCTGCAAAGGAACACATCACTAACATGACCTCTCAGCTACTTTAGTCCTTGGAAGCAGTTCAGCAGATTATTAAATCCAACAGTCCTGTTTTCTGTCTGCAGGAATAATGCCGTTCTCTCCTGACAGTGGCAGCTGCTCCTTGGCAAGCAGCCTGCAGAGAGCAGGGTGTTCTGTGAGATCTTTGTGCAGACATTAAGCTCCCTGTGAAGTGTCTTGACACCTTTTCCCTTCTTGTGAGCAGGCACAATTTCTTAAATTGTGCCAGTGGCAATGTATCTGTTTTCTGTCGTTTCCCTCCCCTTTCTGACAACTCTGAAAAGAGGTTCCCTGTTGCTATGTTGAGATGGTTCAAGACCCCAAGCCCTGGAGCCCAGAAGGCTGTTGTAGAACTGTGTAAGGACCGATGCTGCTGTTCAGAGACATTGTTTTATGTGAGAAATTTAGCTTTGGAATAAACACACTTTCACACAGTACTTAGTTTGTCTGGTTCTTGTTTTTGTAAATACGAATTGAAATACGAGCTTATTCCCATCACTGGAAAAATGACTTAAAAGAATGGGGTTTTTCCATGTGTACAGTGAACCACTAGACTGCTGCTGCAGCATGCAACAGAAGCCCTGTGAAATTGCAGATCATGCCTAACTTGGACTTGCCTTCCTCCTACCCTGGAAGTGTGTGCTTTCCGTGTGTGATGCTGATCCCTTTTGACCTGTGTCGTGTTCCCTGCTTGGCCTGCCCTATAGGAAGCATCCCAAAATGTGTCCTGGCTGCAGGCTGTGAACTTCAGCTGGTCATTTACATGTTTGGGTTTGGGAAGTGCTGCAGCAGGGGGAGGCCTTTCCTTCTACCAAACACCAATTTTCACAAAACTCCAGTGAATTTTCGTGGGGACAACTAAAGGCAGGGCTGTTCCCTATTTGAGATGATCCCAATTTGACACCCCAAAATGTCAGTGCTGTCTTTTGAACCGTACAAAAAGTTTTCTGATGCTTCTTAACCTTGGAAAAGCAGCCTGCCTATGTCAGGTCAACTCTGAGGAGCATCTGAAACTTTTAAGAAAGAAATTCACTCTGATGCCTAGACAGAACATGGAAGCTGCAGCTGACTTACCCAAGTTAGTGCCTAAAACCAGCTGCAATGGGAGTGGCAGGCACCTTGATCATACCTGTCTCTTGCATCACTAGTAATGCTGCTTTTTTTCTCCCTCTAGGCTGGCACTGTTGAACAAAAGCAGTTTTTCTAATGCCTGCCTCACCCCTGGCAATGCAGATGCTGTTGCTGATGCTGCTTGTTGTTAGAGGAATGTCACCATGCCACCCCTCCTCCCCCAAGGCCTGGCAGGAGAGTCCTGCTGGCAGAGGCTGCAGAGAGATGCTGGCTGTGTCCCATCCTCCACCCTGTTGCTCTCAGGCTGGCAGAGGACTGGCAGGGCTCTCCTCTCCCCTGAGGGCTCCTGTGTCAGTGCTGGCAGGTGAACACTGCTCGTCGGCATGCTGTAATGCTCTGCGGGACCAAGGCTCTGGAAAGCAGAGGGCTGTGGTGGGGTCAAACAACTCGAAATATCTCCCCACCTCCTGGTTGGTTCCTGCTTGCTCTCTTACCAGTATCTGATTGTGTTTTAGGCCATGTTAGATTTTGAGCTCTGAACACCAGTCCCAGCTGCAGCCATGCTTCCCCTGCTCATGTTATGCAGGCTGGGCACTGCATTGGAGAGCTGAGCCTTGGACGGGGCTGTGCACTAACGGCACCTCCTGCCCGCGGCCTGCAGCTGCTCTTGCTGCTTATGGCTCCCAACAGCCCAAGATGTGACTAAGACTTGGACCAAGCTAAGGTTTTTGGGGTGGTTTTCTCCGTAAGCCTACTGTTTACCCCTTTACTCCACCTCGTAGCTAGCTGCCTCCTGAGAAAGGCGCCATCCTTGTGCTTAAGTGGAGGGAAGGCAAGAGATGAAGAAGCTGAAGACATCCAAGTACAAAGGAGGATGAAGGTTGCTTCTCTTGTTAGTGAACAGGGCACTCGGGGGGATGGAGAAGTGTATCTGGAGGGCAGGAGGGACAGAAGGCAGCTTGCATGGCATGTTGGAGGACTTCCATTGCTTCTCTTCTGTACTTTGCAGGAGCTTTGCAGCTTTCTTTTTGTCTTGTGGTTTTTAGATAGTACACAACACACGAGGAGAGCCCTGGCCTCTTGTACGGCTGGGTCATGCAGTAGCCGAGCTGTGCCCTCATGCTTCCCTTCACAGCAGCAGTGATGCATTGCTCTGCACCATCACAAATAGGTGCGATAGCTGGAGAGAAGCCACAGGCAAGTTTATAAAATGCCATCCTGGGTTGTGCTCTATGGGTGGGATCATATCCCTCCCCTCGGAGATGCATGTGGTGCATCATGACTGTGCTTTGCAGAGATCCAGCGGGAGTGGTGATTTCATTTGGCAAGCACCAATTTCCTGGGCACCATCTATTTTGCAGAGAGTGAGACCATCCTTTAAAGCCTCTGGAGAGTTAGTTGAATTGTCCCACGCACCTCTGTTCCAGACCAGTTTCTTCTTAGTAACTTCTCCCTAGGGTGAAAACAAATCTGAAAGGTTATCAATTCCTGTCTTCACAGACTACTTAGTTTTCTTTTCACAGGCAGTTCCAAGTAACTTCGAGTTGAATCAATGCTTGGATGGCCTGAACTGCAATGTTAGGGAAAATCCCCAGCTGGCAGAAGGGCTAGTTATAGGTAGGTACTAGGGTAGATGTTGCTGGGGGTCATGGGGCAAGAGATCACCTTCTCTCTCTAAAAGAGTAAAGCCTGACGACTGCGTCCTTTTCTCATCCTGTGCAATTTTTTCTAAGAGGCCCTGCAGTTTGGGGCTGGAGTGGAAAAGGGATTTCTGTGTGCAAAACCAGCTTTGAGCACTTTGGAGGCCCAAAAAGCATCACCAGGGCAAAGGGCTCTGTGGTTTGTGTAGCTCTTCCAGGGTGGCATCAAGACAGGAGCCGTCCTGGTGTCTCAACCTGCATGTGGTCTTCCCAGCGCCTTTAGGTTGCCAGCTGTGGTGGTTATGGCCAGAGTCGGTCACTGGAAATTTGGACACCAACAGAACAGTCATCCAGCACTTCTCCCCTGCTCAGCCTGGTTGCTGGGTCCCATCCTTTCCCTTCAAACTGCTGGGAGCCAGTAGAGCTGAACCCTCATTATCCGGGAAGCGAAGGGGTGACTGACCAGGTGGAGGTGTTGAGCTGGATGCCCCACTCAGTACTGCCTGGTAGCTGTACCCACGCTGGTGGCCCTTCATCTCCATGCACAGCATCACCGTGCAGCACATTCACACCTTTTCTTTACCTCGGATGGGCCAACACCATCACTTGGCTGTGTGTCTAGCTCTTAGCCCGCTGTTTGAAAATGTTGGTCTCCTGGGTATTTAGCAGCAGTTAAACATGTGACTGTTTGAAACTACAGTTCACAGCCTGCTGCTGCAGGCATCTCCTGCCCCCGCCATGCTAGCAGTTGAGCAAAGGACTTAAAATCTGCCAGGAAACAGGCATCTTGAGATGCAGAGTCGCCTTCGCAGTTGGCATGTTTTCCGGATGATAAAAGCTTTCATGCCAATTTTTTTTTTTTAGATAGCAGGGTGGGAAAAAATAGCTTCCAAGCTGTAAGGAGTAGTTGTGCGGGAGGGGAGGGAGGGGGCCTGACCTGGCAGCTCTAGACTTAGCAAGAAGTGAGTAAGCAGCAAATGCACTGCAAACTCAGGACTGGAAAAATTTGGGGCTACTTTTCGCAGCTGTTTTCTTTCTTGTTGGTGATTTTGCCCTCGAAGGCTGTTCATGGAACCGTGTCTGAAAGCAGAAGCCTGGGTATCCTGTCCATCTGGTGGTACCAGCAGATATTTTCTGCTACACACAAAGCACCCAAAGTGGTGGGTTGAACGGGATTCTCCTTTGCCAGCAGCTTATGGGTAGTGTCTTTGGTTGGCAGGTTGCAAAGGGATTTTTTTTTTTATAGCAGCTCTTGCAACTCCCACGTTTCTCCCCAGTACCAGCAATAGCCCATCGTGCTTTGTCTCTGCTGGAGCAGGGGTTGCATCAGTCCAGTGGCACGTCTCAGAAAAATATGGTGAGTCACACGGACCTGTCCCCGACCCTTTGTCTAACCCAAGGAAGTCCCTAATGCAAGTACGTAGACTCCCTCCTCCTTCCTTCCACTTTCTGGTTTGTCTGCCCTGGGAGGTTTTCCTTACAGACCGTGTGCAAGCAAGTCCCCCCATCCCCTTCGCGTATGAAAACTATGACTTAACACCGGGTAGAGAGGACTTGTGCTTACGCTCTGGTTGAAGCTATGAGCCATGTTGGCCCCATGGCTTCCTTTTTTTCCTAGAGCTAAGCATGTGTGATGGCTTTTGCCAGCATAACCCCTGCCAGCTCCAGCACCGAGGCACATGCCTGTGCTGCAGGTGCTGGCAGGGTGGAGCTGGCTGCCTCTGCAGCTGCCAGGGATGGTGGATGGGGGCAGACAGGTGAGCCCAGTGGAGCTCCCAGGTTTGCAGGAGTTTTGCGCCCAGGGAGTTTTGCACCTGGGAGTTTTGCTCCTAGGTTTTGCACCAGGCTAGGTGCCTCTTGCTGTGCCAGCAAGTTGTCTGGTGGCCCATGACTGGGAACCCATCCCTGGAAGTGCATCCCCTCCTGCTCCCTGGGTGGACTCTAACCTTCCTGGTAAATACAATCTGTAATGAACTGCAAAAACTGGCTAATCCATGCTGCTTAAGTTGAACTGGCTTTGACAGTAAATGCTCTGGGATGGTGTGTTGGACTGGCATAGAGAAATCAGGGGCAGTATCATCATTGCAGGGTATAGGCAGGACAGTGTTTGTAGTACCTTTTCTTGGATGACAGTAGGGTTGTCTTTGGCGCTGCCTCCTTCATACCAACACCAATTTGTGGAGGAGAGGAATGGGAGCATGACAGATTAATTTGCTTTCTCCTGAGTCTTGCTGAGCCACTGAAGAGATCCCAGGACTCTGGCTGTGTCAGCAGTCTGCACTTGGATCCCTAAAACTGACTGTCACCCTGCCTTTCATCCGTGCAGTGTAATCACCTGTCATGGGAATGAAGCCCTTGCTTGGTGTGGCTGAGGAGAAACAGCTGGATGTCTAACAGGCATGCTGTTTTCCAGCCATGCAGAGCTACCTTCATCCTGTGGGTTCCTGAGCTTGATCCCAAGTTCTGACACGTGTCACGGCTGTGCCAGACACAGGAACTTGCAGTGAGACCTTGGTCTGCACCACAGGAGGCACCCGCTGGCTGAGCTGTCCATGAATAAGCCCAGCCATCCTTCCTTCATGTGATCTGCCAGGGGCTCTTGGACAGCTTGTGCCAACTGCTGGCTGGGAGCAGTGGGGCTGGGGGGCTGCCATGGGCTCCTTGAGATGACTCCCAGGTTCTCCTCTCCACCAGCTGGCAGCAGTCCCTGGGTCATGCCCTGGTCTGGTGCAACTCCAGCCCTCAGCTACGCTCCTCACCGAGTACTTGGTGTGTCAGTGGCAGCTGGTGAGGAGCAACCACCGGGAATGTCAGGAGCATTAGGTCTCTGCTACAGGATGGTTGCTCATCTCTGCTCCCTGGCCAGGGCGCGCCCAGGGCTGGCTCCCTTCCCGTGTGTGTCTTCATAGAATCATAGAATCATTAAGGTTGGAAAAGACCTCTAAGATCATCGAGTCCAACCGTTGACCCAACACCACCATGCCCACTAAACCATGTCCCTAAGTGCCTCATCTACTCGTCTTTTAAATACCTCCAGGGATGGGGAATCAACCACTTCCCTGGGCAGCCTGTTCCAATGTTTCACCACTCTTTCAGTAAAGAAATTTTTCCTCACGTCCAATCTAAACCTCCCCTGGCGCAACTTGAGGCCATTTCCTCTCGTCCTATCACTAGTTACTTGGGAGAAGAGACCGACACCCACCTCGCTACAAGCTCCTTTCAGGTAGTTGTAGAGAGCGATGAGGTCTCCCCTGAGCCTCCTTTTCTCCAGGCTAAACAACCCCAGTTCCCTCAGCCGCTGCTCATAAGACTTGTTCTCCAGACCCCTCACCAGCCTCGTTGCCCTTCTCTGGACACGCTCCAGCACCTCAACGTCCTTCTTGTAGTGAGGGGCCCAAAACTGAACACAGTATTCGAGGTGCGGCCTCACCAGGGCCGAGTACAGGGGCACGATCACTTCCCTGCTCCTGCTGGCCACACTATTTCTGATACAGGCCAGGATGCCATTGGCTTTCTTGGCCGCCTGGGCACACTGCCGGCTCATGTTCAGCCGGCTGTCAACCAGCATCCCCAGGTCCTTTTCCGCCAGGCAGCTTTCCAGCCACTCTTCCCCAAGCCTGTAGCGCTGCATGGGGTTGTTGTGGCTGAAGTGCAGGACCCGGCACTTGGCCTTGTTGAACCTCATACAGTTGGCCTCGGCCCACCGATCCAGCCGGTCCAGGTCCCTCTGCAGAGCCTTCCTACCCTCGAGCAGATCAACACTCCCGCCCAACTTGGTGTCGTCTGCAAACTTACTGAGGGTGCACTCAATCCCCTCATCCAGATCATTGATAAAGATATTGAACAAGACCGGCCCCAAAACTGAGCCCTGGGGAACACCGCTCGTGACCAGCCGCCAACTGGATGTAACTCCATTCACCACAACTCTCTGGGCCCAGCCGTCCAGCCAGTTTTTGACCCAGCGCAGAGTACACCTGCCTAAGCTGTGAGCCGCCACCTTCTCTAGGAGAATGCTGTGGGAGACGGTGTCAAAGGCCTTACTGAAGTCCAGGTAGACTACATCCACAGCCTTCACCACAGCCGCTGGTCAGTCTGTCCCCAGGAGCACGTCAAGCCTTGAAACTCTGCAGAGTCATCTGGCGGTGCGTCTGTAGATTTGCTATCTGAGGGTGAGGAGGTGACTCCCAGCTCACAAAAAAGACCTGAACTCCTCACCCTCACTAATCTCGCATGTCTCCAGGATGGGCTGTGAGCAGGGGCAGCTGCTCCATGAGCTGAGTCACACGCCAGCCCACAGGAGCGGCTGTCTGGGACCTGGCGGGCCGTGACTCATCCTGGCCGTGGCTGTCCTTGCTGCAGCCCGGGTTCTGGTCACCTCCCTGTGACCTGGACACCCGTCCAGCTCCACCATGTACAGGTCAGCTTCCCAGGGAGCACAGTAACTCGTGGAAACAGAGATCTCGGAAGGAAGCCAGATTTTTCCTGTGAACAGCAAGTAGCGCTGAACTTCCTTCCTCCATCCCTGCCCCTGCGTGCTCTGCCTGGGGCAGCTTGCCAGGGAGGTGGCTGCAGTGCTCAGCTTGGGGGCTGGTCTGGACAACGGGCTCCCTCCAGCCATGAAGACAGTCCTCAACAGTCCCACTGCAGGGAGCATGACTGGCCCAGTGCTCAGGGAGCTCCAAAGGGTTCAAGCTACAGTGACTCCTGCTCCTTCCAGTCCAGAAGGGACAGGGGCAGAACTGAATGTGTCTGGCAGAGCAGAGACCCAGCACTTGTGACCTTCTGCCACTCCTCCCTCTTGCACACTCATATCTGTTTCTTTTTCCCTTTATCTACAGCACGGGTACATCTGAAACCAACCCAAGATAGGTTCCTGCAGATGTAGCAGGAGCAGCTGCAGGGAACCTGAGGAAATACAACCGCATGCGAATTTGAGCTGCTTGATAGTTTTGGAACCAGATGAGACTGGCACCAGCAACTCCTCCTTTCATCCACATGTTGCACAAGAGAAGGACGAGGTGAATCACCTGATCAAGCCTTTGCCGCTGAGCACAAAGCCACGTGTCCCTGCCCTGAAGCATGGATTTCACCATAGCCTTTTTGCAGGAGCTTTTTTTGCTTTCACTGCCCTTGGTGTCTGTCCTGCCAGGATGTGTCATCACCCTGCTGTGTCCTGGCCTTTTCCAGACCGCTCAGGGAGATGTAGGACAGGTCAGACCCTCAGGGGCTCCACCAGTGTCCCCCCTTGAGAGAGGCAGTCCTGCTCCTGCTCTTCATTTCCTGACCTTTAACCAGTTACTAATCCTGGGAGGTCTCTACCTCTTATCCCATGGCAGCTCAGTTTCCTTAAGAGCTTTTGGGCATTCTTTAAGCGCTTAAGAGCATTGCCACATGCCATTTGGAATCCACATAAAGCCTGGTTAATTGGATCACCCTTATCTTCCCTTACCGTTTCCTTGCAAGGGAAAATAATGCCCTGCAATCCTAACTCTTCCCCAACGTGATAATTATCTAGGCATCTGCTGATTCTGCTCCAAACCCTGGCTTGCTTCAGTGTGAGACATTAAACCTGGCTTTGTGTTTTCATTTTGATGAGCAATTTAATCCTGTTCAGCCATTTTCTCTGTGAAAGGCAGTGTTGCCCCCCCCCCCCCCCCCGGGAGCTGCGATCCAGGGTGGAAGCAGCGCTGAGGTGGGGTGACACCTGGGGACCTGGCCTGGCACACCAGCAGCTCAGCCATCGCCAGAGGCAGATGCCTGACATGCAAATCCCAGCTCCTCTGGTTTCTTGAGGCTGCTGGGATGTCTCCCCTGTGTCGCAGGCAGTGGCGAAGGGAGGGCATGTGAACAGTGCTGGGCAAGCCACCGGTTCTGCCGCATATCAGTTGTCAGGGCTGGGCTTCTCACTCAGAGTGTGTTAAAAAGCATTGCCTCCATCCACGAAAAAAAAGAAGAAAAAAACATGTTGAAATAGGTTACAGTTCCTAAGCACAAATTTATGTAACAAAGTTAGACTTGTGGTAAAAAACCTAAATATTTGAGGGCGATAAGATATACGGATGGAAGAAAAATGCATTATATGCTAAAGGAAGTGTTTCCAAAAACATGCAAAAATAAATGGTTGCCTTCAGTTCCCTGAGGGCAGTCCCTTCCTGGCGCCCGAGCAGCTGGAGTCACAGCATGCGGCTCTGTGGTTTCTCTCCACCCGGTCCAGATGCCTTGCTGGGTGCAGGAGCTCCAGCAACCCAAACTGGGACTGGCGTCAAGAGCAATGTCGCTGATGGAGCTCTATCAGCTGAACAGCGGGGTGAGGATTTTTGTGGTGGCTTTTTTCCTTAACCAAGTCAACTGATTCCTTATGAAGAAGCTGTTAAATAGTGCAAACAAAACACAGAGCCTTGCCAGGAGCATCATTAAGATTTAGACCTTTGCATCCGAATGCTCTGGGATTTTCCAGATCACTTGATTTCAAGTAGGATGCATAAAAATATAATCTAAGGGTTTCTCTCTGCTTTAACGATCGGTGTTTTGTGCCGGACGGGGTGTGTTGGTGACCCTGTTTGAACTCACTGTGATTTATACATGAAGTGCTCCCATTATTGTACAGGCCCACCTGTATCTGCTTGGTGTGGCTCATCATCCCTGCCTGTGTGGGGAGCCGCAATTGTCCCTGATGGTACCAAAGGGGCTGCTGTGCTGCCCCAGAGTGATAAGGGTGGGTAGCTGCGGTGGTGGGATCCAGACCTCGTGCTCAGTGTTCATAAAGTGAGGATTTCTGTGGTTTAATCTAGAGCAGGTTCTCTTTGCAACTGAGTGAGCTGTGGCCTGGGAGACAGGCAGCAAGATGTCAGTGTGGCTGGTGGGAACCACAGCTGTGTGGTGGGGTCTGTGGTGGCATTGAGGCTGCCATAGTGGGTTTGCTGCCTGGCACGGCGAGCCAGCAGGTCTGCTTGACAAGTACGTGGGATGTAGTATGCTGTGGAGGATGTTGACCCCACAAAGCATGGCATGCGACAGCTTGTTTGCTTGATGCTCCCGGGACAGTCGCCTTGGTTTCAGTGGCACAAGTAGGAGAGGAAGCTGAGACAAAGGAATATCCCAAACAGGAAGCTGCTGGGAAGGGAACAAATGTCAGGGTCCGGGTAGGTGAAGGCAGATGATGCCAGGATATCCTCCCAGGGGAAGGAGATGGAGGCAGAGAGAACCGCCCCGGTGCATGCACCCCTTTGTCCCACGCTCAGCCAGCCTGGGAGGATGGACAGACAGACGGCAGAAGGGGCCATGAGGACAGATTGTTCTCGCGGCTGAAAACTTGATCTGTATTTAAATGTGTGGTTTGTCTCACTCTACCAGGCACTGTTTGAGTTATTGTGGGATAGAGACCAACATGTGTGAGTGGGGAGGCAAGAAGGAAAGCTGCTTCCTTGGGGGATGCTGCTGCTCCTGACCCTCCACTCTCCGCAGGCTCTGTCGGCTCAGCAGAGAGGAGGGGGCTGCTCAGATCCCCGCACTGGGACGAGGCTGTGGGGGGGATCAATGCCTCCCACAGCTTGCAAGGGCTGCAAGCCTGGCCACTGTTTGATGGGTTTATGAGTGTGTCAGTGGCACCACAGCCCGGAGATGCGGCCAGCAGCTCCTCGCTGGAAGCAGTGTTTGTGCACCAGACCAAGGGGACGTGACTATGTTTACAGCTATTTTGGATACGTTTAATCTGAGTGCGTTTACAGCTGTCCTGGATATGTTTAATCACTGTTCACCAATGTGAAGGTTAATCTAAACACCTTCCACTTTCCTCAGTAAAACAACCGCCACCTGTCTTATAAATCCATTTGTTGGTGGTTTGGGAGCAGGGAGGTATTACTATGGGAAGAGCACTTAACTCTTACAAAGCTGTTGATGTTCCTCCACCTGCCTTTTGGTCCTCTGCGTAAAGGTAGAGCTTGTGCTGCTTTAGGGGGTTTGGCATTGGTTGCCAAGACGCAGCTCCTACTTCATAACACGTGTATGCCTGTATTCCTACCACCTTGTTTATACCAATTAAACCAATTGCCCTGCCCGCAATGCCTGATGTTGGTGGTGGGCTCCAAGTGAACACTTGGGATGCTCTGCATTGCTTAGTTTGCAATGCAGGCTGCTTCAGCCATGCAGGGGATGCCACAAGGACCTGGGGTGAGCCCTAGATGCTGTTGCTGATGGTGACCAGCCTAATAGAAGTGGCAAACCAGTTCAAGCAATGCTTTGTCACACATTTTTCCAACCTCCCACAGTCTGTGTCTTGGGATTTTTTGAGCCAGAGATGTTGTTCTTGTACCTAATAACCCTTGCTGGATCTTGCTTCCAATTTTCCCTCCTCCTAATTCCCAACGTTAACTTCGCTTTTTTTATTTTTTTGACCTATCCTTGACACAGTTCCACAAAAGGTCAGCTCGGTCTGTCACAGTGCCAAGGCCTCACAGCTGAGTGGTAACGGCCAGTCCAGGGCTGCAGGACTGGGTTCTTCCAGTGTATCGCTCTGCAATTGCCTACACTGCATTTCATCTGCCTCTTTTTTTCGGGCCCCCCTCAGTCAGCCTTGGAAAATCTTTCTGCAGTTCTTTGTATTCAGCCTTGTCTTTGCTTCCTTGATGTGAGCGTCAGCAACAAACCGTGCCACCTCGCTGCACTCTCCTTCTCCAGATCATTTATGACTGTGTTGAAGAATGCAGTTGCCATCACTGATCCCTGTGGGGCTCCCTGATGAAAACTGCCTGTTGCTCATACCCACCATTCCCTACCTTTGTAACCAGCGATTTACCCCTGCAAAGACCTTCCCCCTTATCCTGCTGCACCTTGGCATCCTTAGACCTGCTGGTGGGTAACCCTGTTGAATGCCTATTGACACCCAAGCAGCCACTGTCAGTTGATCTCCCTTGCCCACGCGTACAGAATTCCAGTAGCTGTGTCCCCTGTGTCTCCTGTCTTCCCATAGGTTGTGTTATTCCATGCATCCACTGTTTCTGCTCTTTAGGGTGGTTTGTGCAGATCTGCCTGGTGCAGGCATTGGGCTTGGACCAGGACTTCCCTAGATCCTCATGATTTAAAAATCGGCCTTGCGTTGGTCACTGAGCAGGTTGGTTCACGACCTGCTTCGCAGTTGGACACTGCTGAGACTGCCCCCAAGGGAGTCCTGCACTTTGGCTTCTGGTCCTGCCTGCCCACCGTGACCCATGTGGGACACTTTGCCATGGGTGGCACCATGCAGCCCCCTGCCCACAGCTGCTCAGCCTGGGGGTGTGAGCTCAGGCAGAGGACGAGGGGGAGCCGGAGCCAGCCCTTCCTCCGCCCTGGCCCCAGGAGGGGTCCCTGCTGGTGGGCGAGGAGACGGGAGTGTTGCTGCTGGCGTGAAGTTGTGTTGGCCTGACATCACCCTTCCTCCAACCCCCAAGGATGGAGATCCCCGCCTCTGGGACCTGTCCCCAACCTGGGGTGGGAGCCCCTCAGTCTCGGGGCCATCCTGCTGCCAGCTCTCCCCTTGGACGACAGCAGGCAGGGCACCCCACTTGGGCTGGCAGCCAGCACCCAATTTGGGTGCTCGTGGGCATGTGCCAGTCTGGCATCACCATCCTGCCTGCAGACCCAGCGCAGGGCATCGTGTAAGCACAGGTACGCATCTCGGCATCGTTCAAGGGTCTGCACAAGCAGGTTACTGCAAGTGGAGCTGCCAAACTGCATTGAATCATGCGCTGGCCTCAGAAATTCATGTTACAGGCCATCTACGAAGCAGCTGTATCGTGTACTGGCATCTGCACATGCATAAAATCCATCATGTATAAACAAGGTGGTAGGAATACAGGCATACATGTGTTATGAAGTAGGAGCTGGGTCTTGGCAACCAATGCCAATTATACAACAAACAATTTGATATCTCAACAGCATGGAAACATCAGCAAGTGAGCTTGGGCAGTAGGGCAAGCGTGCTGAATAATTGAGGCAGTGATGATTTTTATGAGAGACTTAAATTACGTGCTCTGTAGTGCACGTAGAAATACATGGCTAATGCCTGCGAGCTCATTCAGCATGGGGCGAGGGTCAGCACCACGGTGGGGAAGGGTCTGGGAGCGCAGCAGGCTCTGCACAGGTGGATGGACAGGCAAATAGGTGGGTGCTTTGTCTGGAGGGTGCCCGGGGTACTGGGCAGGAGGTGTGGGACGTGGTGGGGGTGCAGGGAGCTGGGCAACGGTCCTGGGGCGCTCCAGTGGGGAGCTGCAAACCACAGTGTTTCCCCCAGCCCTGTCTCCTTTCTAAGAAGGAATGCTATTGGCAAGCAGCTAAATCTTGGAGGAGGCATCTGTGCTTCCCAGGTGTCCCCCGGCAGGCAACCACCTCTCTAGTGAGGATGCTGTTGTCCTTCCATAGGACAGCCAACTTGCTACCCTCTGCAAGGTCTGGGTTAAACATCCCCCCTCCTTCTTTTTGCAGCATCGCTTTGGAAGCAGGTTCCCCAGGCTTGGCTGCTGCTCCACTGAGGATCATATGGCAACAGCGGGGGGAAACTACCAAGCTTGGATCTGCTGCTAGGGCTTTCTGGGGATGCATTTTCTGTTGGTTGGTGGTATGGGATGGAGGAGGCGACGGGTCTGGCAGTGCATCCATCGCGTCCCTCAGGTGAGGGCAAGGACTCTAAAAGCAGGTCTGGATGAAAAGGCATGCCGGGCACAAGGTGTGTGGCTCCAGCGTGGTGAGTGTGGGATGGAAACTGCTTTGCAAGAGCTATGCGCCAGGACGGCAAGACCAGCAAGCAGGGCTGCATTCAGCACCTGCCCCGAAGGCCGTCAGGATGCCAAAACATGGGTCCTTCACCTTGGACTCCGCTCTGTAGGTCAGAGCTTGCGGGCAAGTCACCTGCAGAAGATGCCAGCACATGACACAGAGGGCACATGCAGACAGAGCCATTAAAAAGCAGCAGGAGGTTTCAGCTGGTGGTCAGACATGGCAGCGAGGCAAGATTTCAAGACAAAATTCCCTGAAATCACAGGTGACAATTCTGGGAAGAGTTGGTCATTTCTGAAATCTGTGGCTCTGGCAAGCCCACAGTCATCTCAGCTCTTGTAACCCCACGTCCTGCAGGGACCTCCAACACTGCACAAGCCTCGCCGGTACACTGGCTGGCAAATTAGCCATGACTGGGGAATGCTGAGGGAGCATCAGCCTGTGCAGAAGCCTTGTGCTGGGCACGGCCCTGCTCCCATCGGTGCTAACTGAGCCCCGAGACATATCCTGGGATGTGGGATCCCCAAGGAGCGAGGCCAGCTTGCAAATCAAGCTGCCTCAGGGCAGAAAACCGTTTCAGAGCGTGGAAAATGTAAAGCTGCTTTTGGCATGTGGCATTCGAAACACACTGCGCTTGGTTTTACAAGCAACAGCCTAATATTTCCAATTTCTCAGGACTTTGATGAAAAAGCCATTGTTAAAAAGCCATTCATTTATTAAAGTAAGTTTACAGAAAACAAACCAAGAAAAAAAAAAGATTTGGATGAAAATTAGGAAGAAAAAGAGTAAATGTGATGTTTCATAAGCACCAGCAACTGTGTTACAGTGGTGTGGTTTTGTGTTACAGCAAGACCAGCGCTTTTCAGGGAGGGAGCCCTTTTCATCCTTGCAGTGGCAGGGAACCAAGCTGATCCGTGGTGGAGTTGGGCTGGCTGTCGAGTGGGATGAGGAGCCTGGGGGGACACCGTGCCTCTCACCCCACCCTCACCCCTGTGCCATCTGCCCAACGTGAGCCCTCGTGGGGGCCCCAGCAGTGATTTTCCTCTCTCCAATGCAGGGCTGGAACTGGCAGAGACCCCCTCCTTGTCCCTTGGACTCCGGAGGGGCCAAAGGGAACATCCCTGGGTGCACTTCTGGCTGTCCTTGAGGGGACATCCAGGTGTCCTTGGGGAAGACAGCTGTCCCAGGGGCCAGCACCTCCCCAGTCTCTTCCAGTCCAGTGGCAGGAGCGCTTGCTCTGCTGAGTGCTGTGATCTTCATCATCAGTGGTACCAGTCAAGGTAATTAATTCTCAGCCTTGTCCTCCCGCTCCTGCCCTTGTAGCAGTTTCCCCAACATCCTGGCGGGACACAACTGCTTCGGCCCATGACACAGGGATGGAATTGAAGAACACGGTTTTGTTCTTGCTGGCTTCACTACTGATCCTAAGGGGGGGAAAAAAAAAAGTAGTAGCTAGTGTTAAATTCCTTGAGCCGAAAATCAAATGATAAGGAAATGCGGACAGGCATTCCTGGAGGCGAAGGCTTCGCTGGCCAAGAGCTGCCTGCCCGCGGGTGCTGCCACTCCCAAGCAGGGCAGAGGCAGAGGATTGTCTCTGCAAAGGAGGAAGTATAAAAATAGATTGTTGTTTCCAGCACGGGCTTTTGTGCCAGTCCTCTTCACCCTCCCCATGAGCATATGTACCTATCCTTATACCTCCAGGAACAAATGGGGAGAGGGAAGAAGCCACATGTGAGTGGAACAGCTGCTCGGTGCTGCACCTGGAACCCACACTGGGCATTGAAGGGAGGGCGATGCAATGTGGTAATACGGGTGCCACCACCCAAGTGCGCTAGAGAAATGGGTGAGAAAGCATGCCAAGCTCTTAGCACAAGGTTTGAATAATACTGAGGTGGTTGATGCAGCAACACACATAATTTTTAATGAACAGTTTCTTTTTCTGGTGGCCAGCAAGCTTGGTGCCACCCATGGGTCTGTGGGCAGCTGCAGGAGGAAGGATGTCAGGAGTGGTCTTCCAGGAGGGGCCCTGCAGGCAAGGTCCCACCTCGCTTCACGGCACCTTGGTTTCAACGCTGGCTGTTGCAGTTCTGGATATTCCTCTCCTCCATGCAAAGGTCGGTGGTTCCTGGGTTCTGCTTGTGTCTTGGTGCCAACAGGAGCCAGGGGCTTTGAGCTCCATCCACGGCCAGACTTTGTGTTGGGTGGGGAAACCCGGCTCTGCTTTGGCGGGAAGGCAGGCTGGAGGAAGTGCTCCAGCTCCTGCCGGTACCTCTGGTACTTTCTGTATCTTTGCTCTGCTTTGACCCACTGCAGAGAGTCCTGGGGCTGGTGCACCCTATGGCCACGTGTCCCATTGCTCCCCTGGAGGAAGCTTCTTCTGAAGATGTTTCCAGCATATGTTCTGCATTTCACTGACTTCACGCTTAACACCTTGCTCTTCTCACTGGAAACACCTCCACCCTGAGATCTCCCATCATGTGCAGCTGGGACTGGGGGGGTCCACTGTCCCCCTCTATGTGTGATGAATGATTGCTCCATCACTTGGCTCTGGAAACAGTGCTCCAGGTAAAAAGGCTGCAGTATATAATGTTCAATGTGGCTTCTTAGATGGAAAAATATTACCCGAGGGCAAATTAAATAAGCTGATGGCTTATTTAATAACTTTTTGTGTTCATTCAGTAACCTCAAAGGATCAGAAAGCTGGGAAAGTAAGATTTCTGCTCGACCAGTCCATGTCTGTGGTCAGCTGTGGCTGGGAATGAGATTTTGGGACATGATGAAGTGCTCTGAAGGAGAGGAGAGGAGTGATAATGGGCTACAAGCCTGAAAAGCCACGAAAGCTGGGAAGAGCGAGGCCAGCGCTGTGTCCTGCTGTGTCCTGCTGCATCCCACGGGCTAAGCTTGTTTTGAGACCTGCAGATGTCAAGAGCAAAATGCAAGTCATTGCTCAGAAACCTGCTCCTCAAAGTGACCGTGTGGTTTCGCTCTAAGCCTGCTGTCACAGGCAGACCGTGCAAGAGCCAGGTTTTAAAGTAATTATTTAAATCTTTTCAGATCCCCAGTTCTGCAAGAGGTTGAAGCCATAACTTACATAACGAGCCATGAGACACACAGTAGAAGCACAGATGAACTTTGCTGCTGGTGTTTGAGTGGAGATCACTCACTGTTTGCTCAAAAACAGTTTGGCCTTCTCATCTTGGCATGGTAGGAGGCACTCAAACATGGACATCGCATCTGAGACGACTTTGGAAATGCAGAGGCTCAGTCCTTGAGCCCTGCTGGCTCTGAGGCCAGTCGCAAGTCCCTGGGGTTAAGCATGGAGGACATGGGGACTTGTTCTTTTTTTTTTTTCTCTTTTGAACCAACATTGGCATTTCTGAGCCTCTTGACAAAAAGTGGCTTTGTTGAAAAATAAAATGAAGGTGTTTGGGTCTAAAAGGCAAACAAAGTCAAAGGGAGAGGAGCTCCTCAGCGGTTTACATGCTCCTGGCGATGATGAACATCTCAGTGGGTCTCTGAGCAGCATCTGAGTGTCCTCAACCACAGGTGCTGCCACAAGCTGGATGTCACATGTGTGTTACATAGGGTCCCTGTAGGACTGTTTCAACACTGCAAAGTCCTTTTCCATGTGCTAAAGGCACTTTAATGACTTAAACTATACTTTTGTTTTCTGCTTTCCTGAAAGTATTTGTTGCAGGCATCTCACTTGCAGCCATCCCCGCACACTTGTTGGAAGTCTGTTTTATCCCTGTAGGCTGCCCAGGCCATGTGGGGGGCACTGGGTGGCCCCAGCCCGGCCGAGGAGTCGTCCCCAGCACCGACGCCCGTGGAGGCCAGTCCAGGCACCCATCACACTGCACAGGGCTATGCAGGCGCCCAGCCCTGCACACCCCGCGGAGCCGGTCGGGCCACCCCGCTGTCACCTGCCTGCTGAGGTCCGGCACAGGGCTTGGCCCACGGCTGCCCGCCGGCAGGGGACCGGTGGGGTGTGGGACGTGGGTAGTGCCGGTGAAGGCAGCGGTGTGCTGGGGGACAGGCAGAGCCACACTGGACTAAAATGGCTCCGGCCCTGCCCCTGCCCCTGCCCCTGCCCCTGCCCCTGCCCTTGCCCGCTCTGCGCCGCAGCGCGCCCCGCGCCCCTCGCCCCACCCCGCCGCGCTCGCCCAATCAGCGCCGTCTCCCCGAGCAGCCGGCCCCGCCTCGCTGCCGTTGCCGTTCTCCGTGCGCGCGGGAGCGCGCGCGAGCGCGTGCCGGCTCTCCGCTCGCCCCCGCCCCCGCCCGGGGCCCGCCAATGGGAATGACGGCGCTGCCCCGGCCCCGCCCTGCGCGCGGGGCTCGCGCCCCTGGCGGGCCAGGCGCGGCCTGCACGTTGGCGGGGGCGCGCGCGGCCGGTCGCCCCGGTCGCGCGCAGGCGCGCACGGGAGCCGGTGTCGGCGGCGGCGGCGCAGCGGGGGCCGCCGCTCGGCTCGGCCGGGGCTGCGGATGGCGGAGCGGCGGCGGTGGCGGGGGCCGGGCAGCGGCGCGGCGCCGGGGGAGGTGAGGTTCGGGCGCGGCGGCGGCGGGAGCGCCCCGCGGGACCTGTCCAGGTCCTGACGCGGCGGCAGGTGCCGGCGGCGGCGGGCCCGGCCGCCCCGCACCTGTTGACGGCGGCGGGACGGGGCGGGGGTGCCGGCCGCCGGCGTGGCGGGGCGCAGTGCGGCGCGGGGCCCGGCCGTGCCCGGCGGCGGGGTGGGGGCGGGCTCCCGGGCGGCCTTACCCGGCCAGGGGCCGCGGCGGCGAAGCCATTTTGAGGGGGTGGCGGCGCGGCGGGAAGTTTGGCCCCGGTCGTCCGCCCCGGGGGAGCCACCCGGCGGGGCCGGCCGCCGAGCCCCGCGTCTTCTCCTGCCTCCCAGGGACGCGGCAGCCGCGGGGACCTGGGTACCTGCTCTCCGTCGCCCGGTGCTCTGCCGCCCGGGAGCCCGCTGCTGGCGGGGAAGGTGAGCGCGGCGGTCGCGGTGGCCTGGCCGCCCTGCCCTCCCCTTCCTCCGGCTGCCGCCCGGCCACCCGGGACCGGCGTGCTCCCTCCGGGGGAGCCGGGGCTGGCCGCCTCCCCCCGGCACCCGCTGCCCGCCCTCTGCAGCGGGGAAGGCGGGCACGTCCTTGCGAGCGGAGCTCGGGCGTGAAATGCGGGTTCACCTCGCAGTGTCTCTCTTTCCTGGCTGTTTAAAATACCCTAGAAGCCCTGTTTTTAGCGTGCCGTCTGTTGCTTTGGCCCCTAGTGGGTTTGGGTTTTGTGGTTCTTCCTGGATTTGGTTGGATTTAGGCTGTGCTGGAACAAAACTCTGGTTGCAATACCTGTTACGGTGCAAAAAGTCTGGTTTGCTTAAAAAATGTTCACGTGTGTTTTTAGAAATTGAGGCACGTTGGGTTCCCCCAAAGGGTGCCTGGCTGGCCTGGGGCCGAGGGGCGGCTGCTGACCTGGTCCAGCCCTGCTTTCTGCCTGTGTCTTCACCTTGTATCTCTCAAAACTCAGGGTGAGGAAGCGCTGGTGGCACTTGGCTGGAGAGGAGGCTGTGAAGCAGTTGGGACTCTGGGCTTAGTCTGGTGAAACCACAAAATAGATCAACAAGCGACACAGCCAACAGCAGCCAGGCTGGTCCTTAGAAACACGCTTGGCCTGGGCTTTTATTTAGTTCTTTGGGCAGATACGTCTACGTGCAGGAGCCTAACCTCTTTTTTTTTTTTTCATCTCCAGTAGGTTGTTTCAAGTAGCAGCAAACTGCAGTTGATGTTTCTACATTGCACCGTATCAGATGGGGTGCTCTGAACATGGTGCTGCTGCTGCTCAAGGGCTTTTGCCACTGTTTGTAGCATGTTTATTCCTCTGGGAATCTTTTTCGTTGGTAAATTAAAACTTCCTGGTTTTTGTAGCATAAACAAGATTGCAGTCTCTTTTTTTTTTTTTTTTTTGCGTGCAGAAGCGGTGACGAGCTTGCCCTAGCTGTTGGACTCGTATGGACATGCCACTTGCTCTGTGAGTTATCTGTCACCGCTGTTTGAGCATCGCACGAGTGAAGTCGTAGCATCGTTCTCTGAGCTGTTGTGCTTGAGAGTGGCAGCGGGCCAACCCACAGAGCGCAGAAGATGTTTAGAATAATTAGTGATGGAATATCCTTTTAAAATAATTGTTTGGGTTTATCTAGCACTCAATTGTAGTGATATCTACCTCTAAAAATAGGCAGGCCTCCTGTGTAATGAGTATCATAGTATAAATAGTCATGTCTTGAATGACTGTTGTTACTTTTAGGATGTCTAAGATAGATGCTTTTGGGGGTTTTGCCAAATCTGTTTGACTTTTTTTTTCTGCAGCAAATAATATGGTTCTTGGCCCTTACGGTGTGTAGTTGTGCAATGACCAAAGGAAAAGCTCAGTAACCCTCGCTGTTTGGGGCTGGCACAGCAGGGCAGAAAGCTTCCCACCACTTCTCTGGCAGCCCAAGGTCAAGCAGTCCTGTCTTTTCCACGAAATTCCTGCTCTGTATGCTGCCACGTTCACAGAAATATGGCCAGCAGTTAGCTTTGACAGGTGACTGCATCACTTTTGCTTTGAGGCACTGTTCTCAGTTAGTTAAGTGCAGAGCTCTATTGTTAGCATTTGTCTGTGCTGGTAAGTCCACTGTTATCCTGTGAAGAGGAAAGAGCAGCTCAGGCGTGATTGTGGTCGTGCTGCTTGCGCCAGTGTGCTCGCCCCACGCCGGGCTCTTTGTCACAGTGCTCAGCTTCACAAGACTGGCCTCCTGGGATGCCTTCCCCAAGTTTGCCGAGGCACGGCTGCATGAATGCGCAATTCTTGTGTTCAGTAATTAAGAAAAAGGATTGTGTGAGGAATTTTCTCACGTTTTGCTGTATGGTTTATCAGAGCGTAACAGATGAGCTGTGGCCCTAACCCCTCAGGCACACGTGCTTTTTAAAGTTTCTTTTCAGCAGCCAGTGTGCTGGCCGATGCTTCTCCGATGTGGCTTGTGTGCGAAAGCACTGGCTTCTCAGCTCAAGGGAGAGCAGCCCAGCTTTTTCAGCAGGAGGAGAATTTGCTTTATGAAGACTTGTTTTCTGAGAAGGTACCGTAGAGGACATTGTGCTTAGTCTTTGAAGTGGGAGGTCTCTCATAGCTTTCCTCACGCTGCGCTCACAGACCTCAGGCCATTTTTATATTTGCCCCCCGGCTTATTCAGATTTATCTGCTTTGATGAAAGTTTAGTGCCCTTTCATGGGCTGTATGTGGTTCGGGAATGGAAATGTGGTGCTGTAAGCCTTCAGCGGCAGGCCTCTTGCTTGCTATGAGCACGTAAGTCTTCTAGAGTACGTTTACCTTGTTTATTGTAAGCAAATGGGACTTTTTTCTCTTTTAAAAGCCAACTGTGTTTTCACTTAAGTGAGTACAACTTTCTAAATGGCAGGGCTTATTAGGTCAGACAGGGCGTCATTGCAGTTTGGGACTGCAACCAGGTCAGGCTCTGCTGCTCTCCAGCAAACTCATCTCTGCTCTCAGCATACCCCGTACCAGTGCCTTCGGTTGTTCGCAGTCACCTGGTCAGAGATCCTGCGTGGGAACAAAGGGTTCCTGTTAAACAGGGTGATGGCAAACACTCATGTTGGAGAGCTGTGGGACAGACCAGAAATATAACATGCCCTCTAAGGAACTCGGTATTGATGTTTTTGGGATGTCATCTGTGACTTGAGGAAGTTTTGGGGATGGCAATGGTGGGTGTGCCCCCAGTGAGGAGCGTTTCACTGGCTGCAGGGGCTGAATGAGTATGTTAGTGCTTCTCTGTGCCAGGATGATTTTAGGCAAGGCTGAAATAGGCTGTCTCCAGGTGCTAGCAGCGAGTGTGGCTTGTCAGATAGATGCCTCTTGCATTTGAAGTCAGTTCAGTGGGTGCAGGACCCTGACACATTAGGTGAGGATCTTTGTTTGAACGTCTAAGGACGTGGTCTGATGAAGAGAGACACATAGCACTTGCTGTTTCTGCAACTTCTGAAACCAGTAAGTGCTTGGCACCTTTGAAACTCAGGCCATCCAGCTGCCGTACTATGGATTTCAGTTTAAGTTTAAGTACCAAGGATTAAAACTGTGGTTTTGGACTGTATTTATCAGTAGAAGCTGTTATTTATGTACCTTGGTTTTAAAGGCAATACCTTTATAGTGTAAATGTTGCATGACCAAAAAAAAAAAAGCTTGGCGAATTGATTATGTAAGCAAATGAAACGACATTTTAAAGCAAGTTTCTTTCCTGTTTGCATACAATGTGGCTGTTCTTTGCTCTTTCCTACCATTTAACAACAGAGTGCATTTTTTCAGTGCTTTTAGTGAATGTCTTTTGTATGGTAGGTATGAGAAATACTTGTTTTCGCAATTTGAATCCTTGAAGAGGCCGTCAGCAGGCTCTGGGAGCTGGCAGGAGCCAGCTGTGAGTGTCGGGGACTGTAGCTGACCAAAGCAGCACCACATCTGTGCATTTAAAAAATAATAAAAAAAAAAAAAAAAGAAGAAACAACCCGTGTAACTGATATTACTCTGGGAGCCAAGCTTGTCTCGGAGTGGTACCCCGGACAGCCATCCTCTCAAGGATATCTGGTTGCAAAGGGAATTGGGATCATTTTTACATTCTCTGCCTCCGGGTCAGCTGTGGCATTTGTCCGTCCCTGTGCAAAGAGAATTTGGCGCCTCCACAAAAGCTGTGTGGGTTACCTTGAGCCTCCTTTGCCGTCGGGGAGCGCGGGCCTGAGTCAGGCAGCCCTGGCTGCCGAGGGCTGTGACTCAGTGATGTCCCCTTGGATGCATGTCCAGCCTGCTGCCAACAGAGCCAGGGAATAACCTGATTACAGAAGTGTCCTCTGTGGGTATCTGCTGGTTAGAGGGATGTGGGAATGTTGGGCTGCTTTCAGTAATTACATGTGTGTTGGTGGAAGTTGGTCGTTACTGAGCTTTTATATGCCGTACTGAGCATCTGTGGAAGTGCCAGGGAGCTCAGAGGCCAGAAGCTTCTTTCCTTTATACTTGTAGCATGGTGTTACGGTTTTATATCTTTGTGGGTTGTGCTGGTTTCTTAATTTTTTTATTTTATTTCCTTTTTAATTTTTTTTTTTAATTAATGTGCTTGAAGAGGAATGGTGCTTTGTTTTCCCTGGGGAGAAATTTCTTCCCTGATGCTGTAGGGTTAGGTGTCTCTGTGTTTCTGTCTCTTAAAGCGAGGATGCTGTCCATGCTTTTAAATCAGGATTGCCTCATGAAGAAATGTTTTTTTATCAGGAACTCCTGCCACCCCTGTATGTTTCTATGCTCGATTTCCCATTGCATAAGCATCACACTGTCAGCGCCCCTAAATGAAATTGGTCAACACATTGAAAAGTCCATCAAATTTGACAAGAGGGTAGGGATGTCAAAGGTAAGTGCCGAGAAGTTGTGTGAGGACAAGAATCTGCATGGAGGAAATTCTCAAATTAGTGCTCCACTGGAAGAATAGCTGTCAGCTGAGTGCAAATATATTATTAGACATCAGAGGATCTTTGTGGTAGGGAGACAAACAGGAAATCGAGTTTCATAAGTAGTTCCAGTAGAAACTGAGTATCCTTATTTTCCTTTGTGAAAGTGGTGAGGAGTGATCTGACGAGCAATCGTGCATTGTCATAGGTGATAGAAGAAAACAAAAGGTTTTGGGTACTGTCCTTCACCCTGCCCCTTGGGGCTGAAGGGGGAGGGAGATGAATGAAGATTTTAAACTTCACTGTAAAGACTTTTGTGGTTGCCCAGGAAAATGTCCTTTTATAGGTGCCATGTAACCACTCGGGTCAGGATTTTTCCTCGTGGAGTGCTTTTGGAAGAGATGCGAAAGGAAGTTCTGCTTGGGGGATTGAAGAGTATCACCTTTTTCCTGTTTGCACCAGTACGAATTTAAGATATTTATACTGGTGTTCTTTTCCATTTCAATTTCTGAGGCTTTTCCTTTGTGAGGCATATTGAAACAGGAAATTTTTTTTTTTTTTTTTAATTTATTTTTTAGTTTAAACAGATTCTAACAGAATGGAGCTCTTGGACTCGTATCTTGTGTCTTACAGGTAAGGTGCCAAGAATCCTGAGTATTCTCATCAGAGAAATCTTGGGAGAAATATACTGTATTTTGAATTTAAAAGAAAGTAGACATCTTCCTCATTTGGTGATGAGTTTGGCGCTGCATGTCAGGGTGTACTCTCTGATTACCTTGCTGTCTGTTGCTTTTGTTACTATAATACTTTAAGTCGCATAAACAGTTTTGTGATGGGCCTTTGGTAATATTAGGCTTGAGGACTATACCGATGCCAATTTATCATTGTTCCAAACTCTGCATGTGCTAGCACTCTTAATTTCCCAATGGCTCTCCCTCTTCCTTTCTGCTATTAATTTTGTCATATCAACTCTGGGAAGAGACAAATTGTTTAAAATGTGATCAAAAAGAGAACAAGCAAGTATGGAAAACATTAGTTTCTTTCATTTGTTGGATGTAGCATATGGTAATGAAGTTTTTACATAGGGATTGCGAGGCAGCTTCAACTAGAAGTATTTTTTGCCCATTTACTCTGTTCAAGTTTTGAGATTTGCAGAGATAATTAGTACCTGCCTCTTCCATTCTGAAGGGCTTCTGCTGAAAGCATGCAGTGCATCTAAAATGAGGTTGATTTTTATTTAGGTTGATTTACTCAGCTCCTCATCTTTATTAGCAAATGAGTCTTTAAGTTTAAACTTTCAATCCCTTTTTCCTTGCTTAGTTATACTCTAATATTTGGGCATAGTCTGCTGGGAAACTATGAAACGGGAAAAAATATCTTTGACTTCTTACTTTAAATGCAGATTTTTATAAAACTTTGTTTACAAAGCCCATTCTGAATCAAAATGAGGTTTTATTTTTCACCTCAAATATTAAGCAAAGGTACTGAGTACTTAATAATAATAATAATAATAATAATTAAAAAAAGACTTTATATGACTCCCAGTAAGAGCATAGTAGGATCTTTAATTCAAAAGCATGATCAGCCCTATGTTTTCATTAATAAAGTTTGCACATGCATGCAGATTAGCTGGAAAATAAATGTGGACAGCCCTAGCAGAAGACTCCAGCTAGGGATAATATAAACACCAAGGTACAGACAGTAAATCAGGAAATTTGTGCAGCAGAAATTACCAGGGACTTGGGAGGGAATTGAAGGAAAATACCTCTACAGGCTTGCCCTGTTCTTGCAGCAGCTGCTGAGGGAAGAGTATAGCCCTCAAGATGATGGAGCCTTGGTGTGGTCCACTCTGGATGCTATTAGGAGGACAGTAAGGAAAAAATGTATACTGATCAAAACCAGACTAAGATAACACATTTCAATGCTGCTTTTGTCCTTAGACTTGCCATGCTTTTCACATCTAAAGGTAGAGGATCAGTACTGGTATATTTAAGTCTCTGAAAAATGAGAAGAATGAACACAAGCCGATGGCTGAACTGTGCTTTGTTTGTGAGAAACTTGTAATAAAGTTAGCTCCATGGGGAAACCGTGTTTATATCCCTCCTCTGCTGCCCAAGGTTTAAAGCTTGCTCTTGACTACTTGCTTGAACTACACATGTAGCTCATATTGGGAGACCAAAGGAGGAGGAGATAAATTCTCTTTTGTCAGGTGCTTATCCACTTTTTTAATCCTGATAGCTTTTGGTTCAAGCTTACACCCTGGAAAGAACTTAGCAGCATGCCTGTTTTATGTGTTTTCCACGCTACAGAAATTAGCAAGGGTTTTTATGTAGGGAGAGATCTTCGTGATAGCTTCTTAATCTGTATGAGAAATAGCGTTGTTTCCTCACTTAAATTTTGGTAGTTTTGGTAGCTGAAACTTTTAATCTGGTTGAATGTCCCCTTTTGGACGCTGACTCTGTGTAGGTTTGCAGCCCCTTGGACCTGTTGCCTGTGGAGTCTGCACAAAGTCAGGTGCCGTTTTGAAGGTGTGGAGCCACAGGCAACTGTGAATTGCGGTCATATTCCATGTTAAACCAGAGTCATCTGTTCTAGCTAGACTAAAACATGTTCCCTAAGCTTTTCAGAGCAGCCATGTGGCACTACACTTCCATTTTCTCCGCAGCATTGGCTTTGATGTCTTCTCTGGAGCTGCAGCCCCTGTCTTGGTCAGAAGCACTCTTACAGCCAGCGAAGTCATCCTTCAAGTGCTGAGAGCAGATGTGCTTTCCTGGGATTTAATGTATATTATACAGACATTCTTGTAGTCGTATTTTTACAGATGCTTTTTATCTCCTGCTGCTTACCAGTGCCAAGTGGTATTCTGCAGTTTGATGTCGTGTGATACTGTATTTTGATAACAAAGCAGAGCTGGAAATTAATGCTTAACTTGAACCAGTGATCCTGGCAGTCGTGTGTTGGGTATGTACGCTAGCATTTTAATTTGCATCAGGAACATGCTTTTGGCAGTCTTCTGCTTGTCTCCACCTCTGTGCTTCAGCTTGCATGGAGGAGTGAGGTGGGAGCGCATGCCCGGGCTCCCTTCAGAGGACAGTGAGCGCAGAGATGAGCTATAGGGGCACGTCCGCCGCCTGTAAGATTGTGATTGGATTGTGCCTCAATCGCTAATGAGCATTCAGACTTTGATTAATCAGACGCTAAATTGGGACCCTTTGCTGAGTTAACAGCTCTTAACGTGAAACAGAAAAGTACAGCTGACTCGAGCAAAAGTGTGGAGGTCTGTTTGGGAGCATGTGTGCCTGTGCTTTTGACAAAGTACAGGCGAAGGGGCAAAGTCTCCCAGACTAATGAGCTTTCAAGAAAGTGCAGAAAATCCTGTCTTAACTCTGTAACCTACCTTACATGCTTGGACCAGTGGGTGCTTGAGCCTGGTAGCCTCCCCTCTGTTTCATGAGGACTGTCAGGACCTTCCATCCTAGTGAAGTCTGATTTTTTTCCCCGTGTCTTTGAACCTCTTTGCAAAAATCTGAGAAGTTACATTAAACCCAGCTCTACTGTTTTCCATGATGATGATAACGAGTTGGAAATACTTCCCGTCTGTGCATTAGTCTGAAAGCCTTTGGGTAGTTTATCCTTGTTGATGCTTTTGTATCAAAGTTGATTTCCGTAGACCTCAGTGCTGATGAATGCAGATAATGAGGGATAGCGAGTACTACTGTAGCTGTGCCTGTTTTTTTTCTGGTGCAGCCTAGTTTCTCTTCTCTTATCCACTGAAAGCTATTCTTAGTAAGTGGTTGTTGTTTTTTTTTTTTTTAATTAAGTGAGTGAATAATCAGTATTTCATTCACTGTCCTTACATATGCTTAAATATAGTATTAACGTAATCTTCTTATATGCTTTTCCTCCTGCTGCTCCTGAGTTCATAAAAGAACCAGGTTCACTATTAATAAGATCTATGAATGAACTTGCCTGGAAGTAAAATAGTTCTTTTGGGCTTTGGCTCATATTTATTGCCAAGATGATAATTTATTTATATTTTTGGGAGATAGCATCATTCTTCATGCATATAACTTCTTGTACTGTGCTGTCCCCGTTTGTTTTCTTTGGTGCTGTTGAGTGTAATTTTTCTGTGTACAAATTCCTTAAATACGTTTGAAACGTTTTTTTCCCGTTTTGAAAGTAAAGTGACTGTCTTGTGGCAAATTTTCTACTTTCCCTTTTAGGAGGGTTGATGGACTTGAAAAGACCAAGGTGGTGATTGACATCTGTCAGTCCCCTCGTGCAGGAGCTTCGCATGCCTCCCCTCGGGTCTGAAGCCCAGCTGAGCGGTGGTGGTGGTGGTGGGGGCGGTCAGGGAGCGCGGTGGGAGGGTTGTCCCGCAGCTCCACGGGCGCTGCTGCTGCGGTGACGGGCGTGGGCGGCTTTGGGCCCCCCCCGCCTGCCGGGAGGGAGGGAGGGAGGGAGGGAGGGAGGGAGGGAGCTCTCCGTGGTGCCGAGCGGGGCCGCTCGGCCGGGGGCTGCACGCCGCGGGCTGCCCCGTCCCTCCGCCGAACTGCGGGCGGTCCTGTGGCAGCGGCCGGTGAGTAATCGCGTTGCCTGCACAGAGGCTTCGGTCCGCCCTGCTGATTTGGGCGTATTCCAGTGTTGGATCTGTCGCGTGGGAGCGGAGCGGGAGGTGTCTTGCTTTGGACGTAGGCTGCTCGCCCCGGTTTGCCAAAGGTACAAAGTTTGTGTGGTTGCTGTATTCAGCGGATCTGCTCCTCGCTCTGCCGAGAGCTTCAGCACACTGGAAATACAAACTTTGACAGAACTCTGTCCTCTCTCTTTTTAAGCCCTCTCATTCTGGAAGTCACCATCATCTCTGCAGAACTAGTTAATTATTATGGTGTTCTATCAAATACTGTATTGATTTATTTTTATTGATACAAGTGGTATTAAATTGAACTCTGTCACTTCCCCATCTGGCTGATGATGGTGACTGTTATGAAAGATGTGCAGTTTCTTGAAAGGGGAACACTGGCAAAAGCCATTTGAAAATCTAGGCGAGGTCAGTACGCCTGCTTCTAACCAGTGCTTCACTGATGCATTCAAGATCTCTAGTAAATGATAATGCACTGTTCGACTGCTGGGGTCCCATGGGGTTTGTGGTCCTCTCTGAAACTTCTCCTTCTGCTCTTGCTCAGCAAGGCTTTCTTTTTGGCCAGTCTTACTCAACAGTTGGCTCAACTAATGTATGGAGGAATTAATTCCCATTCAAAGTGGTCTTTTTCTTCTAAAAATAATTTTTGCATCTTCCACCATAATTATTTGTCAATCTTTCCCAGTTATCACAGTTATAAGGCTGCATTGCTTATGAATCAGAAAAATGCTTTCGTGGATTCAAAATGAAGTCCCATCCCAGCAAACAGCAGTAGTAGCAGTATAGACTCCACACCACTTAGACAACAGAGATATTGACAGCAGCACAGATGAAAGTAAACACAGAAGTACTGATGTTGAGGAACTGATGTGGGAACAACAAAAAAACCCCACCAAGATGTTGTAATTACTCTAAATTATATTAAAATAATATCTGAAGCTCAATATGTGTAACTGAAATACCATTTCTCTCCCTCATTATTAAGGGAGAGTTCATTAGATTTCATTAACACTGGGGGTAAAAAACCGTATGGCTTATATTTTTGTCCCTTTTTTTAAGACTGAGATTTCTTCACCCCTTTTTTCTAACATGACTACCAGTAGCTGTTACTACTGTAGTATAGTTTTGTGAGCAACCACAATTTAAGTAACTCTAACCTCTGCTTTCAAGGAAAACTAATGAATTTGGAAAGGACTTGTGTCTATAAGTGCACAAAGGGTGGAGAAACCACCCCACAAAAAAATAAATGGAAGGGGGCAGCTTTTGGCATAAGAACCAAGATATTAGCTAGCTAGGAACCTATTTACAGTGGAAAATGGTGTTTGCTGTGACCTGTGGTAGTCAAGTCAGAGAAGTGGTATTTTCTCTATTAATCAAGGGGAGAGTCAATCCCAAAGTTCCTATGAGGTTGTAAGAGACTGGTACTTTGGAGAAGCAAATCACCCAGCTTTTGTGGAGAAATACTTATCTTCATACCCTGCCATTTCATTGTTTTGATTTTTGGGATCACCTGAATCCTGTATTCGGGGGTTTTGCTGAGTGTTGTAGACACAAAATCTGCTAGCCATGAATCGTAACTTCAACTTCAGCATGTGCTGAGCTTTGCATTCAATCTTAAACACTGTATTTTATGTTTTCCTCTGTTTTTGCTGGAATGACCTGAATATTGGTAGTTCGAAATATAAGACAGCCTTTGTTCCACCAGGAAGGGAAAAGCACAGCCTGACGGTTAAGGGCACTGCATTGCCACATCTGTCAACTCAGTAAGTGTCTGCTGAGTGCCAGCCCGGCTGTGGCTGCACCAAGAGCTGCAGCAGCTCGAGACATGGCGAAGCTCCTGGTGCACAGCTATAGCAGGTGTTGCAGCTGGGTAAAGCTGAGCTGGTTGGGATGCTCAAGCACAAGCAGTATGTGAATCCCCATGCTCTGGGAAGCCACGCGGCGCCAGACATTGGCTCAACAGCCCACAAACACAGAGCAAGGTGGGTCTTTGGGTGTAAGTTGGGAGAAACATTTTGTATTTCATATGGACCAGTGAAGTCAATTACTTCAGCTCACTGTATTTTGAACATCTGTGTTTCTATTCAAGGTTACAGTCCTTTAACCAAATTTTTTCAGCCTTAGTATTTAAAATGCTTTTTTAATGGAACTTTTCAAATACACAAAAGCTAAGAAAAAAATTGCTCTGTATCTGGAACTTTCATCACTGACTGATTAATTCTCCCCCTCTTAAATATATGTAGTTTCAGATTTGTCTTGCTAGGAGATTCTTTGGGGCCACTTTGTATAATTTAGTTAGTAGATAAAGTAGGCATAGGTATTTCTGCTCTCATTAGCCTCATTTCCTTTGGCTATCAGGAGCAACTTTTAATACTCAGCAAGAGATGTTATATTTTCTGAAAATGTATTTATCAAACTCAAAAAGACTAATGAAAATGAGTGTATGACAACTCAGCCTATGGGGGTAATGCATCAGAATTGTATTCTGTAGTCTAGAGTCTCTGTCTTGATACACTCGCAAGTTTTGGTCCATTTGCTCTCAGCTGTGGTTGAGAGTCACAACATACAAGACTTTTCAAACCTTTTTCTGTATGCAAGTAATGCAAGCCAAGGGTCTGTTCTGGACATGCCATCCTGACCTGTGCCCGGGTCATGCCAGCATCTCTTCCTCTCTCTCCTGCCCTATCCAAACTCTACCCAGCGTTTCCCTTGTTGGTCTTGTCAAACTCAGGGATGTATCGCAATTTCTTGAGTAAGAAGGTAGTAAGTACCATTTCTGCACAACGTGGCTGTAAAATGTCTAATGTTCTGTGATGGCAAACACTCTGCCCACACACCAGAGTGGTGATGGAAGTCAGATTTTACACCATAAGTGTTTGGGTTTTTTTTTTTAACATACAGATATTTAATATTGAATAACACAAGGAACTACTCTGGAAGGGACAGTTTGAGTCAGTCTTGTGTTAGCGAGATCCCCGATAGCCAGCTGCAACTGCCAGGTCCTGAGGAAGGCTTCCAGAAACTCAGAAGACTGACTGGGAGTCAAGCCCTCTCAAAACTTAGCTTGAAGTTCTTCGAATCTGCTCATATTTATAGTGGGGGAAAAACAGAAATGTGATTTTTTAGACCTGAAAGGTAACGCTTTCATATTCTTAGAAGTCCAGCAGCTGGTTCTTCTAGAAACATTGCAGTGATGAGACACATGCAAATATTCTGGAAGCCACCACCATGGAAATGCAGACTGTTGGCGAGACTTGAGTTACAAACACAGGGTGCTTTGAGTTCGGCTTGCTGAGGCTGCTGCCATGTGCTCTTCCTGCATGCTGTGACGGCCTGAGAGCAGGCCTCTGTGGGGAAGAAAACGCAATTTAAGATTCAGGTGCTGTTTCTTTGGCTCCCCACTGAATTGAGGCAGTTTGCGTGATTCCCCTCTCCTCGCCTTGTGTGGCAGGGCAAGGGCCACCGGGTGCCCACAGGTAGGTCAGTCTCCTTGCTCGTGGTCCAGCCCCAAGGTTGGGCTGTGAAAACCACTGCAGCCTGACTGGGACAGTGGGGCAGAGCTGTGTGCGCCAGATCCCCTGTGCAAGAGAAGGGCAGATGTTACGGCTCTGTGCAGCCTTTGGCAACTAGCTTTGGCAACCCTTCCCCTTCCCAGCTCACTTGGAGCTTAGCCCTTCTCCTGTCCCTGCATCGCTCTCCCGCAGTCCTGAGCTCTGGCCAGAGCACAAAATCAGTATATATGCATAAATAGAGAAGCAGTGAGAAAACAACTCACCTGGAAATGTGATTTCCAGCTAATCACACCCTGGTCCTTTGTTTGGGAAAACAGTGTGATTCAGGTTTCTTCCACAGTCTTTTAACTTCCCTGTGCACCGAGTTCCTGTAATGTGCAAGTTAAAGCCAAAGGATTAAAGAGCTCTGAAATCCTCCCAATTTAAATGCATAACATTTGTTTAAAAAGTAATAATAATGAAGCATGCACTGGCAGTGACCACAACCTGTCTGCTTGAGCAGGGTGATTGCTGGGACAGCAGAGTACTCGCTGCTGCTGTTGGGTGCCCTGGCTTTTAGCACACGCATGCAAGCCATGACTTTTGTTTCCCCAGTTTAGTTTGTGCTTCCTGGCTTTTTGCACACAGCGGATGCAGTTTCATGCTGTTTCCCCCGGTGGGGGAAGCTGTTGGTGGGCTGCAGGCTGATGGAGAGTGGTTAGCATAGTGATTCATATCAAAAGCTAAGCCCGAGATGTGCACAAACAGTATCTGTGTTAAGCCCTGTTTCCAGCCTGTACATTTTATCTTGGTGTACTCTTTTTACTGAAGTTGCAGCACCCTCTTCTGCTGTTTTATCTTTATATAGGCGCTATAAACTGCGATCAAGTTGCCTTCTAATCTTCTCACTGATAAAATTAATAAAATTTTGTGGCTGGGCTGCAGGAGATGTTTTTTTCCTGCAGTCATTTGTGTGTATGGGTACACCTGTGCCCCTTGGATCTTGTCAAGAGGAGGGGTTTTTAATCTCCTTCATTCACTTGTACTCTGTCAAGTGTAGATAGGTAACCCTAGTCTCACTCAATGCTCTGCTTTTAAATCCAGCAATAAATTGCATTGGTTCTTCAGGCTGCAGAAGTGGTCTGGGAGCTCCTAGCAAGGTGTGTCTCATTACCAGGTGCTGCTTGGTGTGGGCATACTTCACCCCACCTTTGCTAATTGCTGGTCTGTCTCCCAGCTTAGTCAGCAGCCACTTGTTACACCAGGTGGCTGGAAGCAGCTGGCAGCAGCGGTTTGTTTTTCTGCCTGGCAGTGGCTTGGTCATCCTGTCCTGTGTTTAAATGTAGAAGTCTGTGAATAAGGTGCATTGTTACAGATGTCCTGAAGCAGTAAACTTAATATTTAAGGGCTGTGGGGAGTGGCTTCCCACAGTAAAGGCCAGAGAAGGTGTTCATACATCCTTAATGCAGGACATAATCTCATGGTTTTGAACACTGTTAAACTGAGTGATAAGTATTTTGCATCTTTTTACTGAACATTGATTTCTGAGGCATTTTTCTGAAGTCTAATGTTAAGGTACAAAATGTCCACGTAGCTCATGTGCATCTTATCTTTGCCCTAGGGAGGAAGTAAGAACGAAAATAATTGGCCTGCCTTCTTCTGAAGTCTTAAAAATATTGCTGTTGTTCAAATGAAGAAAGATTTGCAGTCCTCTAGTATATGCTGAACATATGTAGAAGAAGCATGCAGGAGGTTTTACAAGTATTTTTTTCAGGATGTGTTAAGCAGAAACTCCCGGTCGCTCACTGTAGCAGAGACGACAGCTTTCAGCAGCTTTCTCGGTCGGTGCAGGAACATCCGCATCTTAGTGGAGCATCTTCCAGCGCCAGAATGTGTCGGTGCAGCTGGAACGGGTGGGTTGTCCTGTCCCCGCCGATCCTCTAGCCTAAATTCTCATCCACAGCCTGTCTGTAGTCCAGACTAATCTTTTTCTTGCAGCTGTTGTCTAAAAAGTACTAATACGGAACAGAGAAATTACTTTCAATTGATTTCTTAAATTCCTTTGTCTTTCAAAAGTTAGAATCATAGAATAGTTTGGGTTGGAAGGGACCCCTAAAGATCATCTAGTCCAACCCCTCTGCCGTGGGCAGGGACATCTTCAACTAGATCAGGTTGCTCAGAGCCCCGTCCAACCTGACCTTGAATGTTTCCAGGGATGAGGCATCCACCACCTCTCTGGGCAACCTCTTCCAGTGTCTCACCACCCTCAGCGTAAAAAATGTCTTCCTTATATCCAGTCTAAATCTAACCCCACTTTAGTTTAAAGCTGTTCCCCCTTGTCCTGTCGCAACAGGCCGTGCTAAAAAGTGTGTCACCATCTTTTTTATAAGCTCCCTTTAAGTACTGATAGGCTGCAATAACGTCTCCCCGAAGCCTTCTCTAGGCCGAACAACCCCAACTCTCTCAGCCTTTCTTCATAGGAGAGGTGTTCCATCCCCCTCATTGTTTTCGTGGCCCTCTTCTGGACCTGCTCCACCAGGCCCATGTCTTTCTTACGCTGAGGGCTCCAGAGCTGGACGCAGTACTCCAGGTGGGGTCTCACCAGAGCAGAGTAGAGGGGCAGAGTTGCTGCTTAGTCTCAAGATTGCACTATTGTACTATTTCAAGTTGACTAATGTTTAAAACAGCTAACTGAGTAATGTAAATGTTTAAACATTAGCTATAATGAAACCATGATAAACAAGATTAAAGCCTAGATTCCCCTGAAGACATTTATGATAATTTTGCTCATGTGACTAATTCCTTTGGCTTCAGTTGCATTCTCTTCTAAGGTAACTGCTCTTATACATGGGATGTCGTGATCCTATAGAAGGGAGGAGTGGCGTTAAAATCTTTGATTTTGAAATAATGTTGTTTCAATATTGAAATTTTATATTGAGGCTTTAGGCTGTCATAAATAACCAGTCCATCAACACATTGTTAATATAATTTTTCAAATGCAGGGGATCACAAAATTAAAAATCAGAAATGAAAAGTTCCTTACTGATATTATGTGAATATGTGAAACCATTTTTGGTGAGAGAATGTTTGAAAAAATAATTTACATCTGTATTTGCTCCTGAACAGGTTTGAATCTTTGAGTGTTCCAGAATAAATGATAAACATAATCTTATTTGATACCTGCAGCAAAAGCAGTAATAGCTTGGATATTATTTCATGGAGTAGCATACTTTTTTTTTCCCCGTGGATACTAACCAGATTCCTGTTGCTTAATAGCTGCTGAATTTTAATAGCTTTTGACTAGTCAGTGAGCTTGGTTGCAGTGTCTTACAAATAGATACTTTCTGTACATAAGTTCAAAAAAAAGAGGTTTTTTTATGTGTCTCCTTCAGACACATTTGACATCTTTGGATTGGGTATAAATTGCACTTACTGCTTTTTCCAATTGCAGCATGTATGTCCTTTTTTCCTAAACTATTTTTTTATGATGATCGGTTGCTAGTCTTTCCTAATTTATTTTAGAATTTTAAATGAGCAATTCAAAAGGGATATAGGGATTGTGGTTTGGATTTGGGCTATTATTTCATTAATTCAGTCTGATAAATTAAGGTAGGTACCATCATAGATGTCAAATTGTTTCTTCATATTTAGATGGAAAAACTATTTTCAGAGGAAAACCCAGTTCTGTAGCTGTGCCATTGTGTTATAGTTTATGGCAGAGACTCATCCCCTTTGTGTATGAAAAGATGTGTCGTGTCTTCTATTGCAGGCTAACGCTATAGTTTTCTGGGGTCAGGAGCAAAATCTGCCATGAAGGCATCTCTTCCCCGTGTTCCCTGGGGGAATGGGAGAAGAGGAAGAGTGGGACTAAAGCCCTGGCAGCTGTTCACAGCTGGTCTCAAACTGGAGGCACCATTCCCATTGGAAACTGGTGGCAGCAGTTTGAAGTGGGAAAGATTCCTAGTTGAAGGAGAAGATGATGGTATAGAAAAATACCCAGAGGGACAAATTCTAGAAATTAAATACAACCAACCGAAAAATTGTAATCAGCTGCATATGCTTTGCAGCTGGAGTGCGTTGGCACTCGCCTGTGTCCCAGCAGAGGAATGGGTGGACAGTTCAGGCTGGAGTACAGGTTTCTTCCAGCTTCTTGCCTTAATCTGGGGTTGAGAGGCTGAAGCAAGTCTATTTTAATAAAAACCCTAGTTCTTCTGGTGCTTAGGGAGGGTGCAAATCAGTTAGCAAAACCTGTGGCTGTGTCCGCATGAAAAATACACCGTCTTTTGAGTTTCTTGTTTGACCTCTCTGTGAAATGTCTTAACGCAATCTGTGTCAGGATGTAAACTGAGCGAAAATGAGCTGAGCAATGCAGTTGGCTTTCCACCTCTAAGCAGTGCTATTTCCTGAGCCAGTGTTGAAATTGGAAGGGCAGATGATGCTGGATTTAACATACCTGTGGTTTTTGTCATGTGGATGCATTCAGTTGAGATGCCTCGGCAGCTTACCTGTGTTTTTCAACACTGGAAAAGTAAAATAAATAAGAAAGTAAATATGTAAAATTGGAATTAATGGTTTTTGTCCTGTCCACACGGCTGGTGGTGAGTGCCTCCAGGTAATTACCTTGTGTTTGGGTGGTTCTTGCAGGTTTGTGTCTCGAGATGGGACCTCCTGTCCCTTGTAGGTGGGTGTTCTGGAGGTCTCTGTGATTGGCCATACTTTTTTCCCCAAAATCTTACAGAACTGAATCGACACATCTAGCATCTTGCAAATTTAAATTACGTTGGAAAATCGCTGTCAGTTACTGGGGGGAAACACAGATGCATTTGCATGTGTGCCCAATGCAAGGGTGCCTGCTCCCCTTGACTCCTCTGCTGGTGTCACACCTGGGGCTGTGGCTTCCCGTGGAGGAGCCTGGATGGGGCGTCCTATCCTCTGACCTCATAATGTGGGTCCTTACCTGGCGGTGTGCCTCTGCTCCTCTGGGCTGGAGGAGATGGGCCTGGGATGGGCTGATGGCTCCTGGGATGGGGCAGGGTGTTGTTCAGGCAGGGTGGCAGTGATAGCTGTAGAGTTGGAGTCACAGGACTCCTGCCACCTGCTCAGCCAAGGAGGCCTTCATTGCCTTCAAGGAAGGAGATCTTCATTGCTTAAGGAGAGCCCTGAAATGTTTAATCTTTCTCAAAGATTTTTAGGACTATTTGACCAGTGAAGACCTCAAAATTTTAGCTGGATGCACTTCTCAGTGCCTTTCTCCTAAGGAAGTTTACAAAGGGCCAGCAGATTACCTCTGAGAAGCTAGAGATGCTGTTTTATACATGTGAGATGCAGTCTATGTAATGAAGTTAGTTATCAGATCTCTGATTCGATTCTCACTGCCTTGAAACATTTTCAGTTGAACTTTAAAAAGTTAGTATTTACAGAAAGTCCTAAATGTCCAGCATGATGTGTTCTTCAAATGGGTTTCAAGTATCCTTTGCTGCCCTGGGAGAAATCACGGGTGTGTTTCCCAACTTTTTTGGGTGAGTAAACTCACTAGTCATTTTTAGAAATGAAGCTGTTTGGAAGTTGCTTGATTTCCATTTGTTTTGCTTTTTAGTTGTTATTCCATCCATGTGATGAAAAAGAACAACTCTTCTCAGGCTTGCTTTTGAAATCTTTATTTTACTCCTTTCTGTGGCAGGAGGATAAACCTGTATTAAAATGACAGTCGTAGTTTCACGAGGGAAGCAAATACCAATGAGGTGATGTGCATATCTGTCTTTGGGGCCTGTTTCCTGACATTTGTAAGGCACTAAGAATTGGTTTCCTGATTTTTTGGGAAGTAATGATGTGGAGATGCTGTGGGGAGGTGCTGAGCTCCTAGAGGAGCCCCTTCTGGCAGGCAAACACCGGTCTCCTGCAAAAGGTGGTGGGGAAGCATGTTATGACTTGAGCAAGCCCTGAGGTATCCATCTGCCACCAGGCAGAGCCAGGTAGGATTTGTAGAAGGTGAGAGGTTTGTTCTTGTTTTTTATAACATAGTGGTATTTCCCTTTCTTTCCCATTTAGCGTCTTTACTGGTTTAAGGTGTTACAAGTCTCACTTTTTCCTCCACCCCTCTTTACTGCTCGCAGTCCTTCAACAGCAAACCTGGCTTCATCAGCCCGTGCTTGCCGGTGAAGGGGGTTAGTGCTGGACTGTGGGCTTTGGGCTGGAGGCTGGCTCACAGGGGCCTTTTTTTCTGCTGACGTTGGTGTGGGAGTCACAAAACCTCAGGGCAGAGCCATTCTCTGCTGAGCGAATGCCCTCGGAGCCCCAAGCAGGTGTCTGCACACATGGCTCTGCCCACTGCAAAAACCCAGTGCAAACGGCATGGCATGCCCAGTTTGAATGAGATTAAAATACAAGTACTTTTTTTTTTTAAACAAAAAAAATTAAAATAAGCATTTTTTCCCTGGTGGTGAACAGATGAATGTAGTGTCTTGGGGGTGGGCAAAGGCGCTGTGGTGCCAGCGTGGCCGTGCCCTGCGGAAGCAGCACCCAGTCCCGTCTGGGCAAGCTGGCAGCGCCTGCCCTGCCTGCCTAGCTGCCACTCACCTCCTTCAGGGTGGACTTGGACTGTTGCGGTTTGCCAGCTAGAAAACTAAGAGTTAGAAAATAAACATTTGGATTTTCACTGTAGATGCGTTTTTGAGTAGTACTGTAAAACTGTTCCTTATGTGTCGTGCCTGTGGGCTGGTTCTTACCCTGTAAAACTGTCTGCAGCTGTCAATATATAAGGATTTTTTGCACTTAGTGGTAAACTTATTGAAAGTCCCAAGTCTCATGAATTGTGTTTGTTTGAAACTCAGAGAATTACTGACTGGGGTAATATGGCATATAAGGAATACAATTTCTAAAACAACTCGAGGTTATACTAATGTAAAAACTTAGTTAAAAATTACTAGCAGTGTGTTGTCTCAGGATTAATTGTAACTTTAAATAGAGCAATGCTCACGTAGAATGAGGATTATCAAAAAATTAAAATCTTGGGGTTTTTTTTGTTGGATGTTGCCACAAATACTGGAATTTCACGTCACACATAGTTTATAGCTCATATTCCAAGGTTTTGGAAGCATTTTTGTTGTGGATATGGGGCTACTAGGTTGGGAAAATATTAAAGGAAATGGTAAATCATCACACTCTAAATACTATATCCCCATTTGGTGGACTTGAGTATAGTCCATTGCAGCGCAGGAAGCTGACTTCAGTTGACACTGTGATGGGCTTTCTAGGCATTTTTACTACTTCATGCTAAGATCAATATGTTATTGGCATATTTTTCTGGATTATTGGAAAATGCCACCATGAAGGGTTGGGAAATTGAAATGTCTTTGGAAAAAAACCCCAAGATTGCATAATTCAATCTTCTAGTATATGGACTTTAAATATTGTGTCAGATCCCTTCTTGTCTAACTTGACCAAAACAGTTAAGATATGATATATGCATCCATCAATTTGTATTGTCCATAGCTGTCCTGTGCATGCTGCATAACTTAAATTTAGTGAAAGTTTTTGTAGGGTGCCAGCACCCTCTTGTGGGCAGGGAACAGCAGACAATTTTTGTCTTTTCAAGGTGCAAATATCAAAATCCTTTACAGGTACAGGTGGCGTCCCCACTCTGATCAACTGCTGGACTTCATGTGTGTTTTTGCAGAACGTAGCCACTTGACTGAAATACTCTGTTGCTTTGGAAATAGCTTCTGTGATTTGCTGAACCATTTTAGAATAGTGTATCTTCACATTGATAAAGTCACGTAAATATTTTCTTATAACTGGTAGGCTATCTGTAAAAATAAAACCATCTGCTCCTGATTGAACAGCCGTGCAGTTTATATGTATTTATGGAAATAAAAGAAAATTTCTTGTGGCATTAGTCCTTCCCTATACAGTCCATCCTGTATCCTTCTTACCCTACATCTACCCCCCCCACTACTGGTAGTTGAGGGGTTTTCCAGTTTTGCAGGCACTTCAGGAGAGTACAAGCTGATGCCAGTAGTATCAACAAACTGGTGTTTGAAAAGGGGGTTGTAGTGTGAGGTGTTGTTTATATGGATTAAAATCAACCACTAAAAATAAAATTTAAGCTCTAAATTTAGAAAAAAATTCTAACAAGAAGACAACTTTAGATTTGCTTGCAGGACAAGTTGGCTGTGATAACACAGAAGTTGATTTTAGTTTTAAGCCATTATTGGCCAACTTTTTTGCTGACCCTTTCTGCTAGAAGGTGCAGAGATTGCCAATTGTGTTCTTCTAAGTAGCTGCTTATGCCTCTGGGATGTTTCTGCTGGCCCCAAGTACTAAGCAGCTTCAGTCTTTATTCCCCCCCCCCCCAACCAGGAATGTCCAGAATTGTTTCTCCCCCTCCCTTTGCTGGGGTTACAAGGGAGTTGGCTCTGTGACTATGCATATGCAGTATTGACTATTTATTCTTACAGAATCAGAAATTTGTCCCTTTTAAGGTCAGGAGTTGCCATTTGTAATGCACTTAAATTTGTAAAAGAAAAAAATACTGTGTTTCCTCTTTTTGCAGGTTGCAGAATCAGCATGTGTCTCTAATAGTTAAAAAGGTAAGCAGACCATATTTGCAAATATCTAGTGAGGTTCTTTGTTTTCTGATTGATGCATTCAAATCATAACTTGGAGGAGAGAATTCATCTTAATGTATTTAAAGAGTTATTTAAAACTTTATTTATTTATATATAACTTTTATTTATGTTTGTACACTAAACCCCTTCAAAGATATTGCATCAGTACAGTTTGAAAATAGAGAAAATATTGTTAAGAAATATCGAACTGTATCAAGTTGATGTATGTTACAAAAAATTACTTACCCTTCTGACTGCAAGTTTGTATCTAATCCATATTAATAAAATAAATATGCAAAGCTGGCATGTGGGACGTGAGAGTTTGAGTGTTCGAGCTGAGCTTGATAACTGATTGTGGTGGGAAAGGAGGAAGTATGTCCAATTTATAAGTCTGTCTCCTAATGCCAAACATCACCATACCTGCATGACACTTTTTTTTCTTTTTATAAAATAACTTCAAAATCTTTGAAACTTTTTTAACCTCCTTTAAAACTATTTTAGATTTTTCTTTCAATTAGCTATTATTTTCCTTAGCACCACTGGGTAGCTGCATCTATTACCTTTTAAATGATGATGAAAATACTGATGTTACTGGGAGATCTAGGCTGCTCAGTTTTCTTCTCTGAATGGTTACCACTTTTTCCTTGGATGCACATCTTAAATACATTTCTGACAGTCATGGGTATTTGAGGAGTCCTTCAGTAATAACATAGGTTAAAAATCAGATGTTCAGTCCTCAAAGTAAGCCAGTAAGAAGGATACAAAGGATACAAAACTTCATAATAAATATATGTTCCAAAATAGTTTACTGTAGAATAAATCTGCAAACATCATAAGTTATTTCTAATTTGGAGCTGGGTTCTAGACTTCCTTGGTCAAGGGAGCAATAGGTGTAAAATCAATTATTTATGTAGTGTAACAGTAGATGGTGCTGTTGGAGCAGATTTAATCACCTGAGGAGTTGAACAGCAAGCTGAGGCATATGGTATCAGAGCTCTTGGGGTTCCTGGTGTGCAGCCAGCAGGCGTGTGTTTTGAGATTTGCTGTGCTGAGCAAATGCTCAGGCTGTAATTAGCCTATACAAATTCTAGTGGTTGCTGCTAATTTATATTCATTCTTGCTGCAGTACACAAAACTTGAAGGAAAACTTGCTGTTAGCCTGTAATGCCATCCTTGTGCTTGAAAAGTACATGAATTGCATGTGGGGGAAAAAAAAATCACTAAGAGTGCGTACAAAATACGGTGTGTGACTATTTCTTCAAAGAGTGTATAAAGTAAGCTGATAACAGTGGCCAAATCTGTAAGTAAATGAGATTTGCAAGGATGTTTTTGGTATACAGAGATTTTCATGCAATATATTTAAAAAAAAAAAAAAGTAGTGAGTTTCTTTTTTGTTCTGTGATCAAACTGTTTTTGTCCTCTTTCTCCTTTCCCCAGCAGCTTTCCAACTTACCTGATTTGAAGTGAGTCTGGTGGGTACCTAAAGATATGATAGATTATTCCTATGAGTTTTGTGAAGAGTGCCGGGTGAAGGAGACACTTGCTAAGTGCTGTGTCTGGCAGAAGGGCTGCAGCATGGCCTCGAGCCTCCTGGTGCTAGGGAACCTAGACGGGAAGGGACTGTTGATGCCACAGCTACAGGGTCTCCAAGTGGAACTCTCAAATACTTAGCCACAAAATGTCTATCACAAGCCATAAATCCACAGAAACCTAGGCTGGCTTTGTTCCAGTGATCTAGGTGTTAGAGGAGAGACTTGAGAAGCTACTGAACTTTTCCATCAGTCTTGCTGTGTAGCCTCTGGTCTGACCTGGGTTAGTTTACCTCTGGGGTTTTGATGGAGGACACCTTAGTTCTTTAGTGTGTCTGCGTTCGTAATTCAGTAATGCAGGTGAGATGGAAGTATTCAAGATGTGTAGGTAGCTAACCGAATTCCTCCTGGGAATTGCTTTTTCTTTGGAGAGAAGCAGTCTGGTTTCTCCTTGATGCCTCTGTGGGCGTTGAATCTGTGAAATACAAGATGTTATGGGATTTACTGCTTCCAAGGTACACATTAAAACTGAATGCCACGTTTTTGTTCTGGTGTGTTGCATTTGCCTCCTTGCATTCAGCTTTTAACCTGCTCTGTTCTAATCACGCAGACTTTGCAATGTATTTTCAGATACTGAATATTGAAACTCATGCATATTACAGATTGCATATTTTTAATTTCCTAAAACTGTTGTTAATGTGCTAACTGCAAATGAATGCAGTGGGTCACTAAGTTTCTCTCTCAAGTGCATTGTGTATGTTCCTTAGTCAGTAGTCAGATTTCAGAGACTTTTTTCTCTATTGAAAGCTGTCATTCTTCAAGCTAAAATTATCTCAGACCTTCTTCCTGATTCTCATACCCCAGAGGCACTTTGCTTTGGGGAGCAGTGGTCAGTAGAGTAGGAGTTGCTTTGTAGAGGAGAGCTACAGGCGTGAGCCGGAGGAGTCTTTTTTCAGTCTTTACACCAAGTCCTGTGAACCAAATCTCTGGCAGGTTAGGGCAGATAAATTAATTGCTGAAGGCAAAATCGCTTTTGAACCTCATGCAGCAACTCTTCCCTGAAAGGGAAGGAGAAATACATGTTGTTATGTACATCTTTCTTACCTGTGGTGAGAACATGGTGGTGAAAGTTTCAACAGCTGGAATAATTATGGTAAAGAGCTCAGTGGTTTCACAGGCTGCTTTTTTACTTTGTAAAAAGTATGCTGTTTGCTCAAAGGAACAAAATGAATTCCTGTTCCCCTAAGGAGTGTTTTTCCCTTTTTCTCTCTGTGTATCAATGGTGCTTTTCCTTCAAGGCTGTGTAGATACAGATACCTCACCCTCCTTGTCCTTTCCCAGTCATGCACAGCTTAATGTGGATTTAAATGTCAAACTTGGCCTGAAACTGTTAGTGAGGCACAGAACTGCTAACTTCAGTCTTAAATTAGGTCTGGTCAGATGGGAAAGCACTCTGCCCACGCGCAGCTAGTGCCCGTGCTAACACTGGAGCTGTAGGCTTCACTGGGGTTTCCTTCATGTCCCCCTTCATCTTGCTGTGACTGACTGTGTAGATCCATTGGGATGTAGCATTGCAGGGCATGATGTCAGACTATTGTCACTTTTAAACGAGGCTATTTCTTGTTTCCACGAGGGGGGAAATGTTGCTATGTTAATCCAGAGCATGCCTCTGGTCTGTAAGCCTAAGCGGGCAGTATTTAGTAAAGAAAGGAGAGATGCTGGAAGTGTAAGAAAACACCTGACCTTATACCTGTTGCAAAGGAAGATCACACCCTTATTGTCCCAAGGAAGACTGGTTTGGGGAGTTGGTCTTGGATGACGATGGGACTCATTTCCGTCTGGGCTGCTTGATGGTGGTGAACATGTGGTAGCCTGACCATGGCATTAGTGGCTTGTTCCACCATGGCAAGTTCTTCTTAAATTGTGTAAACTGAGCAGGAATGGTCCTGTTGATATTTCTTCATCCTCAGTGAAGTAGTGTCCATTAACATAGATGCTGAAGTAGAACTTCAGCTCTTCTGAAGCAAGCGGGGAAGTTTGCAGCCCTTAGCACTTAGGCTTCCTGCAGAAATAATTTCAGTGAACAAGTTCACTCAGTCTCAGAAGCTTCCCATCACAGACTGGAGATGAAAAAGCTGTTACTTAGGATCTGGAAAACAAGTGCCAGCAGAGGGAGCAGGAGGTGGAGAGGTAGGGCTCCTTGTTAACAGCTCAACCCAATCCCAGTGATGAGCCTGAGTTGTGTTGGTTTTGGTTAGTGAAATACTGCTAATTTAAGATGCCAGTGGCAATGTTTTTCCAAAAATGCCAGGCTGGCTAGTTGCAAAATATGATGGTCCATGTAAGTCATCTACCAGAGTGTATCCAGATTTGATCATGTGCTGTCTTCCAAAGGGCCAAGGCCTGATACACTGAGAAATGAAGGACTGAGAGCAGATGGAGGTGACTTGTCAGAGAAGTCTCCTCACTCTAGTAACACACTAAAAAAGCCTGGGGAGCTTGCACCTGCAAACATGCCCTGCTGGAAGATGTTTTCTGTCCTGTGAGGTTTAATCTACAGACTGGATTAAAGGATAGCTACAACCCCCAGTCTGTGCTGCTGATCCACAGGATGAACATGTGTTCAGTTGGTTGCTCAAACTGGGGAAACAGGATAATATCACAGTATCCCATAATGTCACATGTTGCTTTTTTGTTTAGAAAAAGGCTGGAAAATGCTACAGTCAACATTGACATTGGGAAGGCTCTCAGTATGACCCAGCATACAAACCCTTGTATGGAAACTGTGCCACTAAAACATTGCTCCTTGAGATTTGCATATTTGTGTATTCCGGCTATTCACAAATATATTTTGTGCATTTCTAGGCAATGTATGAAATACATAACTAAGCACATACGCAATTATAAAGGATGCTGAAGGCATCTTGGTTTCATGCACTAGGATGTATAAACGTTTCCTTGGTTATGTCTCTCCTTGTTTCTGAGATATGTATAAGGCTGAAGCCACACCAAAGAGTTGCCCGCCTTTTTTAGTAACAAAATAAAAATAAATTTGCTTTTCCACACCCGGTAGTGAGCATGTCGTCAATATTGTCCTTTTAAGAAAACTGTCCTTCCTTGCCCCTTTCACTTACCAAAGGGTTAATTGTCACATGTGCCTCTTGCGGTGGGTAGGGACGAGCTGCAGCATTTGTTCATCTTTGTTCATTGGACTGTGCGGCACATCCTGCAGTTCAAGGAACGGGCCTCGGCTAGGTGAAGAGAGCGCAAGGCAACACAGGGGTAACCCTCCTTTTGGGAATACATTGCTGCCTTGTTAGGAGGGAGTGAGGGGGTGCAGCAGGCTGGTGAGCCGGGCTGGCAGTGGTGGACTGTAGTGCATGGCATCTCTTCTGGCCGTGGCTCTCGGCGTGGGGACGCTCTTCAGCGCGGTCCGGCAGCGCTGTAAACGGAGGAGGAAGAAACGATCGGAGCGGAAAGGTAGTGTTTTAATTGCTGTACAGTCGAAACAAAGTGCTGGGGGGATCGTAAATGTAGGAGTTTTCAGGTGAGGTTTGAACCTTCATTGCTAAGTGCAACTTCTGTGTTTTCTGTTTGGATTTATAGAGTAAAAGCAGTATTTGTGACAGAATCCTTCACCATCTTCAAACATTTTATTATTTCACTTAGCTTTCAAAGTTTGGAAGGAGGGTACTTTTTAACAAATATGAAACTTCTCTAAAGCTGCAGCTTTCTGACTTCTGCTCCCTTCTAATAGTAGTTTTGTTTCATCTGTCAGGTTTGGGGTTTTTTTTGCATATATGCCATTCTCTCTTAACGTAAAAAATTGGGTAGCCACTAAATTTTCCTTTCAGGGTATATCTAGTTTTTCCTCAATGATGAGGATAAACCAAGATAGCTGTTAAGAGTCCTTCCCAACTTTTTTTGTGTGCAGTGAATACGCAGAATATTCAAACAAAAGAAATGCAAGTTATATCTCTCTTTGTACTCATGTAGTGTGTACTTGCTATAGCAAACATTTAGTTAAAAATCTTCAAGTAGTCTCTTGGGGAAATAAAAGCAAATACTGTTGTGTTGGCTAGTACATTTTGAAGTACTTCTGTTGTTCTTCCTATCTTTGGAAATACTCTATGGGAAATAGAGACTTCAAAAACAGGAGAGAGTTAAAAGTGTAAATATACTGTACTTTTTCATTACTCTGCTTAAATTAGAATGCATTTAGATGTTGTTTTCCTGTTTGACATGGCTGTCATAATGCATTTAGGAAAGGAAAACTTTTTGCAGTACTGCTTGTGGTCTAAATATTGCAGGGTGTGCTGCTATGCAGAATCACTTGGCTTCGGTGAATGTATTTAGCTAAACAGCTGGATTTTGGTTTGTCGCTCCATGTTAAAAGCAAAAATCCCCTCTACTACATCAGCATAGTACAGTTGAAACCTAAATTTATTTTAGCAGTATACCTGAGGGAAAAAAAAAAACCAGTTCATGCAGCCAAGGAGCAGGCTTTCTCCACAATCCTATTCCACATATGAAATGCTGTATATGCACTGACCCAAATCAGTTAACTAATATTTATGTCAATTATACTTTATTGTTGTTTTTGAAAGCTCTGTAAATCTCTGAGCAGCAATTAAGCTTTTTCCCTTATTTTCCTTTTTTTACCTTTTTTTTCCCAAACTTAAAAGTTTTTCCAGTGGTCTCAAAGAGCATTACTCCAGTTGTGTCACTTATCCCAGAGCAGGTTTTTAGGAATAAAACTTGAGTTTACTCACACCTGCTGCCCGAGGCAAATGCATGGCTTCAGTGGAGTCGTTTTGGAAGCTGTCCTTGCTCAGATGTACTGATGATTACTAAACCTCGATGCTGAAGCAGTGCGGAGACTTTGCACCTGTAGGACCTGAGAGGTTTCTGGATGTCTGTTGCTAAATGGATTATTTACAGGCAGCGAATGAGTTTATTATTGCAGTTCTGCTGCATTATGAAAGCTGCTTGAATAAAAGTTTGGAAGGTCAAAGAAGTCAAAAACACTGTTCCTTCTTCAAAGTGAAATGATAACTGAATTATTAATGATTTCAGAAGTAATCAAGCATGCCTTGGCAACAGAGGAAGCTCTTCTCTGTAGTGAGCAGCCTGGGGTTGAGAGTCCTTTTTCTGAAAAAATCTACCCCCAATTTCTGAAAGCATACGTGGGCTCTATTTTACATGGAAGGCGTTTTAAAAATCTTTCTTTTTATTACCTAATCCTGTACCTCTGGAAGCCAGGTGAAAAAAAAAAAAAAAAAATCCATGGACTACAGGGGGAGCAAGTTTGGAAGATTAGTCTTCTAATTAATATGTGTACAAAAAGTGCTGAGAAGTTCATTCTCTCTGCCCAAGCTAAGTACTGTCTCCTACATGTTATACGTACTGTTTGAATGTTATTTGCTAGGAAAAGTAGATGTTATTTGGGCTTCCTTAATAAGTACATCTAATTCATTCTCTTCAAAGTATTTTTTACTTTAAGAGGGTGGTCGTTAGAAGTTAGTTGTAATGGAAATCAGTGATGTGTTACTTCTATAAAATGCTCACAGTCTTCTTGCTGTAGTGATGTGCTTGGGATAGGGGAGTTGTAATGAAAAATACACAGCTTCCTGGCATAGCTTCCCACCCATGGTGCTCTAAGGGAGACTTCGAGTGTACTTTGCTCCTTGCTTTAGGTGTCAAAGTCAAATCCTAGCCTTGGTAGGACAGTTTTAGAGTAGGGTCAAGTAGGGTCAGTCTAGATCAGTTGAGCAGTTGTTTGCCAAGCAAAGGGAGGAGTCTATGGATGCTTGTGTAGTCCGTGAACCAAGAATCTGTATCTGTTAGTATACTAAAATATTATATATATGTTAGTAGTTCTTTTTCTAGCTTTTCCCTGCCTGGGAAGGTGGTGTGCGCATGGCTTTGTATGCAGTGGGAACGTGCATTGTTGAGTTGAAATATGGTGACGGGATCACAGAGGTGGCACAATCCAACCCAATATGCTCTCCTGAACCCTTTCTGCTCCATGCAGGGTGAGTTTCGGTGCCTGCAGCACGTCTAGGGAACCAAAGCATGGGAAAGCATGGGGCAGAGGCACAGGCTTGGTAGGCAGTCAGCCAAGCTTGGTTGGGCTTACTAGCCTGGGGTCTGTGCTAGGTGACTTCTGCAAAAGAGCAGGTCAGCGAGGAGAGCAACACAGGAGTAATCTGCTGTTGCAGTCCTGGGTGCTGGAGGGAAGTGCTGAGCACTGCTGATTTTTCTCAAGTGTATTTTTTTATAAGGAAAGGATTGGGGAAAAAATGTGGTCATTCATTATACGCAAGAATATATTTAGCCTAACTCTTAATCACATATGGTTAAACCTTAAAAGGATGCAAACGCATCATTAGAAAATGTGGACAGACAGCTTAGTGTCATTGGGCTGCATTATTTATTACTCCTAGCATTGCATCTCTTACATGCTTTACAGCTCTTCTGTCAACCGTCCTTCCTTCTGACTGTTCATCTTAATTGATGCTTCCAAAATCTGTTTGGCACATTTATTTAATTTAAAAAAAAAATAGATCTGTGTAAATTCTGTCTCTCATAAACTACATTAATTTATACAAGTATTTATGCAACTGGAATTCCTGTTTGCCTATGCTTTTAGCAGACAGGAGCTTGCTTTTCCTCAACTTCAGGCTGGAGGAACAGGACGTTCAGCTGTGGGGACGTGGTGCTGAGCCCAGACTGATAACCCAGCTCCTCAGGAGGGTTTATCCCTGGTAAGGCAGCATGAGGCAGCCATATGTCATTTCTCACTTCTGCCTTGGCTCAGGTAACCCACTGATCACTTCTGTAATAATTCAAAAGGGAATTGTCCAAGTCTTTTGTCCTTGAGCAAGCTGTGGTGCTGCAGGAGTAACTGGAGCCAGTTTGATGTGCTAAATAAGGTGACAATTATTTACAAGTCCTGTTGATTACAGTCAACTAATTTCCTTTTGTTGCACTGGAGATATGCTGATGCTATATAATGCAAATGTGGCAGTACAGTAAAATGTTTCCTTAGCAGCTCTAGTATTTCAGTAAGAACATTGGTTATTTGTTGTTTGGTTTTTTTTCCCTGGGAGGGGAAAAAAGTCTCTTTATACTGTGCTTCAAAAATAGTCACCGAGGCTAAAACTAGTGGAAAAATTAAGCCAGGTCTGAGCCTACCTAGCAAAGCAATAAGACTTGTGTTTAGAGTTAACAGCCATATAAAAGCTTATCTTAATAAATACTTAAGCTTTAAGCAACATCTGAGTAACAGCACAGATGAAGGTGGCTGCTGTGCCAGCTGCCTGGCCTGTGCTGCAGACTTGGCTCGTTTTCTGAATTCGGGCAGCAGCAAATGTGAGTTTTGAAAACCGGGTTTGTTAGGACAGTGGTGATGCTCTGTCTGGGCTGTGAGGGATGAACACCGCTGGGCATCACACTTCTGAGGGCAATAAATCAAAAGGAGAGCTAAACTTTTCCTATTTTTCTTCTAATTCAGGCTTGGACCTCATACTTGCATCAGCTCTCACTCTCCCAAAATCTCTCTGGCCTGGCACAGTGCTAATTGCACTTGACTCTGGTCATAGATAAGAATTTCCCAGCCACCTGCTCATGCTTTTAATCTTTATTCAGTTACGTGTCTGTGGTGGTGGTGCGGACTTTTTAAAATTGACGTGAAGCTACCTGTGGTCTTTAGGAATACTTCAACTGCCTAAAGCCTTTAAAATATTTTATTGTCTTGGGAGTATTTTATTTTACTGTTTCATACACATTGAAATAAATAATTCTGAAATTAATCTTTACTCAAAAGGAAAATAAATTTTTCAACAACCTTCCAGGTCCTTTCTCTAATAATTTAGTAATTTATTTTCAAGGAAGATTTATCCTGAACTGATACAAGCTTGGAAAACATAACATCTTTTGGAATACAGTACTTCTAGAAGCATCTCACCTTTTTTCAAACATATTTGAAATACTTGCTTTTTAAGCAATAAATATTCTTTGGTTTCAATTAATAGTTAAAGAATTTATTATTTATCACTTTGTTTTTGTTGTCTTTGCTAATCAAGTTGTTCAAGGGAAAGTGTATTAAGTCTTCACACTTGCTTCAGTTATATGTTTTGAAACCCCAAATGTGGTTCTTAAGTACATACAGTTTACATGATGTACTGTGTACACACATACAATATACGGTACTGGCAGGGTAGTTTGAAAACAAGTGAGCATCCCTTTCATGAATTCAGCACGGCGTACAACATGCCGGTAAGACTGTGGAGATGTTGGAGTTCGATTCTGATTACAAAATGCCTCATTGGTCCGTGCTTGGTTGTCATGAAATATGCATCATCACGATGAAATAAAATACCGGTGCTTTCACGATAATGCATAAACATTGGTTTTTGTAACCCACAAGAAATTTTCACCTTTTGTAGACACAATGTTTATACTTTTTCGGCACAGTTGGATTTTAAATGTATGTTGACTGTGGTATCTGAGCTGTGTATCTACACAGAATCACTGTTGCTGCTTCTGTTACTGTAGAGAAATGTTTCCTCTTAACTGCTATACATAATGGTGCGTAATACTGTCCATAATATACATAATAGATAATCTGGTTAATGGTAATATTAGTATGCCAAGAGTTATAGCCTTATTGATAGTACAGAGTTAATTAGGATTGGAATCAGGCTTTCTCTGTGGTAACAGGAAAGCAAATTTAAGCAGCTTTTATAGAGCAAATAAAAGTAGCCTGTTTAGTAAAAGTTCTGCTCGAATTTCTAATCTCTTGCAGGGAAAAAGGCTTATGTGATTTGCATGATCCTCTCCCCTCCCTCTGTCCATCTGCTTTAGTGAGGATGGTGACCAGGTGCGAGAGAGATGCCCCAGCTGGCTGTGCTGCAGTGGAAGCATGGCATGCTTTGTCATTAAAAATTGATGAGCCAGGTGTTTCTAGGTCTTACAGGGACCTGGATCAGACAGGAGTGTGATCCTGCCTGTCTGACCGTAGCCTGCCTTGAGCTGTTGCGTTGCAGGAAGCCCAACTGGTGGCAGAGGTCCTCTTGAATGTGTTGTGCTCACGTTCAGAGTACGCACTAGAGCAATGTCTCAGATTTTCTGAAGTGGTGTCTTCTTTCCAAAGCCTGTTGCTTTCCGACTGGGGAGAAATCTCAACAGCTCGGTGTCTCTGGCTCTTCATTTGTGTAGCACTCTAACAAAACGCAAAGTAAGGCGTGTGGGCGTCCTGTCCTCCTTTCCTCCTGCTGCACCCTCGGGCACGCACATCCTGCATGAAAGTAGTTGTCTCCAAGCTGTAGGCGTTTCTTTTGAGTTTTTCTGGAAAATAACTGTTTTACCTTCCCAGTTCTCTCACTCATCCCTTCTTCCTCACTAAGTATTTCTGTTTTTTGTCGGTTATTGCTGGCACTTGTGTACTTGGCATTGATGCAAGCATCGCTGCTTCAGTCCCCAGTGACAGTGGGTCTAGGCACAGGCGGTACTGCAAGAAAGGCAATAAAACACATACTTGCCAACGTTAAATAATACACACATTTGCAACTGCTTGTTCATCATAACACACTAGCATAGCAACACAATCACCTACAGTGAAAAGGCTGGTGATTCTTTAGTATTAAGCAGTAGAGGTGAATCTGCTGCCCCGTTCAGCACAGTGGGGTGTATTTCAGTGTATGGATGAAATCCAGAGGCTGTTGAAGTTGGAAAGAAAGGGAACTCTGATCAGCTCCCACTTGTATGTTTGAAAGGCTTTTCTAACTCCTAAACTCTATCTAAATGAAGAGTGATTGAGATGACTTCTTTGTTTTACTCTGCTTAGTAAAACATGCCAGTTTATGGCAACTTCACTTACTTTTGTAACTGGTTTGTTTGTTCCCCCATTATTGCACTGGGACAGATGCTGTCACGAGACAGGGACTCTGCCAGCCAGCCTGAAGTGGTCAGGATTGTGGCTGCTGTAGCCTGCAGCTGGGATAAAACGTGATGGGAAGCTCTGCATCCCCCTCAGGTCATCATGAGTATTTTAGCTCAGATGAGGAATAGCCCACCTAAAGTATGTCAGTGGTCCTCTGATGCTAAAGGGATTTCCATTGGGGTTGGAGCTGTCTTGTGCTGTGTCAAATGAGGCACGAGGATCTTAGGGGGTGAAGCCTATCAGTTTTAGTGGTGTGGGAGGAAACATAAGTGGTATGTTAAATGGTGTTGCAACGTCAGCAATGCGATGTGGGCTCACAGACCTGCTCCTGGGTAGCAGTTTCTAGGATTGTTGGGCATTGCAGCAGGAGAGAGCTTTGGGGTAGGATTTGAGAGGATAATAGTATAGCTTTCTGGGTACTTACAGGGAGCTCATTCCTGGTGTGATAGTGCTCACACGAAAGCCTGATGGGACAGTCATGGCTGATGTCTCTGTGGCATGAAGTTCAAATGGGTCTTACAGCTGTATGGGAGTGGTGATGGAGCTGGGCTGGGTGTGAAGAACCACACAAAATTTCTGCGAAGTGAAAGGGATGGAGGAAGGAGAGCAACCTGCTGCATAGAAGATGAGTGCATGTACGTGTACCCAGGCTGGAAGTGATGGTCTAAGAAGTTCTTTGAATATGCGCATATTACCTGGAAAACAGGATTTGTTACAGACCAGTGGAGAGGTTGTAGTACACAAGGTGAATGATGACAGGGGCACGGAAGAGAGATTGCCACTCTGAAACCCACAGTTTACCTAAAGCTTTGATGCATGTAACATGGAGTTCACATAGTCATTTTGTACATAGTCTTTGGATTAAAAAAGAAAAAAAAAAAGTTGTGGAAATTCCGTGATTTGTTTTAGGTGTTCCTGGGAGTCTCAGGAGAAGTAGTATGTGTGGGTCAAGTATTTTAGCTCTGGGCCCCTTGTAATTCTGCGCTGCTGGTGACAAAATTAGCGGGGAGTTTTATTGCTTGTCTTACTTGTCATATTTTTACGATCTGCTTGAGTTTATGCTGTCTGGGTAGTGGGGAATCCAAACAGCTTCATCATGCTCAGAAGTGTGTTTTTGCATCTTTTGTCACTGCCTCTTCTCCCTGTTTATGCAGAATCCTCCTAGTTACTTAAATCGGTGTCTTCTCCAGACAGGGTTGGGGAGTGAAAAGGAATTGTCTTGCCTGAGCAAAGATACTCGTTCAGGTCACAAACTGGGATGATCATAAATGTTTTGCAGCGGTGGTAGGAAATTCAGGATATCTGCAGGCATGTGGGCTTTGTTTTTGAAACAGTGTGTGAAATGGTGACAAACATAGATATATATTTCTTTCTCATTCTACTATTAGAGGCATAGTATTAATTAGTGTAATGATTGCTAAAGGCACATTTTACATTTTTAGTAAGGGCTGCTTAGCTCCTGCTGTGAAAAGTAAGCTGTGAAGATTGCAAATAGTAGTGTGCTGAGGATTTGTTTAGTTGAGGATAAACAGATTTCATTGTTTTAAATTACTGAATAACGATATTTAGCATGGGTGTTAAAGTTGCAGACTTACACATCCATATGTATATTTTAACATCATTCTTCATTTCTCAGTATCTGATATTTATTTTTGGACTACAAGTTTCTTGATGTTTCTGATACACACGTTTAACATTTACATTTTAATCACCTATGTGCCAGTGGTTGCAGTCTTACAAAAACCTGTTTTTGAAGTGACAGTTTCTCTGGGCAAGTCATGCAGTTACCTTGTTCTGAAGTCATCTCCTGGCAGATCAGCGATGAAGTTTGAGTGTGTTGATCAGTAGATCGATGGTTCAGCCAGCTGTTTGGACTATGGGGTGATTAGTGATGCTTTTCTGGCTGCAGTGCTGGAGGAGGACTGCATGTGCATCATCCCTGTGGGTTATATTACTGTTGAGCAATTAGCTGTATCATTTGTTTCTGTATCCCTACATATCTTTCATTCTTGGATGGACATTTTTGTGTTTTTTTTTTTTTCTTCTTATGTTAGCAAAGATAAAACCAAATTGACTTAAAAAAGAACAAAACAGAACAATGCAGTTCACTATGTTTGGCATTTAGACCTGGACTCTGGATTTGCACCATGTTTTTGCATGCTTTGCATGAAGTGTCTACTAAAATAATAAATAGGGGTGGAATGGCTAGTTTCTTTTTGCAAAACTTGGTAATTACATATTATGCACTTGGATTACTAGAGTATGCAATCTGTGCATTAAGAACAACATCAGTGCAAAGTTCTGCCTTTTGTTTATTAGCTAAAGCTGACTACAGTTTTAATGTACAGTAGAATTAAAGCTAGATTTTCCCACAAGAGGTGGGAAGAGAGATGGAACAAATTCATTGTTACGGAGCAAGCATTTGGCTGTGTTAAAATGAGTCATGATTTTATTGTGTCAACCTTATCAAGTGACCATGTTGGTTTATATGGTTCCTCTTCTTGATAATTTTTGACTCTGTCTGATTTCCATCAGTGCTGACACTTAAAGAAGTCCCAAAGCATTGAAGTTCCTAAATATTTGACATTGGCAGCTGGATGAGAGACACAGGTGTGTGTCCTCACTGAGGGGAGGGCAACACGTAATATAATAGAGCAAATACTTTAGTGCTGTGAATTGTGCCAGCCCATACAGCAGCGTGAAACCAAGCATCATCTTTTATGCCACCTACCTTCCAGTGTTCCCATGCTTTTGAAGGCACAAACGACCTCTGCTTCCCACCCCGTTTTCCCTATCTGTTCCAGCTGCAGCCTCAGCCCTTGGTTTCACAAGGCGTTACCGTTCCTGGCAGTATCCTCTTAAGACATCACCGTGCCTCTCTTCTTCCCAGCCACAGCACCCAGGTATTTTTACTGGTACCAGTAACAATGTACCAGTGGTGAGAATCAGTTCCCTCATTTGATCTGGCATATGTGACCACAGCCTCGGGCTGAATCGGGTATCGCTTGTTCTGCTGAGTCCTCAGTATCCTGAACACTTACCTGAAATTATCCATGCAGTTTTTAACTTCTCAGATATGTACAGTGTAAGTAAAATATCCATGGATAATTAGAATTGATACAGTCTATGGTAAAAGTAAGGTAAGTCAAAGACTGAAACTCTGCTGGGAGATAACTGTATTATTGGAAATAACAAAAGAAGGTTGACATTTTGTCCTGTGATTTCTGTGGACTATTCATAACAGTTTTGGAGTAGGATCAAAGATGCACTTAAAAGTAGGACTTCAATCTTAATTTAATCTGATTGTCAGCAAAAGGAATCAAACTTTACAGATGTTACACAAGACTAGATTATCACAGAATGGTTTTGCATTTGTACTGGACTTTACTCTCTTCAGGTACTTTCCAAACATTTAATTGTGGTAAAGAATCAGCAGAAAATGAATGCATTATATAAAAAAAATAAAAAATATTGCAATGCAGAACGTAGAAAGTGCAGTGCTTGGTTGTTAATGCTTCAGAAAAACTAAGAGGCAGACACAGAAAAGATTGGCAAGTACAAGACAAATTTCTGTGGTTTGATCCACTCCGGTGTAAGAATTCGAAGCCCATGAATGCTCCACTACTTTTTCCTCACTGTAATAATGGATCTTTTGTTAAGTATAAGTCCCTGTGTCATTTTGGGGTTCAGTGCTCACTGTTGGAGCACTTGTGGCATAATCCACGTGTAGGAGAGAGGGATACATTACCCACTCTGACCTTCGCTTGATATGGGGCTACATCTTTTGGTTGTTGATGATCATCCCAGTTTTAGGAGCGATCTTGGGTCAGGATTTAACCAAACCAAACAGACATTCATCAGTTTGGTGCTGGGTAAAAAACTGCATCTTCAGTGTTTTGACTGCTTGAATTGTCTGTGTGGTAACCTGCAGAGTGGATTTGACATTATTTTGGAGTTTAAAAAAAAAATAAGATAAAATGAGATAAAGTTTTTTACATACTCTTTCAGATAAAAAATATTGTAGTTCATCATACAAAACCCCAAATTCTTGCAAACCTTGTTGAATTTGCAATTCTGCAGAGTGCACCTCAGCTACAGAAATAGGCACTTTGGGGAAATACTATGTGAAAATTGAGCAAAAACCATGGACAGCCCAAAGCAAAGCCCATGCCTAGGCTGCTGCTTTTAAAGGAGATTTAATGCTTTACGTTGTATGTTGGTACCTTAAAGCTTAAATATCCCACTCTTTGTTTTCCAGACAGAAGCAGTCTTCGCCAGCCAAGAAACCAGCAAAAGTATTTCACAATGGATGTAGACGATGAAGAAAACATGAGTAAGAAAGATGTGCTTATTTACACAGTAATAATCATTTCTGAAGGTGACTTTTTCTCACAAGCACAGGGATGACTGCGAAGAAACTTCGGAAGCATAAATTAAAATTATTTCTTTGTATGTTTTAAAATACGGTATAGAAGAGTGAATCAGAGCTTTTGCATTAAAACTGTTTAAAAACCACATGGTTATATGCTAGTCTAGTTATACCTTGTCTCATTTTTCTTCCAACAACTTACTAATCAAACAAAATATTTTCCTGTTTTGAACGAGCAATGAAGAAAAGAGGGAGGGTAGTGCCAATGCCAAGGGTTAGGGACCAGTCAGAAGAGGGGGGTAAGACAAAGGAGATGGAGTTGAAGAGTATAAAATAAATGAGGGAAAGCAGAAATGGAGGAAGGAAAAGCAAAAGGAGGAGCTAGAAGAGATCCCTGCAGGTCTTGCATAGCTGATTATTCTCATTAGATGCTGATTGTTCCAACCCTGAGTTACTGAATTATTAAAGTGCGTTTAAGCACAAAAATAGTCAAATATAGTGATCATCTTGATGCATACACTGGCAAAGTGCTGCGAGGTTGCTAACTCTGTGGTATAATTAAGATCTGATAACCTGTGGAGAAGTGTTCTCATTAAAATGTTATAAAAATATTTTTACTATTATTGGCCTTCCAACTATCTTTTTTTGTGAATGAGAGAAATGTTCTGTTGCTGCTATGCTGATGTGCTGTGCCTGACTGTAAATAATTGTATATGATGTAATAACAGATGTGCTTATTTTTCCCCTAAGTGACAATGGCTAAACGGTGCATCTCTGGCAAAGCTGGCAAAGCCCAGCAGTGTAGGAGCCTTCGGAGCAGAAGAGTTGTAGTTCAGTTCGAAGGAGTTACAGAACATTTTTATTGGGAGATAAAGTAGTTAGATCATTGTGTTAATAAAAAAAAAAAAAAGAAAAAACACCACCACCACCACCACAAAACAAAAACCCACCATACCACCACCTCAAAAAAAACCCCTAAAAGTATTATCTGGACTAGAATGCATCTTTTTTCTTTGACTGAAACAGTGAACTCAATTGCAATATGCTTGCTAACACTTTCTTTTCCTTGGTATATACAAAATTACTTCAGGTGGATGCTTTAGCTATTTCTAAAAGTGGTCTCTCTGAGGTGGACTTCAAAAAAAAGTAAGAGCTGTAATTGGATAATTCACATAAGATAACTTTTCGGATAAAACATCCCCTTATCTCAATGAGGAGTATATCTGAGCATGAATAAAAGGTGTCTTCCTGAGCTGGAGAAAATATCATCTCTTTACAGGGGCATTCTGTAAGTGTCCTTAAGCAAAATACTCAATTTTTGTCTGCTTCTAGGATTTTTTTTTGTGTTAGTGCATCAATATGGGAAACCATTCGCTGAACTTTCTGTCTTATCAGGAGGTTGGCTCCATGGAGTTGTTATAGGTGTCGGGTATGCATTTGTATAACCACAGTTGCCTCCCAGAAGTATGTTTTGAGATGTCGTCTGTACCATGTTTTTGAAAGGAAGCTACAGATAACAATGTCTACTTGGATGAGCCCAGTTAATAGAAGTTGCAAGAAGACCTTCCTGCGTCTGTATGCCACACAAACATCATGAATTTGAAATGTTAAATCATCAGATTTGGGGGGGAGAAATCAAAGTTCAAATTCTTAAGTTCTTCACCTTGATTCGTGCAAAGATTTTTTTTTTTTAATTTTTTATCATTCTGTATTTTTATATCTCTTAAGATTGTGAAGTGCGATAGCAGAAGTTGCCTATTAAATTTTTTATTATTTTATGTAACTCCTTTTTGGGGAAGTATCTTACAGGAAAGGAAGGTGGGCATATGCAATATTTGTAGCTTGCAGTTACATAACTAGAATTGCTCTGCAGAAGCCAGAATTAAAATTGTATTGGTTCAGCTGAAATGTAAGACAGTGAGGAGGTTACATTAATATCCCTGAGAAAATACAATGTTTCAGACTTCAGGTTTTAAGGTCTTCCTCCTTTATCCATTGAACATAGAGAAGATGTTACAAGAGATTTGGGGAAAAATTTTTTTTTTTAGAATGTTTTTATTTGGTTTTCTGTTGCTTTGCATCGGGGATACGTCTGCAGCACTCTGAATGTCCCAGGAGTCTGTGCCAGAAGTCCATCTGCAGATTATCTCAGCATCAAATCCCTACAGAGAGCCCTGCAGAAGCATCAATACAGTAGAAATAAATAATTTGCTAGGTGTAAATTCACCCTGTTGCCTGTTCTTATCAATTACCTTACGGGCAAGGGGCAAGTGGGGACTCTGTGGGTTGAAACAAACCCGGGTCCTTCTGGTTTGCATGGAAAGTCTTTTTCTTTCCATTGCGTGCAAGGCTTGGGTTTGGATCACCTCCACGATGTAGAAACTTGCCTACTTTCATGGTCTCTGGGTTTGACTCAGGCTACTAGGACACTAGTATGTGGCTGTCCTGACCTGTCTCTTTGATCATTTATCCCCTTTTTTTTCTAAAAAGATGCTCAGAAGAGATCACATGTTTTTTTCTGCCTGTTTTTTATGAAAAAATGACTTATTTAGAATTTCCCCAGGCCAGTAAATGAGAGCAGCAGTATAAGGGTAGCTAGAAACATCTTTTGGTTCAGCTAAGAGTCATCTAAATTTAATTAAGTGTGCTCCAGATCAGACAGAGCAGGGAGAGTGTTGTCTCTCAGCAAGCAGGTAATGGAAGTTCCCTAATGGATGAAGTATCTTAATTACAGACACTTTTTAATTACAGGGAATAAAACCAAAAATAAATGAACACACTCGGAGGGAAGATTTCTTTCTTTACTGGCATGAAAATTTCCTGTGCCTCTTTCCTTCTTTGAGTGCTCTTGGGTTTGTAAGCCTCTCAAACAAGATTTCAGGGGCAGGACTTTTCTTCCACTGAAGTTGTTGGCTTGTGATACTGTCAGCTATGATTTTTACTAAGGCTGCTTCCACAGACGTCAGTCAAATCTCTAGTCAAAGCTGCCAACTATTTTTAGTGACTAGAAAATAAGCTAGTCTTATGAAAAATGTCTTGTTCTTAAATCATGGGTAGTAATGTTTAAGAAAACAAGATCCCATTATCAAGTGTTTATATCTGTATTAATGCTACTTTAAAGTGTTGAACACACAGCAGCTGTGATTGATCTCAAAGGGCTCTCTAAAGCATTCATTCCTTGAAAACTTATTTAAAGACTGGAAAACGCATAGACTTGAAAGTATATTTAAAATCTAGGATTCGGCATGGAGTGGTGGTCCACGTCTGCCATGACCTCTGCTTTAAAGCAACAAAATTTTGCTCCTTTTGAGTACTGATGCTCCCAGCCTGAGCTATGATGGGATCCTGAATCAGCCAGAGTTTTCGGGGAGTGAAGATGCCCTCCCCCACTCTCTTTGGAATGAGTGAGAGACTCCCCAAAGTCTTACTGTCTCTAAAACAGCATATTATGAGAATGAAAAAGACTGCAGAATAGAGCAAGAAGAGCAAATACACAGTGCATCCAGCTGTGGGTCTGCTCCTCCCATGTCAGAAAGCATGCAGGGGAAATAAGGAGCTGCTCTGAGAAGAAGAGGATGACCTCAGGACAAGGGAGAGTTAGAGCCCTGTGGTGTAGAGGAGGGATGACAAGGTTGAAATACTAGAGATCTCTGTAAAATCATGCGCAGCACAGGGTGTTTAATATTTGAATCATCAAATTGAAAAAATAGCAAATAGAAAACAATAGATGCATTAAGTGAGACTAGCAGATGGGGGTTCAAAGCAAGCAATGGGGGATGTTTTCATGCTATGTGTAATGAAATTGTGAAACGCATTGTCCAGGACATTGTGGATACCAAGGGTTTATGGGGTCTTGAAAAGCAATTAGAAAAATTTCTCTGGGACAGCCCACAGCTGCAGCTCCCTGCAGGCTGAGAGGTTGCCCTGGGGAAGGGCTGCTGTGTCCTTGCTCTGGTTTGATAGCCTCTCTTGGGGTCTGCTGGTGGCCCTGTCACAGGTGGGGAGCTGGGCGAGGTGAGGATGAGCTAGTAAGGCCATTCTTAACTTCTCTAATAAGGTGAGATGCCTGGAAGAGGGAGAGCTGTTTCTGAACAGCAGGGAGAGGCTGGGCTGGAGGAGTTACTCTGTGTCTGAATATGGACAAGATTAAAGGAGATGACTTTTCTGACTTTAACAGGTGGTGATAGCTAATCTTACTTTTTGACTAATCTGGCAGCTCTTCTCCAGCCCTGAGGTAATTAGAGGACCTCACCACTGCTGGGCAGGACAGGCTAAAGAAAAGGACTGAAAGCACATCTTCACCCACAGCCTGAGAAGCAGTTGCTCTTTCTTGCAGTCCAGTGACTCTGTGGGTTGAAACAAACCCGGGTCCTTCTGGTTTGCATGGAAAGTCTTTTTCTTTCCATTGCGTGCAAGGCTTGGGTTTGGATCACCTCCACGATGTAGAAACTTGCCTACTTTCATGGTCTCTGGGTTTGACTCAGGCTGCTAGCTCCCTGCTTGCTTTCTCTCCTAGTTTCTTCCACCCTGCAGGCTCTCCAAAGCTAACAAGCCTAGTAGCTCTCAGGCAAGGAGTAGTTTTCTTCCCTTCTTATTGAGACAAGGTAAGCATGCAAGTTTCTTTCCTGCTTCCTACAAGTTCCCCCTCTCTGTCAGGGCATCGTTTCCCCTACCTGTGTCATGAGATGGATTAAGGAGTTCCTCCAGCTGCCGTACTTACATGCAAAAGTTCTTTTTTCGTATGTTCAGCTGGAGTCTACTCAACTTGTATTTTCCTTCTGTGGTTTCCACAGGCACTGGTAGTAGTCTTCATATAAAAAGATAGATAAAAACAGAGGCCGTTAATTAGTGTTAACTAAATTATTTCTGTTTAGCCTAAAAGTCATATTTGTTGATAGCAAATTCCTGGTGCCGCTAGTAAGAGCAACGTTCCAGAAATGGTGTTTTAGATGAGATTTAATTTTTGGAGATTACAGCTTCAGGTAAGAAACTCACTGTAAGGAAAGATTTAAAACTTCACTCTATTGTCCTTAGATTCCTTCACCATATATATATATATATAAAAAAAAAGAATATATATGCATGAACACTGTGTATTGACAGTTGTGGCCCTATAGCACACATTCTGCAGGTAATATAATTTGTGGCTGAACGTTACAAGAGATACTTTATTAAATTTAGCAGATTTCTAGCAATGAAATGCTTCAGAATATTTAGTTTTTCATTCTTGACTGAATTTAATTGACTGAAATTTAATGTTCAGTACTGTGAAATTCTTTGTTGTGCTACTGTGATGTAACAAAATGTGTTCCTACTTTGGCTTTTTCTTTTGATCTTTTTTTTTTTCTTCTTCTTTTTTCTCTTCGAGCACCGAAAGGAGTAACCTATCGAGCTTTTGCTGGAGGATGTTATAAATGAAAATTTAGTAACCGTTCCATCAGCTTTGTAACCTGGGCGAAGTGATGTGTGCATGGTAGGGGATTCTTAGGGAAGACTTAAAGCGTGGCTGAAATTTGTCACTGTGAAAGGGAGCTTCCACCTTGGTTTGCTATCATTTCAATTAATATTTATCACCTAGTATCAGTGTAGTTGTAATATAGATATTTTTAAGTTTTGGAACAGAAGAGTTAGAAATACTTGACCTACTAAATTTGCCTTTCCATTCACAAATGCCAATATAAAGCACAAATAATTAATTTCCTTAGTTTCTTTATCAGGGTAAAAATGAGGTCTTTGCAGTTATAGCAAATATAATTCTTTAAATATACCTCTGATGTATCATTACCCCAACTTTCTACTTTAGAAAATAAGTCATTAAATTAATATTGCAATGCCTTCCCCCCCACCCCTTAAAATATCATCATTGTGATTGCGCAGCTTTTGTCACACTTCTTGTATTCTGCATAGTCTTAAGAGAGGATCTTTATCATGATTTTTGGGTTTGTAACTCTGTGACAGCAGTTTTCTTACTTTGCAAGGAATTACAAAATAGCTTGTAAATGACAAATATAAGGCTTCTTAATAGAAGGCTGTGTGGAAATATATAAAGTAGTCTTGTGGTCATGCTGGCACAGCAGGCAGCTGTAGTTCCTGAGCAAATTGGGGTGAGGTGAAATGAACATCTAGGAAAAGCATAAAAAAGAATTTAATTCGGATAATATGGAATAGCTAAAGAGAAACAAAAGCATTCAAACACTCTTCAGTCAAGGTGCCTACTAAAGAACTGCCTAATTTTTCATGGTTTTATTTATGTCATCTCTCAATTTGAGCAACTAAAATCACTGAGGAAAAAAATGTAACATGAATAAAATAAGAATAAAGTAGAATTAAATATCCATCTCCTAGTACTGCTCTTAAGCATCCATTTTTATTTTACTAATGGTAGTTCTTTGTTTTATAGGCATATACTGCAATAACTTATATTTCTGGTTTAAAGCATTTTTCAGGCCAAACGTAACTTATGAGTAAAAGTTTTGTTCCAGCATGATTTAAATGAAAAAAAAAAAAAAAGCTGCAGTGTTTTATTACTATATGATTGTATCAAATGTGTAGTTTGAAAATCTTTCCTGAGTGTGTTATTTCTTGAATTATCCAGAGGTTGTATTGCATTATTATTATCATCTCTGATTGTATTGCAAAACATTTAACCTGTGAGCACACATCACTTAACCAGTTACAAAGAGAGATAAAGGAATCTATAAATTTTGCATTTACAAGATCCTGCAACGAAGGCATTGTAAGTTACTCTTTCTGGGCACCGCAGGTTCGAGCAGCACTGATGTTAAAGAAAACCGCAACGTGGACAACGTTCCCCCCAAGGACGGCGGTGGGCAAGGCGCTGGGGAGGGCACGCAGCTCTCCAATGGCGGAGGCAGCAGCAGCAGAAAGCGTCCTTTGGAGGAGGGCAACAATGGCCACTCCAAATTTCGCCTGAAGAAGAGGAAGAAAACGCCCGGCCCCGTTCTGCCAAAGAATGCCCTGATGCAGCTTAATGAGATTAAACCTGGTTTACAGTACAAACTCCTCTCCCAGACGGGGCCGGTCCATGCCCCCATGTTTGTGATGGCAGTTGAAGTCAATGGGCAGGTGTTTGAGGGGTCTGGCCCAACGAAAAAGAAAGCCAAGCTTCATGCTGCCGAGAAGGCTCTGCGGTCTTTTGTCCAGTTTCCAAACGCCTCGGAAGCCCACCTGGCAATGGGGAGGACTCTGTCCGTCAATACGGACTTCACCTCCGACCAAGCGGACTTCCCTGACACCCTTTTCAATGGGTTTGAAACGCCAGTCCCTTCCGATGCTTCCTTTTACCTAGGGTCCAATGGGGATGGATCCTTTAGCTCTAGCGGAGACTATGGTTTGCCATCGTCTGCCATAGCCAGCAGCCTTTCCCAGTCGCCTCTTCCTGCACCATCACCCTACCCCTCCGCCAGCGGGAAGAACCCCGTCATGATCCTCAACGAGCTGCGGCCAGGGCTGAAGTACGAGTTTCTCTCGGAGAGTGGGGAGAGCCATGCCAAAAACTTTGTCATGGCTGTGGCAGTGGATGGTCAGACTTTTGAAGGCTCGGGAAGGAATAAAAAGCTGGCAAAAGCTCGGGCTGCTCAGTCGGCCCTGGCATCCTTGTTTAACATGCAGCTGGACCAGACCCCATCTCGACAGCCCATTCCCAGCGAGGGGCTCCAGTTACACTTGCCACAGGTGAGAAGCCCTTTGGGTTTTGTTGATGTCTTTGGGTAATGACCAAGAGTAGCCAAGTCATGCGTATTGAGTCAGCTTGAACAGCATTTCTGCTGTTTATTCTGCTTCTGTAGATGTGTGTGTGCATATATACATATATATGTATGTATGTATTTGGTGATTTATCCACTTATGGCTTCTGACAATTGCATGAACTCTATATTCTGTTGGACAGAGAGGAGGCTTTGTTGCTGATGCTTTCAGCCTTGATCATGTCACGTAAGAGAGCACCAAGCCCAGTGCAGTGCCAGCCTGGATTATGGTTTGTCCTGAGGAAAGGTTGAATCGCATCTTGCTCGTCTTAGGCAGCAAGGCTTAGATGGAGTTCAAGTCAGAATTACTGCTTTAAGTAAAATTATTATTTGATACAACAGTTTTTAGCAGAGAAGAAAATCATTCTCTTCTGCAAACTGAAATTGTTGGCATTAATAGAGCTGAATAATGGAAGTCAAGGACAGATTAAGTGAGGCTGATGCAGTCATCACGTTTTTCCAGGGTATAAATAAACAACATACTCGCAGTGCGTGTATCCAAGACATGTGGTTAAATAGCTGACATCTGAAGGATTGTGCTCTAATCAAATTAGTTAATAATTATATGCAAGTTACTTAGGCAAGTAAATCTGGATGATAAATAGTTTAAATCAAATAATTAATGAACTGGGGAAAGTATCAAACATACCAGACATAGACCAGAAATTTAAAGTAGCTAGAATGGAGTGTTTTTTTCATTTTTTAATGAAGAAAAATTGTCCTTTATTTGCTTGCTTGTGTTTCTCCCCAGTCAAACTACAGTAATGATTGTTCGACTACCCTCTTTCTACTGCGTCTCTTGGGTCTTTTTAATATTATATGCCTGTCTAAATTCAAATACTTGCCTATGACTTTTTTGCAACTTTCTATCCATTTATTATGAGAATTTCAAGGCTTTGACCTTTTCTATCTCAAAAACATTGTTTTAGATTTCATTAAGATTGTAAGATACTGGTCTGATATGATAATGTGGCGTTGAAGAGTATAAGTAGATGTTGTCACTCTTTTAAGTATGTTTTTTTCTCAAAATGCATGGACAATATGCATCGTTTAGAAATTCCTGTATGCTTTCTAATGTTGCACAATTATTGCATTATTGATGAATGTTTCCTTCATTTTCAAATCTAGGATCATGTTACTTCAGGTAGTTATGATTTCTTCAGTAGATTCAGTAATTTCAGACTGCATCCTCTGCTGTGCTTTTAAAAGTAGATTTGGCCCCAGACACCAAAAAAAAATCACTGCCAGTAATTTATGTGTTATTAGTTCTTGAATCAGTAAAATGGTGAAAATTGGAACTGGAATAGGGAAGTGGGAAAGAGCACGAGGTAAGATGTCAAAGAGGTGTCATTCTAAGAGGGTAAAGTTGTTTCTCCACCCAGCAGCCCAGCATATAACAGCTTACACAGCCTCTTTTCTTTAAGGGACTTCGATGGACCGCTGGGCAGTGCTGGGTTTTTCTGAGCTCCTTGCTTTTGTCAGGTTTTGACTGAGTGACGGGTAGCTGTCCGAGAGCTCATGGGATGATCAGGGCATTTAAGCCTAGGGTACGGTGTTTAAAAATCAAAAAAGCAACCCATGCAAACACTATTTTTAATTTTTTCCAGCACTTCTACACTGACCTTGATACCCATATTGTGTACAACAAAGCATGCCCCAGGGCTAGCTTGTGTTTCACCTGTCTTACAGTTGTGCACTTTAAAAGGCTGCTGCGGTGTGGAGGAGAACCCAGTGGGCTTTAGGAGTAATGCTGAATGTGCTGGGTGGGAAGGGGGAGGTTACTAGTGCTACCTCATGTAGACCCAATTCAAAGTCGGTTATTTATTCAGAGGCTTTTGATCAGCTTGTTTTCAGGACGTCATTGTCCTTTCTGTACTTCACTGTGTTGTATTACTCTGCTTTTAATGATAATTAGCTGTCAAGTTATTGGAATTATATCAGGTCTGTTACATATTAGTGATTTTGGTCTCGTATGTATTAATGATCAATAAGGGATTTAAGCATTTGTGATGTTTTCAGGTCCTGCTTTATTTATCTTTTTTTTTTTTAGCTCTGTGAGTTGTTTTAATTTTTTTGCAGAGTGTTTACTCAGGATGTGTAAAGATGTTAAATTTGGAGATAATCCTAAAGTGGGTGAAGTCGCAAACATTGGAGACTACAGGAATGATGTAAATGAGGATAGGATTTGTTATAACCTGTAGACCAAATAAAATGCTGATTGGGTTGGAAAAAAATGGAAGCTAGAAACATGCAAGGGGAGGAAAAATCCAAATACCAAATGCTTAGTGGAAATAATGAAAGTACAGTGTGGTTATGCCGATGAAGATGTTGGAACTGACTGCCTGGGTGGCAGGCTCGAAACCTGCCTGTAGCTGGTGTGTTAATTTGTGGTGCCTCGTGAGAAAAACCTACAGAGTGGAAAGAGTCGAGAGGAGAGATGATCCCTGCTCCAGTGGTGGTCGTGAGTATCACCTGAAATGCCTTTGTGATTCCACACCTCCCCATAGCTGCAGGCACTCTGGAGAAAATTAAATGCAGAAATACACGTGCAAGCTATCAAAAGGTACAGAAGGGCGGTTGACATCAGAAATCAGCTTATAAAATGGACGTAGGTGTAATCTTACGGTCTGTAGAGTGGGTTATCAAGGTGCTGACCCTGTGGTTTAATACATCTAAAACCAGTCTCTGCAAAGTAAGCTTATCTGCTTGCTTACAGCTTGACCTTTTGTGAGGGACAAAGCAATGTTGCCTGTGGTGAGGAAAATCTCTTTGCTGGGAAAGTGAGTTAAAGCCAGGAAGTCACTCAACATATGCCTCAGAGCAGATGAAAATGCCCTTCTGAAAAAATCAGCCCTTGTGCATTTATTACCTTGGCAGTGAGTGTATTAAAATAGAAGAGGTTGTCAGTCTTGCATTATAGGGACTTGCATCTCCAAAGGAAAGAAAATATTTTTATGGTTAGCTTTGTAAATTGATAGCCATCCTCACTTTACCTCCCACCCCTCGATGCAAGGGGGTGACCTGTATTCTGCAATAAGCCGCAGGACGTACCAAGGACTCTAAAATGTGTGTCCTTCAAGTTTTATTCTTTTCCATGGAAGAAAACTGCATGTTTCAGCATAATTAGATTAATATCATTAAAAAGTTTAAGTGCATGGCTTGTCATAGGTCTGCAGAGTTGGTAGGTGATGAGAACTGGAGAAGACAGCGAAATGTGAACAGTCTTTTAAAATCACTTCTGAAAACAAAAGGGTCACACATTTATAGATGAAGCGTGGAAGTCGATGTGACCAGGTTTTTGAAAACTGTTAGTGCAAAGTCCAAATCTGATTTCTGGGGAAAAGAGTATCATTGAGCACTCGATCACAGCAAGAGCCGTGCTGGGCCAGGCAAAAGCTCCTTCTCACACATCATCCCATCCCCAGTGCCATGTCCCTGCCAGCAGCCCCAGCACTGGGAAGCGGGAGGTTTGCAGGGGATGCTGGTGCCAGCTGAGGCTGTCTCCACCCGTGGAGCCAGTCCTGCTGTTGAGCATGCCTTGGACATCTCAGGAGATGGAACAAGGACATCCTTGTACATCTCAGGAGCAGCGGATGCTCTGTTGGACTTCCCTATTTCTTCATTTTTGATCTCTTTATCACCCAGAGAGAAGTCTCCCAGAGATCACTTGTTTTCTCTCCTTTTTTTTTTTTTTCCCCTTAGATGCTCCCTGCTTCCCAAGGAAGCCCATGAGGGGTCTCACACCTCTGTCAAAGATGGGATGGTGCCGTCCCTAAAAGAAGTACTCAGGCCAGTACCAAATGCCTTGAAAAATGAGAAAAGGGCATATTGGTAGCAGTCCTTCCCCAGTATGTGCTTCTAACCTTCAGCAATTTGTGTCTCGAGGATTTTCTCAGCCAGAAATGGTGTCTTTCCATCTGAGAGTCCTTAATAGATTATTGTTTTCCCTCATGAATTTCAACCCTTTCTTGAACTTCTCCAATCTTTTAGCTTCCACAGCACCTTGTAGCAATAAGTTCCACTGTTTAAGTATGTATTGCAGGAAAAAGAGTCTCATCTAGTTTGTTTTGAACGTGTGGCATGCATCCTGGTGTGCCCTAGGGCACTTGGTGACTTTCAGTAAAGTCTGCTGGTCCAGGCTGCCGGCATTACTGATGGAAACGGTTTCCATCAGATGGTAGGAACCTGCTGGTGGAGGTATCCTCTTTAGGCCACTAATGGCCTCTGTTAGGAAAACCTCCATATTTATAATGATATTTCGCAGATTTCCTCAAACTGTTTACTTAAAAAGATAGCTGATTAATCAGGATGCAAAGAGGTGGAAATTAGAGAATTGGAATTGTAAATACTGAAGGTTAAAAATAGATATTTAGATTAGTGAAAGCTGGACTATTGTGAGAGAAAGCAACTTGCGCTAGACAAATAAGCAATGTACCTGCAGATGAAATTAATTTTAAATAATCCACTAGAGGGAATACTTTTAATCATTCACCTAATTGTGTTGCAAATTCAATTTTTCCTGTATATCATTGTGGACAGACATAGAAACAAAACATTAAGCAGAAGGAATGGAGTAAGAACCAGTACTGCAATGGTGACTTTTACCTGAAGTGCTATGTTAATCCTGGTTCAACCTGGGGCAGGAGGAAACTATAAAAGAAATATTCAAATATAGGAAAGATATACAAATTAATGATGAAAATGATTGGAGATCTGGGAAAGCTGCTTCTGCAGAGGTACTGAAGAGCTCTAGGCAGTTTATTGCAATAGACTGCTTAGTGTATACAGGAGAATGAGAATGTAACAGATTCAAACCTAGCAAAAAGATAATACTGAATGTGTTTATGGGAATTAATGAGTAATATGTTGGAATAATTGCTATGGAATTGGCAGAAATGTAAAAGATACATTTGCATAAACAGGGAGAGAATCTACTGCCAGGTAGCAGTTCCTTTAAATAAATACAGGGAACTTGGGAGCACTAGGAAATAATTACCCGGTTTTATTAGCATAGATATGTTTGCACCTTCTCTGAATTGTGTGTGCTGATCACTGTCAGAGGAGAGATAACGGACCTTGATTTTACCTAGTGGGCACTGTCACTGCTCATCAGCTTGTGAAAGTTCACATAAGCCCTAAACTGTGAAGGTAGGAAGAAATAAAGCTGAGGGAGAACATTTGTGCTTGAGAAGGATCACTGGAGATCCAAGGAGAGCACAAAAGATTGGGAGGTCTTGGGTCAGGTCCCCAGTGAGAGCTGGGTGCTGTCAGCCCACGCAGTGCCCCTGCTCCTGCTGCCTTTGGTTCCACCACGTGGGTGCTCACCAGCATTCATCTGGGGTGGTCTCTATGGCCTGCCAAGGTCTTCCTTCAGACCCAGACAGACCTGAACTTCATCAGCTTCAGAATATTTTAAAACATGGATGGTCAGGGGGGTTCTGCTACAGCATTGCAGCAAGATATATATTAACCAAAATCAGTCTGTATGTGTAGAGAAGAAGTGGATTCACTGTAACTTCATCAGAGAAAGGAACAACACACCCAAAATAGCTTTGAGCTCACATGCCTTAATGAGCAAACTGTCAGCTATTTTAGGTCTTTCCTTTTTTGAATTACCCAACTTTGAATAATGATTTAATGCAGGAGCAGGGGTAGAGAACTGCATGTCAGATGTTAGGGCACTCACTGGGAAGGTGAGACACGAGTTCAATTTCTGTTCCAATTAATATTTATTTATATGAAAGGGAGTAGAGTCAGAATGAGAAGTGAAAGATCCCTACGCAGGCTGGTCAGTGGCCTGGGCTTGATGTGGAGACAGCTTCAAGTCCTTGGTTTTGAGATGGGGACAGCAAGGACGACATTTTAGGCCAGTAAGTCTTATTCCTGGCGCTGCAGTGGTCTGTTCATAGCCTGCCTTATTACCATCTCTTCCATGCTCTTAGTGACTCTTAACTATGTTAATGTAATAGACCACCTGGGAGAAAAGGATAATTCGTCTAAATTGTTGGGTGAGTATTCTTATGAAAGACCAAAACCTTAGTAACTAAATCTGTAGACATTTAATAGTGTTTATTCCTCACCACCCACCTGTTGTCATGCAACTTGAGTATCAAATAGAATAAAAAAATCTTTAATATATCTGCCTGTTTTCTGGCAGTGATATTCTGCCCCCCCCCCCCCCCCCCCCAGTTCCTCCTGTGTTGTTTGAATCTCTAGTGGTCATTTTGTCTCGCTTGAGTTCTGCTTAGTCCTTCTTATCAGCCCTCCCCAGTGTCTGGCTTCATGTTCATTCAAGCATTTTTAGGTTTTCTTGTCAGCAGCTTAGTTCCACGCTGTTTGAGATGCAGCCCCATCCCATCCTTCTGTGCCTGCTTACATCTTCCCAGAGGGACTCACCGTGTTCTTACTTGTATATCAACACCACAGTTTCCTCTGCTTTGCTTATTATGTGAAAAAAATAATCTTTTTTGGAAAAAGCTAATGTGTCCACCCTGTATGCAAGCATCCTACCCAATTGCTGTTCAAGTAGCCTTTTTGTCAGCAGTATTGGCAGGTAAGTTGGCTATGGGTTTCTTCCCAGAAACACCTGGCAGTTTCCATTCCCACCTCTTGATGAGAACCTCCTCAAGCCAGCCCTCGTTCCCCCAGGGAATAGGCAATCGCATGCCTCTGTAGATCAGCCTCTGTTTGGCCAGGTAGGTTGAGGATTTGTGCAGCAAGTTACCCGTGTTCAGTGATCCTGGAAAAAGCGTTCCTTTATGTTCACCCTTGGCAACCGGTCGGTTTTGGTTCAGCATTTTGGAATCACCATTTCTGGTATGTGCTGAACTTTGTGTTTTTGTGTAGCTCAATGTTGGAGAAGACACCTCCAGTTACCAGTCATCATGCTCACTTTTTTTTGGAGAAGGGGTGACCTGTATTGTTTATCACCTGGATGGCAAGCCTTTCTGGCAGGCTTTGAAGACTCTCTGAGTCTGCATGTATTCTTTGTGGATCAGGTCCATCCCTATTTGGAAAAGTTTGTTTCACTAGTATATTCCATCATAATGTCATTCAGCATGATTTTACATTGCCGGGCAGCTTGTCAGCTGCCAGCCATGTTCTCCTGTCCAGCACATCATGATGTGAAGTAGAGCAGAAAAATATATATATTACAGAAATGAGAGCATAAAACTTGCAGCTGGGAAGCAGTATCCATAATTATGCAATGGGGCTACGGATAAAACACTGGAACAGGGACTCTGTTTCTTGTCCCTGCAGTGAGGCTGCAGGGAGGTTAATCATTTAAGCCTTTTGTGTATTCATTTTCCATTTCTAAAACCAGGGTGATAATACAACTGTCACTCATTATTTTTCTTTTGTGTATTTACCTTGAAGTTCAGCCTTCTGCATTAGGTAAGTACTAGCACAGTTAAATGCAGATTTTGTGCTGCATGGTCATGGTGCTGTCAGAGCACAGACTGTAACACAATTTTGGGTCCAGCAGCTAAAAGACCTTGTTTGAAAATCAGTGCCTGACCAGACATGTTCATAGCCTCTGAGTAAAATTGTGTTCCTGAAAAATTTCTCAAACTGTTGATAAGAGTTTCTGAGTTGCAGTCCACTCAAATGCATCAAGAAAATTTGTATTTGCAATGTCGAGAGTCTTCTGACTCTACAAGTTGTGCAATTGCAAAACATTGACCAACACTTGGTGCAGATGTGACCACAGTCACCACTGACTGCTGGTCGCTGTCTCCAGTCAGATTCTGGAAAAAGCTGTCGAGCTCTGAAATCATGAGACATGAGCTTTAATTGCTTCCTGCACTGCTAAAGCTTTTCCAGAAGGAAGTTAACATTGAGAGCTCCTCCACGTTCTTTCTAGGCTGTTGGTTCTCATGAGCGTTGTTAAGAAAATGGTGGTGAATCACGCTGGCAGTCTTCAAACACTCTTTTTCTTTTCTTTCTTTTCTTTTGACCCTGGCAATCTGTTTTTAGAACTGATTGTGTTCAAGAGTTTGTACTGTTTCAAGTGGGTGCACCCAAGCTCTGTATACTGCTGCCCATTGGCCCTGTTGATTTGCCTTGGGCCCTCTGGAGGGGTGAGAGTGGTGATCTTCTTCCATTACTGAGAGCCCAAAGACAGTTTGTAAGCGAAGACTCTCAGCCACAAGCGTCCTTTTGGGCTTGATGTAGTTGCTTACCTGTGTGTTTAGCACCACGTTGGATGCTCTTCGGTATCTAAGACATCTGCATGGCACTGGCAGGCATGACACAGGACCTGTGTCCTTCTGGTGTCTCAACCTGTGGGCCAGGTGATTACCCCAGAACATCTCAGATACTGCTGGGTGCCAACACGGACAACCAGATCAAGCTCTTCACGCCTGGCACTCCGAGATAGGGACCTGAGCTCCCTCCCCAGCTGTCCATTCCTCCTCTCCGGCTGCTGGTCCTGGTGCTGGTGGAAGATGGGTGGGGACAGGCTGCCCTGTCTCTCCTGATGGCCTGGGGACTGCTCATCCACACCGTCTAGCATGTAACTTGCCTTTCTCAGCCACGCCCTTAGGAACAACCAGCTGTGCTTGTGATGCTGTTGCATATATTGCCCTGGTTTTCAGTTTCTTTTCAGGTGAAAAGTCAAGAATTTGATCTTGACTCATCTCCTCTAGCTATTATGGTTCCAGCTGCCTTAGAAACAGCAGGTGAGATTAGCTGCAGTGTTGAACTGAACCGTCATTCAACAAGAGCAGGACTGGTATTTTGAACTTTTCCTTAATATTAGAAGTTAGCCCCCCTTACAGCCTGACTGACATTGCTTGCTAACCCTGCTGGCAAGATACAACAAGGCTGTGACTGTTATTGTTCAAGTTTTCCTGAAGGTGAAAGAGATAAATCCTTCCTAATTTTGAGATAGCTTATTTTGGGTTATATATTGACATTTCCTATTCCTGAATTTGTATATGTCTTGTAAAAATAAGAAATAGAAAGTGTTTAACCAGTGTTGAAAACAGATTCATTCTTATTTATGTAATAGCTAGATAATGAATTCGATTGTTATAAAAGGTTTACATGTTGGTTTGAGGAGCCTGGTTTTTGCACTTCAATCTTCTTGTCAGGTCCGATGTTGAGGATACTGAAATGATGTGTTTTGAGGTTTGAGCATGAAAGTATAGACGTATCTGTCTATCCAGTTGTTCTCCCAAGCCTCAAATGTTCATAACGATCATGAGCATTAGGTACTTTGATGCTTGGCTTAGGGCTGTTTGACCCTGTTTTAATAGACGTGGAGCACATAGAGCTCTGCTTCCATTTATAAAAAGCTGCGAGTGCTCAGTATGCCTGAAAATTGTATGCAGCCACCTCCTTGACATAATACTGATGCCTCAATGTCCATTTTTAAAGTGAACAATAAAAACTCATTTAATTTATTGTGTAAAATCATTTAAAAGTGCAGATCTTTATAACCTAATGCTGCTGTAATTTTTAAATTATTTGTTTAATTTTCTAATGTGCATTTCTGTGTGATCCTACAGGTTTTAGCTGATGCTGTTGCACGCTTGGTTGTAGATAAATTCAGTGATTTGACAGAAAATTTCACATCTCCACATGCACGTAGAAAAGTCCTTGCTGGAATTGTCATGACAACAGGTAAAGGAAGAAAAAAAGTACTATTTTAACTGCTTAAATACGAGAGCTCTGTTTGCATTCTAGGAAACTATCTTTTTTCAGTCAACCAGTACTGAAATATATTTTTACTGTTTAATCTTCAAGGTGCACTATATATAGCAATTAAAACTTGGCTAAAGATAATTACAGGAAAATTAGACCTGCAAATACTTCTGTTCCACAGAGTTCCTGTATTCTGCCTGATTGAGACATCTGAGATAACTCATGATCTACAAAATACATGCACCTTTTAAAATTAATCATGCAACTTTTTGAAAGTAAACCTAAAATAAATTTCACTGCGTCGGTCACACAGATGGCATTCTTGGGTTTTGGCATTGTCATGATTTAACCCCAGCTGGCAACTAAGCACCACACAGCCACTCATTCACTCCCCCCCCCCCCCCCCCGGGTGGGATGGGGGATAGAATTGGGAGAGTAAAAGTGAGAAAACTCGTGGGTTGAGATAAAGACAGTTTAATAGGTAAAGCAAAAGCTGCGCGCGCAAGCAAAGCAAAACAAGGAATTCATTCCCTACTTCCCATCGGCAGGCAGGTGTTCAGCCATCTCCAGGAAAGCAGGGCTCCATCACGCGTAACAGTTACTTGGGAAGATAAACACCATCACTCCGAGCGTCCCCCCCTTCCTTCTTCTTCCCCCAGCTTTATATACTGAGCATGACGTCATATGGTGTGGAATGTCCCTTTGGCCAGTTTGGGTCAGCTGTCCCAGCTGCGTCCCCTCCCAACTTCTTGTGCACCCCCAGCCGACTCGCTGGTGGGGTGGCGTGAGAAGCAGAAAAGGCCTTGACTCTGTGTAAGCACTGCTCAGCAATAACTAAAACATCCCTGTATAATCAAAACTGTTTTCAGCACAAATCCAAAACACAGCCCCGTACTAGCCACTGTGAAGAAAATTAACTCTACCCCAGCCAAAACCAGCACAGGCATTTATGTAAGAAATTATGCTTGCTTTCCAAGTTTTTAAGGTTTTGCACTTTGTTAGTTATTCTTGCTATATTTTATTCTTAGTGCTCTGTGTCTCAGTCATTTCAGTAAAAATATCTGAAGAAAGCAGTTTATGTTTTGGCAGCTGACACTGGTGTGCATGTGCAAGCAGCAGTAATGCCGTGGTTCTCTGATTGTTGGCACGAGATCCGTGCTCTGCCAGATCACCCAAAACAGTGAAGTTCTGCCCTAATCTGATCTGCAACCACGCTGCTGCTGAATTTTCCTCAGGCTAAGATTTATCTTGGTCTTCCATCCATCTGAACCCTTGATGGGACATTCATTTTGGGCCTGTCATGAAATGCCCCCAATTAGTTGTACGAGTCAGATGGATATTGGTGACAAATGTACAGCCTTCCCTTGGTGATTTGGGCAATGCCAGCTCTTTCCTCCTGTGGGGATGTTTGTAGGGGTCTCCTCCATAGAGCAGAGAGGTCTGAGGGTGCTGGTTAGGGTAGATGATAACTGCATGCTCTAGGGACAGGGGACTGTAACAAGGGGACAATGTGGCCCAAACTCTGTCACAAGACATCCATGGTGAGCTGACCCTGGCCAGCAGTCAAACACCCACCCAGCCTCTCACTCGCTGCCTTCTCCTGGGGCATGGAGAGAAAATGGAAGGACGGTGGGAAGACTCGTGGGTAGACAAACGCCGTAACCTCGAATGTCCTCTCTTCCTTTCCCTAAGCAATTATTGCTGAGCACAATGCTTATGGTGTGGGATATCCCTTGGTCACTGTCACTCAGATGTCCTGGCTGCGTCCCCTCCCAGTCTCTTGCCCACCCCCAGCACACTGGCCTTTGGGAGGTTTGGAGAGAAAGCCTTGACGGTCCTCAAGCACTGCTCAGCGACAGCCAAAACATTCATGTGGTACCAACACCATTTTAGCCCCAAATGCAAAGCACTGTGAGGAATATGCTGTAGTTTTATTTCATATATTTTGTGATATTTAACAAGTTTTTGTTGTAATTACAGTCCTGTGTCCACAATTCCCAAAAGAGCCATGTGATCAAAGAATTAAGACTTAATTAACATGTGAATACATTTTGATTAACTGAAGAAATATCTTTACAGAAAATTAGAAACCATCTTTGCATGGATACATGTCTGGGGAACCCCTGGAATTAGATGACCCCATTGCACAGCCTTGTGTTGCAGAGTGAAGCGGCTCCCTGCTTCTCCTCCATGGTTTTCTCCTCCAGCCCTGTGGGCAGCAGGGGGCAGCTGGGCTCAGGTTCATTTTTTTAAGGCCATGTATTTCATCAGGAGTGAGAGCTCAAACAGTCCATGTCTCAATTACCTTTTTAATTACTCAATTACCAATTCCCTTGCTAATTACTAGTTATGCCCCTTATGTCGGCACTGCTGTCGCGCAGCCAGGTGGTTATGGGAGGATCCTTAACTCTAGGTGCTTGGGGTGCATTGAAAGTGGTTTTTCTGCTTTTCCATACCACAGTAACTATTCTGTGGGAGGAAGACAGCAGAAGGCATTTGGCAGGTCTTGGCTGCTATCTGCCTCTGCTGGTGAGGCCTCAAGAGCTTCAGAGGAATTAGTGTGGCTTGCTGGGGCTTTTTTTGCTGAGTGTTTGCTAGAGGGATGTAACATTTTGATCTGTCTTTCTGAATTCTTCATGCAGCTGACCTTTTTTTGTGTGTGTGTGATAAAGACAGTTCCCTCTATAGAAAACACCCAAAATACTTTTTTAATTCTATTGTACGGAATAATTTAATACCAAGAACTACACTTCTACAAGCATTATACTGCTGATAAGCTTTGCAGTTGTTTATGCATTTAAAATTCTCCATTCCCTAGTCTTACCTTTCCTGTTGTTGGCTTAATACCCTTCCATAATGTGTTGCTGCTTTAATAAATCAGTGCCCTTGAGATTTCTAAAGTCGCTGTGAATATCTGCATAGGTGGCCAGAAGGTGCGTGCTGGAAGCTAGCTGGCTGCCTGGGGCTCAGGAAAAAAGCACTGTCTTTGGAGCTTAGGCTTTAATAACTCTTCCTGGAGCAGCAATTTTTTTCTGCAGGTTTTCAATTTCTAACTTGTCTGAACTCCAACATGAAGAACTCACAAGAACCATAGACCATACTGGTGCAGGGAGAGTATGGCTGAATGAAGCTTTTGCTTTAAGAAAGTATCAGAAGAAAAAACTTTTTTTTTAAACAAAAAAAAAAAGGAGCCTTGTTTGGGTTCTGCAAGAAGATCACTTGCTAGATTATTTGTGATTTTAATTGCATCTTCTTCCTGACATTTTGTTTTGCAGGTACAGATGTGAAAGATGCCCTGGTAGTAAGTGTTTCTACAGGAACAAAATGCATCAATGGTGAATACATGAGTGATCGTGGTCTTGCATTAAATGATTGCCACGCGGAAATTATATCTCGCCGGTGCCTGCTTAAATTTCTGTATACACAGCTTGAGCTTTATCTAAGGTAAGCTGGAGGGAAAAGGAAGATGAGCTGATCACACGGAGCTCAAAAGGTGTCTGTGTAAAACACCTGTCTTAATTATTTCAATGTGAAACGCTTGTCCTGTTGCATTAGGATGTTTAATTTAGAACTCAGACCCTTTGCCCTAAAGTTTGACTTTAACAAAACATGTATTCAGTTGGGTGTCAATCATGAGAGGGGAGGACAGAAAAAATAATAGGGAATAATTTTGTAAACTGTAAACATGTAAATCAGAATAATCTCAAGTGGGCTAAAGGGTGGTGATGTTTCATTTGCTGGTAAGTGCCTGAAAGCTCTTGACATCTGGAGATGTCAAGGGCTCTCTATTTCTTGTCTTGATGGTCTTTTAATTTTGTTAATTCTAATAACTGTTAGATTTGTACTACAAAATTTCCAGACAACCTGTGTTTGTTTTTAATGCCTATTAAGACTGCCCATCTTATGGTTGTTTATGTGTTAATGTCAGTTTTGACTCTAGCTTTATTCTTTGTTTCAGCAATAAAGAAGATCAACAAAAATCCATTTTTATCAAATCGGAGCAAGGCGGGTTTAAGCTGAAGGAGAATGTGCAGTTTCATCTCTATATCAGCACATCTCCTTGTGGCGATGCTAGGATTTTCTCACCACATGAAGCAGCACAAGAGGGTATGACAGCAGTCCTACTCAAGCAAGGGAGTTTAAAGTATTCTTTGAGGAAGTGGCACAGTTAAAATTTAGGTGTCTTCTTTCCTTTTAGTGTAGATGTGTGTTAGACAAAGATCTCTTCAAAAAAATCTGAGCTGTTCTTCCTGTGTGGTAGAAGTTAAGTATAGACTGATCCACCATGTGGTCTTGAAGAGGCTGAATGCTAGCTGAGATAAGCCAGTGAGTCAGCAAGTATTTGTACAGAACTAACTGAACCGTTTCACTGTTTCCATCTTTTAACGGTGGTTGTCTGCCTGCCCCTTTCTTGATCTGTCCATTAACTTCATTCTAACACTGTAACGCGTAGAACAGAATTGAAGAGCTACCTGCTGCGTACTGCTTCTTCGTGGAAAGCTTGGTTTAATTGCAAGTATGTTTTAGAAGACAGTATTTGTGAGAGCTGCCTGATGCTGTAGCTAATTTGCAAGTAGCAATCCAGCAGTTATGCAAGCAAATACCTTTAATCGACTCTTCTTATTGTCATGCTATCTGTAAAACAGTTTGAGAATGTTTCTCAGCTGATTGTAAGTAATTTTTGTCATTTAGATCAAGGGGACAGGCATCCAAACCGCAAAGCAAGAGGACAGCTACGGACAAAAATAGAATCTGGAGAAGGGACCATCCCCGTGCGCTCTACTACCACTATCCAGACGTGGGATGGTGTATTGCAAGGAGAAAGGCTACTTACCATGTCCTGCAGTGACAAGATAGCGAGGTGAGATATCAAATGATTGATTTCTTTGCTATTGCTTTTTATTGCTGAACAAAAAAGGAGGGTTGCATGCTGCTTGCAGTGAACATGCAGGTTATTGATTGGCTTATTTCATTGCTTAGATGTAGTGTGGGGGTGGCTGTAACTCCAGTGATAAAGCTCTGATTCTTCACTTGCAATTGGTGTCAGACCTTCTGCTGGCTTCAGAGGCAAGGTGAAATTATTATCTATCAATCCAGCCACTTCAAGTCATATGACAGCTTTGTTTTGTATTTATATCATTGGGAAATAGCAGAAGAATGCTTCCCCCTCCCCCTCCCCTGCAAAGTAGTATAGCATTAGCAAAACAGTGCAATAAATATATTACAATAGTTATATTTGAATAACTTTCTCTGATGATATACATCCTTGCCCTGTCATTGGAAATGTTCAAAGTCAGGTTGGATGGGGCTTGGAGCAACCTGATCTAGTAAAAGGTGTCCCTGCCCATGGCAGGGGGGTTGGACTAGATGATCTTTAAAGGTCCCTTCCAACCCAAACCAGTCTGTGATTCTATGATATCAAAGATACATACATTTTCCATGGAGAGATTTAGATTTGTATTATTTTATAAAGGGAAAAAGTGTTCCAGTTAAAAAAAATCTTAATTGATGGGCACTTTTAATTTTTAACTTTAAATTTATTTTTAGTTTAAATATTTTTACTGTAATTAAATATTTTATTTCCAATACTAGTGCTTTTATTTATATTTTATCCGATACCTTCTTTGTTGTCCTTTTTGACAAAGATTGAAAGATTTTTTTTGTTCAAAATCATAAATGGACAAATGATTACCCCCCAAAAGAATTTAGCAGCAGTATCCTTTAACAAATATCAGAAGTATGGCAGAGTTGCAACATAATTTTTTGAAATGAGTCTGTGTGTTTGCAGCCTCTGGTTCTTGCAAAATAGATGAGAAATGCCAATTTTTTTCAGCTGATGATATTTTAGTTATTTTTTAGTAGCTCTGCTGTTTTGTCAAGTCACAGTTAGCCTGATTCAAAATTTATTAAGTGTATTAGGTTGGAACTATTCTTCTGAACTGTGTATGCCAAATCAAAAATACAGGAGGAAGGTTATGTAATCGCTTTGTTCCTCTAGTCTTGTCTCAAGTAATCAGCATCTCTACTGAAGGAAGACGTTTTACTTTAGTTTAAATCCCCCTAACATAAATGGATAGGGCCTTTCAGAAGCTAGGACAGTGGATTGTTGAAAGGTAATTCTACAAAAATGACATTTCAGTTTCTTTTATAATATTTTCAATAAAATCCACCCAATAAATTCCCCAGCTTCAGGCCAGGGACTTCTCCCAACCACCCGACATGGTAATCGTGCCACATTCATTTGACTTCTTTTATCACATCGTCATTTGCCGTTAGTGCAAATAAAAAAAAATGAAGACAGTTGTTGAGCTAGAACACATTTGACTATTTTGTTGATTTTGTGTGATGCAGAACAGAATCCATCTCTCGCTTGCGTAGCTAGCTGTCACCTCTCCTTGGGGCTAATGGGAATAATTTTGTTTGTGCCAGTGAAGGAAGCAAATAGAACCCCTTGAGACAGAACAAAGACTGTATGACGGGTAAGGAGGCCCAAATTTTCATATTCTTTTTTTCTTTTCTTTTTTTTTTTTACATTTCCCTGACACTTATGACTGTGTTTTGTCCATTTACATTTGAAAGAATGCATTGCTCTTTAGTGTCCATCAGTCAGTCCTCCAGTATGCCTGAGCCCTGTGAATTTCCACTGAGCCTTCCCAAAGGTTCACAGTCCCAGCCTGGAAAAGACATGGATAAATTTGGGGTGCAGGTTTGCACAAGCAGGAAAACACTTGTATCTGAACAGCCTCATCTGTGTGGATTATATGTATAATCCAAGCTGTTATTTCCAGCCTCTGAGCACTTTGTTGCAGTGTGCTGTTTAGCACCCTCCTAAGCCTGGTAGGAAGATCCAAGAAAAATTGTGAGAAACATGGAAAAGCCATGAGTGTAATTCCATTTGGGTCAGAAGCATTAGAACAGGATTATCCTAGTGTGTTAGTGCCTGGTGGCACTGCAGTATGGTGTTAGGGTGGTTTCTGTGACCACAGTAACTGTTTTGGGACATTAATATACATGCATGTTTTAAATGTATCCTAATCTTGTTCCATGGTACTTTATGATGACTGTTTTTTGTCATTCTCCATTTGATGTGTTTTTCTGCCCACATTCATTCTAAGTTTTTTGGCTTCAAATAATTACTTAACTTCTCATGAAACATTCCAGTTGTGGCTAATGTCTTGCTGAGAAGAGCAAAATTTTTTTCACCGTTTCATTGGTAGGAAGGCTGTAGAAATTGAGAAGAGCTTTAACATTAAGTCAGGTTGTTAAAGGGGAAGTCATTGGTGCTCTTCTACTCTAAAGAAGGGAAAATATTATTTCTGATAATCTTCTGTGTGAAAGAACATCATGTGCCCATGCACTGGCCTTGTTTTGTGCTTATTCAGAGTGGGAAATTCAAATGGAGGTTTGTAACTCAGTCTTTCTCTTTATTTCCCCCATGGCTTTGTCTTCTTGACCCTGCCACCTAGTTTTTTGGGACTGATGAAGTTACACAAACACATCTTAAAATCCTATGCGTGCTCACATGTTCTGCAGCTATGTCCATGCCCATCCATCTGTTTTTGAGTTTGAGAGTTATTTCTAAGTGGCAAGCTCCATGGCGGAGCTGGTGTGATTTCTGAACAGCAATAGAAAGAGCAGTTCTCCTCACTCGTTCTTAACCCAAGTGACAGTGGCCGATGTGAATGTATTCACTTTGATACCTGGTGGCTGTGTGACGCCTAGGTAAGAAACCTGGGAGAAAGTGGTAGGAAACCACTACCCAAGATGTAGCATCTAAATAATCAGATGTGGCATCATGGAACCTCTGAAACCAGTGACCTGAGTCTTGACCCAGGCTCACTGGTGTGCAGCAAATCCAGGCAACACCAGAAAAGCTGGGGCAAGTCAGCTGTGTGGTTGCCAGCCTAGGTACAGCTACAAGGGAAAACAGATTCTCTTGTCTGTAATTGCAAATCTGACCTCAGGATAAATAAAAAGATGTTTGGGAGAAGTGCTACTGTCAAAGACCATGGACTTCTTGCACGTAATGATTTATAGTGTGGGCTGCTGACCGAGCCACTTGATGTAAAAGAAGCTAACTGCACTCCACGTAAAGATGTTGCTGCCTGTTTATGCTGTGGCTCGTGAAAGGCATGGGCTGGTCATAGAGATTCAGTTAGTCTCTTAAGGAAACAAAGAGAAATCGGATTTAAAATCAGAAAAGAAACCAGATTGCAGTTAGCTGAATGAAGTCAGCTCTGCCTGTTCGTTCTGCCAGGTGATGAGAGTAAAGCCCAGCTAAATGGGTGTCCACAACAAGCAGATCATGACCTGCCCAGTGTGGGTCTGAGTTGAAGTTGAGCAGCAGAAGTGTCTCTGCACATGAACCACACCGAACGTGATTGCAAAGACAGACAAATGCTTGTCACCGAGCTACAGAGGTGAAGGCCACCACAGGGCTCTGCAAGCATCCCTGGGGATGCTGCCAGCCTCAAACTTGGCAGGCTGATCACAGCAGTCTTGGAAACCAGAAACATGCAGGAAAACCCACGGGCACAGCTACTGCAAACACGAGCGCCTTCTGTTCAGAGCTAGTGGGAGCCCCTGGGTCTGCGGCTTCCAACGTCTTCATGGTAAGAAGCAAGTTGTCCCACATCTTGGATGCACAGTGGTCATGGGGAGCTTTTGGTTTGCGTTGCAATTCAAAAGACCTTGAAATCTTGTTGGTGTCACGGTAAGCCAAGCCTGCCTTTGGGATTACTCCCTGAGACAGCTGCCATCTGAGCTGTGTGCCTCTGTCATGGAGGAGGGCAGGAGATGCATGTGAGGAGACAAAATACTTTCTGGGGATAGTCTGACATCTTCTCACACGTTGACACCTTCTCTCCCTTGCCATCGGTTGCAAGTAAAAGATTGTCATAAACAAAATGCCTACTAAGTCATTTTCCTTTGTTCATAGTCATTTCTGTCTATAAATTATATTGATAAAAGCAGCACTTTGAATTGTAAACACTTGTTTTTGTCAGGGTTTGCAGTCTATCATAAATACCATTTTTTCAACAGTACACTTGTTTTGGTAGTTGCAGGAGACTCTTCATTTTCCTGCGATGAATTCTGACACCAGTTCCATGTGCACACCGTTGTAAATGCAACACGTAGTGACTCACCTCCTCCATATGGCTGTCTGCATAAAAATTATTGAGAGTGATACTAAGACATCTGATATTAATATCAAGCTTTATTACTTACTGCTGTTAGGCTCCCCTCTTTTCTGTGTTTTCTCTAAAATAGTGCAAATAACAGAATTTCTATGCAGTTTGGGTTTGGAAAGATCAGAGAAGAGGTTTTACCTGAAGTGTGTATTTTCAACTGGGTTTTTTTTGCAAGAGGTGCACTAGCACACTCTGTGAAAGTGTTGCTGCAGAGTTAAATTTTACTTACCTTTTCATGTATCAAGAGTTGAGAAATCAGCTGTATATCATAAAGAAGTCAATAGAACTTTTAGGAATCCACTGTAGATACCCTTGCCTCTGAGCACATGGTAGCCTAAAGCAGAAATGTGACAACGCAGCAAGGAAGAGAGGACTCCTCTTGATTTGGTGTCGGTCTCTGGTTTCTCTGCCCTCTTCTTTTAATGTAGTGTGATTGAGAACAGCAGAAAGGTTGAAAAGGTGCATCCATCCTCCAGGTTGTTATCAATAGGATCTAAGTGGTGAATATAGAATAAGGAAACCAGTAAGTATGACAAATTTGTAAAACTCAGATTTCCCCAATGCGGTGCTTGTCTATAAAACCTCAGGTGAGCACACTACACAGAGAGTATCCTCTGTGTAAATAGTCAGGAGTTGAACACAATTCATGTGCACAGATCTGCAAAGGCCATCGTTGGGGTCTAGTTTGTAAAGGTGGTGAGATGTAGTGGTTTGAAAGAGCATTTCTTGGGACACTTGAGCACAAGATTACTTCGCAGACAAGGTAGAGGACATGGCAATATCTTGGTGACAGGGAAAATTCGGTCTTTTGGTCTCATTGTAGCTAAGCGTGCATGGGGAACTGTGAACTGTAGAGCAAAGTGGGGATACAAGGCACCCTAAGCTATACTCCTAGGGAGACATCTCAGCAGTGTTTCTGAATTGAAGTAGTCTTTGGTTCGCATCTGAAATTTTTCAGATGGCTGAATTTTTCATGCTAAACAAAAATACTCAATGGAAAGCAGAGTTTTTGTATAAGAAGAAGACTTCATCAAAAAAGATTATCTGCTGGTACAACTTTGATGGAAATTTCTCAAAATAATAAACCTGATACCAAATAAGAGAGCTGTATGTAATTATGCATTATTTCTTCCTCATAGAAAACTGAATATATGTATATATGAAATAATAAGGAGTTTAGAGAGGAATAATAAGAGGTTACTAAAAGGATACATGCTATATGTTGGTCAGACCAGGTGTAATTTGTTGCTCCTCACACAGTTTGCTCCATCTTGCATCATTTTGCTCAGCAGAGTGGCCCCACTGAAAGCAGTAAGAGTCTCTGCTTGAAAAAGCATCATTTGTCCAGTGCCTATTTCCTTTCTAAAAGCAAGCTAACTTTCAGCTGGGTTTGGGAGTGTGCTTTCGGTAGTGTATTCTCTGATGGAGAAAGTGTTTTAGGAGACTCCCAGCACCCATGCCCAGGTGCTGCATCCCTCCTGCGCGCTGCATCTCCCTGCCTCTCAGCGGTGGTCCCGCAGTTGTTTGTGGAGCTGTGCTGTAAACTGGGCTAGAGAAACTGCCTCTTCAAAATACAAGGCCAGGGGTTTGGGTTTTTTTTTTCTTTAAACTTGAATCATGTCACTGATCTAACTTTATGGAGGGCCGTACGAGCAATAAAATTAGCAGGCTTGAGGAGGATCAAGGTGGTGATAGGCAGTCCTCCTCAGTCAGGCTTAGTGCTGGGGAAATGATGGGGTGCAACTTCACACTTTATAGCAGCAGCAGATTACAGCATCCTTTGACTGTTGTCCTCCTTATGTTTTTTAACTGTTTGGAGCTGCTCAGTGGCCAGATAGTCAGATAAAGTTATCATTTCTTTTTCCTTGTCTCAGAAAAGCAGCAGTAGCTCATATGTGTAGTGATGGGAACACTGAACCTCCTAATCCAGGTGCCATTGTGGTGTGTCGGGCCATTGTGGTATGTTGGCTGGCCTGTCTGAGGAAAATGGAGAGCTGTGGGTTTGATTTACAGCTTTTCTTTCCCTTCTCGTGTTTAAGTACTTTTCTAATTATTGCTAGAAGAGCTTTAGAAATTTTGTTGCCTCGTCAAACGTGGTAGGGCTTAAACATCACCTCGATGAGCCCCTGGTAGAGAATGAACCAAACTGCTTGTTACTCTGAATGATCTTCTGTCTCACAAAAGGCAGCTTAGAAGCAAAAGGCCAGTTCAGGATGAGTGAATATACCTTTGAACTTTCTGGCACCACGTCAGGTTGCCTTTCCTTGCACTGTGCAATACTTGCAGAACTGCAAAGTTGAAAGAGTATTGCACGCTGCTGAACACGCGGCTTGTGTTTGGCCGCAGGTATCTCCATCCGCACCAGGTGCCCCAGCTTTTCTGGCATTAGATGGCCAACTTGTTGATGGAGAGCTGTTCAGCCCAACAACTATGGTTGTACTCGGCTGCTGAGTAAATCACCATTAACCGTAATGAGGTCTAGATGCCCAGCTCAAATCAAGGCACTTGTATGTAAGTGCTGGCAGTCTGGACCTAAATCCTGTGACTTATGCTTTATATCAATATAACAGCTTGTATTTTAATGGTCAGTTTTATTCTGAAGTTTTATAAAGGTTGTGAAAGAAAATTCTTGCAGTAACTTAAAACCAGAACACCCAGAATATGTAAAATGCTGTCATAAGAGGCACTGGTTTTATGCTCAGCTAAGACAAGCGTCTCAGATTTTTCCAGTGAGAAGTTTTACGTTGGAGGGTGTCTCCCTGCCCACTGAGGTGTTCTTCCCCTTTGGCAAATCTCTTGTCTACACGCCTTACTTCAGGCATTTCAGTATCGCCATTGACATGATGCAGCATTCCTGTATTCTGCTTACACTCGTGCTTTAGTGCTTTTCTCTGTTACAAACGTGGTGCCATTTTCCTGCTTTAATGGTGAGAAAAGGTACTGCATGGGTCCAGTCTGCTCTGTAATCTGCCCAGTAAGACTGGACCTGAGATCAGGTCATTTTACATGGGAGCTTTGCGTTTTTACCCATGGCCAGTGCAGGAGAGATTTAAACTGCTGAATTAGTGATGGGAGAGTTGTCTTCTGTTATCACTTTCCTGAGCCATCAAATGCTCCTAAATGAGTACTGTGCTGTGGCCGCTCTACTGCAGTGTGGAAAGGTTCATTTCTGTGTTATAAACTACATCTGAGCTTTGGAAGGTTTGAGTTTGTAAACTAGATTTAAGTCGCTTCAGTTATTTAACCCTTTTCTGATACTTTTAATGTGAAGAAAAAAATCCTTTGCTTAATTGTTTCACTGGAAAGGCAACACTGACTTTATTAAAGTTTTCTGTAGTAAATGTTGCACTTTCTGCTCTGCACTATTTGTAGTGAAATACAGAATTTGGCCCATTAGCTTCAAAAGAAGTTGTCGTTTCAGTGAACTTCTGACAGCATTTGTTGCCATGCATTCTGACAATTCGTGCTTGTAAACTGGAAGGATGAGGCAGTTTTACCATTTCAGGAGGTAATGCCTGTGGCCTTTCGAAAACTGATGCGTGGTATTGGTGTAGCTTCTTCTCAGTTTATAGCTATAAAGGTTGTTTTTAGTGTACGTGCTAATGGAAGTGGGAAGTTACTGTTTGACAGAAAGCAGTACAGTATAAAAAAGGAACAACAAGAAAGTCTCTGTGCAGTCCTTCCTTTTGACTCTGTTACAATCTGCAGAACTTCATTTGGGTTTCATGTTTACCTCTGCATTACTGCCAGTTTCTGATACAAGTATATGTTTCTGTAGAAAAGTATATGTTCTTTTATTATAACAATTGAAATTTAAAGCTAGTTTTATAAACCTAAGCACCATCCAACCCTGCCTAATCAATACTAAGAGCTTGAGGCTTTGGTTGTATGAATGGTTTCTGCAGCAAGCCAGCTGCTCTGAATCCAGCACTCCTGAGCACGTATCACAGTGGTAAACATGATGCAGCACACCCCAGCAAAACAGCAGGCATGTGGGCAGTCACAGAGTAGCTCTTGTAATACCAGTTCATACAGTTCATCTTGCAGAAGCTTGTTCAGGTGTCCACGCTCCTCCTCCTCTTTTAATCAAAAGAAGTTGAGCAAGACAAACTTCAGCTTTCTTTTTCTGTGCCGGAGAAGGTCACCAAGTATGGGAGGAAGCAGCAATACAAAAGCTCTGGAAATACTGAAGTCTGAAGCAAGAAAAACGGTCTGGCAAAGGTTTTATGGAATGCTTTTGGCCTCTTTTAAAATGTCCATCTGTCACTCAAGTACTGGTCATGAAAAGTAAATGTAATGTGCCTCACTGATGGAAGCTCGGTTTGTGTGTCTGCAAGTTTCAGATACAATTGTATAACCCCAGTTTGCAATGCTTAGTCTTGAATTCTTTCCAGATGTTTCTTCCGTAATATTATCTGTGTATGTAGCAGTCCATATGCTTCTCTGTGCTTGATGTACGTAATACTGCAAATAACAAGAAAATACTTTTGTGATTCATTTGGCACTTGAAATACCTCTGTGCTTACAAAATTCTAGTCATGATAAGGTCCTTAGAAAGGCATCTAGGCCCTGGGAAGCAATAATTTTCACTTCATATCTTTACTCTGACGTTCGGTTGCTGATTGCATTTTCAGTATTATACAAAATATGCCTTTATTCAATGTAAAATATGACATATTTTTTATTAGCACAGTATTTTTACTCATTCATTAGGGCCAGCTTTTTTAATGACAGGTGAGTAAGCTAATACACATTGCCTCCATTTTCATCCTCAGTAAAGATATGCAAAGAAATTGTTTCCTTGGATTGCAATTTTTGTTTTACCCTTTTTTTTTAAACATTTTGCAAGTCTTGTAGCCAACATGTATAGTTCAGTTTTTGCAGTTGTGAAGCAGTTGTGCTATATGGTTTCTAGCCTGAAATGATGATGATGTGTATCCATGCCATCCCAGCACAAACTGCAAGAAACACTGTTAGCAACATCCGAGTTCCCTGTTTTCCTAGGGGAACCTTGCAACCAGGTTTAGGATGGGCCTTTTAATAAGGACAACCATTCTATATGAGCACGAGAGCTTCCATTGTGCTCATCTGTTTTATTCAAGCACCAAAAGAAACTTTCCTGCTGCTTGTGTCTGGGTGTTGTGGTTGTACTCAAGTATGCTATTTTAATAGTGCCAAGCTGTTTGCAAGAGTACCTCAGAGACAAAGACATTGAAAATACTCTGCAGGAGACTTTGAGGTTTTAAAAAGTACTTTGTATGACTGTTACATACAGATTGAGAGCCAAAACTTGATCAAATGAACACAGCTACAAAAAAAACTTCAGTATTTTGCTCCTATGCATGCTATATCCCTGCCACCAGACCTGATCCAGTGTAGGTCACAGTGGTACGGGCAGGGATTTATGGTTGGAGTCTATGAAACAGCTAAAGTGAGCAAAGAGTATATGCACTCTTTGCATATTTTCAGTTTTCAGATACAGTTTTCTCCTTGGCCGTGTATATTGCAAGCAACTACCTATGTCCTTTCTGGCAGCAGGATGTGGACAGTTTGGCTAGGGTGTCAAGAGCAAGCTTTTCCTTATGGTGATGAGGTGCTGAGGTCTTGCAGACACAATCCTTCTTGTGTTCTGGGAAGGATGGTTTGCCCACTGCCAGGTGTCTTTCAGAGGCATCAGCTACTGTTTCTGACTGAGGATCTCACAGTTTGGCTTTCTCCAATTGAATGCTCCTGTCCATCTCTGGCATTAAGGTGCTGGAAGATGCATCACCAGACATGTTAGTGGGGAAGTAAAGTTATGGAGTCTGCTTCTGAAGTGGATGTTGACAGTAGACCTGTTGCTATAGGTCATTTTACTCAGGGTTTTGTTGAGCATCCCATAAGCTGATCTATGAAATTCTGGAAGGTGTCACAGCTATGCTACCATAGTCATGTGCTGGTCAAGAGGAAGGGCTGAAAGTCTGGTCCGTTGTGATTGACTGCTATTATGTCTAGCAGATGTTACTTGTTCCATTAAAAAGAAAGTGTTTTTTTGTTTTGTTTTGTTTTGTTTTTCCCTCCCTCTTAGGTGGAACGTATTGGGTATTCAAGGAGCCTTACTTAGCCTCTTTGTGGAGCCAATTTACTTCTCTAGCATCATCTTGGGGAGTTTATATCATGGGGATCATCTATCCAGAGCCGTATACCAGAGGATAGCAGAGATAGAAGATCTACCACCTCTTTATACACTCAACAGACCTTTACTTAGTGGCAAGTATCTAATGGAGAAGGCCGTGCCGGTAATTAAGTCTGTTCCAGTAGTAATGTGATTTTGCAGTTCTCAAACCCTTGCAAATTATGTACTGTGAGTAAACTGCTTTCTGGTTACAACAGAGAAGTTATCGTCTAAACCTAATATAGATACTTGGTCAGAAATACCATAGCAAGGACTCTTCATGAGTTAAAAGGTGGAAAGAACTGGAGTATGAACCTTTGGATGCGGTTTCACATAATTGCTATCTGGAGCATGCCCTAGCAATATGTAAGGCAAGTTGAAGGCCCTGGCTTAGTGAAACCTCTTCTCACCCATGAAATAGTGTGCTAGCGCTCACTGTCATTTCTCTTGCCATTGCAGATATTTGTTGAACAGCCACGTCATTAATCAGTATGCCAAGATAGACATATTTGGCTCACAATTTCTAGATCAACAACCAACTAAAAAAGGATGGAGAGAACATTTCAGCTGCCATTGGTTGTATTTTCTTTTTGTCATCAATCTCTGTTGGATGCAGCGATGGCTTTAATTAGCATGGCACCCAACTTATTTGCATGACCCAATAATCATAATATTTTAATTTCCACTTTGTAGGTTAATTCACAAATGCTGTATTCAGAGCCCAGTGGCACATTCTTTGGGAATATTTTTAATGGAGTATTAAATATATCTGACAGACAGCAATATGGCAAGCCCCAGCCAGTGTAGTTAGCGGTTGTCTTTTGCAGCTGCTGTTGAACATTTAAGTACTGTTCTTTGGCTTTGCGCTGATCCTAGGCTCTAGTGGGGCTAAGAGGAATGGCAGTATTTGAATTAACAGGTCATAACTTCTGATTGAGCTGTGACTTTCAACGGGAAGTTCTGAAGTGTCTTAAATTCTAAAACTGATAGTTACAGTAATTCTGTGAAAGCTATAAAACTGAAATCTCTTATCCTCCCTCTTGTTGTGTGCATTGCTTTGTTCTGTAGAGCTTGGCTTTTGGCATGTGTCTGTTTATTTTCCAGGGAAAAAAAAGCTCAGTATTTTAAAGCATGTTTAAAGTTTGACATGAATTTTAAAAATAGATTTAGGGAGGGAGTGGGGAAAAGAGCGTATTGAACAACGAGCATTTCTTTAGATAAGAAAGGTAATTAATAAGGATTCCCTGAACTAGGACATATTAAAATGTTAAGTAACGTATTTGTCCTTATTAGCAACTAAGTAACAGTTACAATACTCACAGTACCAAATATTAAATTGTTGTATGGGCATAGTAGCTGATGTATGGACTGTTTCTGCCTGATTTTGGGGAATTTTTATAAATTCTTCAAGACAGCAGGTTTGGGGTGGGGTGGGAGTTTTTATTACCCTTTTCAGAACACATAATAGTACCTTGTCTTCTTAAAAATCATCTTTCTGAAATATTGTTATCATCTGTTTGCCATGAAATAGCACCATCTGTTTAAACCGTTCAGTTGGGACTTGCTGAGCAGTAGAGAGAGTTCAGAAACATTCTCAGCTGTTGAGTTTTCATGAAAATACATGTCTCAAAAATATATGGGAAGCTGGTTTGGGAGGTTGGGCGGAGAATTGTGTTGATGGATTTTCTTCTACTAGTTCAGTCTTGAAAGCTAGTCTTCTGACCCATGCTGTTGGATTCAGCTGGGGCATTTGTGTAGCTACCCATCTGGTCTTTGATTCACACATTTTACAGTGTATTCTCACCTGGAATAAGCACTGCAGAAATACCTGTCCCCAATTCTATGTTCCTCCTGGTACCACACACACAACTGTGTGATCGTGACTCATTTCTACCAGAGGGATGAACTAAAAGAGAAATAGCTGTCTTTCCCCACTGTCTCACCTGTTTAACTGAAAAAGTACAGTAAAAACTGGGGTTTTTTCCTCTCATAAAACAAATTTTATGTCTGCAGGGACAATTGCATTAAGTCAAAGTCAGACTGAGTTATTGTTACCTACTGCTAAAAATTCTTTTCATCATCTTTCTTTCCTCATAGGAGATTTTCTACTTATACCTCCTTTTGCCAGCAAGTTAAATGTGAACATGCATATCAGAGTAGCTGGTTTTCAGCTAGGGGATGCGGGAAGCCCATATGTTGGTAGAAAACTCCCTCCCCGTGCTGACTCTTGGAAGTCTTGGTTGCAGGACGCAGCCTTTTGGGATGCCTTTAACACCGCAGCACTGAGAGCACATGAGCTCTCTCTGAGAATTGGCCAGCTCACTTGAAGAGAAGACAGGTTCGAATCTTGTGAATTTCTAGAATAATCTGAAAAGGGATCGATTTCTCAAATAGAATGAGGATGATTGTATAAATCAGCCGATAACAAAGTGCCAGTCTGCAGGGTAATCTGCACAGACTCTTTTTGGAGCCATTGTGGGAGGTAGGCACGAAGGAGTTCACCTGGAGTGGAAGTAGGGTGGCAGAGCTCAGCAATCAGAGAATCAGCCCTTGAAAATCCTTGGGAGCGGAAGTCATCAAATATAAGAGAGCTGGTTACATATAAAAGGCAAGCCTTTCATCACTGGAGGCAACTAGCGTGAACTAAATTTCATCAGGCATCTGTCCTTATGGTTCCTGTTGCTGGTAGGTGTGCCTCAGATGCCTGAGGACCTGGGCTAATGGCATCCGCTGGGGCTATGACCACAAAGCAGACAGCAGGCTGGGCCCCAACATGCTCTCCTGTCTGCAACAGCTACTCAACCAAACCCTGAACCCTGCAGTAGTGGCTGCTTTCGTGGACAATGCCTTTTTTCTTAGCTGTGATTATAATATTAATGCAGGCAAAGTTTTCCCTGTTTTGATGTCTGGTCAGTTGATAGTTTCTTATGCTTTAGTTTCTCTAGAGCTTCCCATCTTTTATCAGAGTATTGTCAGAAATTACATTGTTGGCTGTTTTGACCAGTTCCTCGTGGTGCTGCTGACAGGTATTTCCTATTTTGGTTCTTGGCTGAAACATCCTGGAGCAGCGTCACATCTGCTGATTATCTTATCACCAGCGTAAGAATTGTCTTAGGTAAGACCAAGGTCTTAAGGTACAATCCATCCAGCCCAGTACTCTTTTTTTCCACAGGTAGTTAGGCAGTGAAAAGCAAAAGGAAATAGTAAGCCTCTGCAGATACCTCCTGAGAATTGCAGCAGTAATGTGCGGATCAGGGACATCGCAAGTCAGGTATTGAGAATCTTTGTGTTTAGAAATCCTTAATGGATCTTTCATTCATGAACTCCTGGTTTTGTTTTTTGAACTGGTTTAAACTTTTTACCATCTGCAGCCTCCTTTAGTAAGGAGGGCTGTAGGACATGTAAAGATTTGTGCAATGGAATTTCCTTTCTGCTAATTTCATTAGATGCTCCTCAGTGCCCTGTATGATACAGGCTATAAGCAGTTGTTATGGCACTTTTGTCATGGCTTTCAGTTTTCTATACCTCTGCAATATTCCTACATAAGTCCTATTTTTTGCAAGCTGAAAAGTCTTAGTCTGCTTTGTTGTCCCTTGCATGGAGACCCTTCCACGTAAGGATCATCCCTTCCATTTTACAATCACATTTTTGAGATAGTGAGACCAGAGCAGCACCCGATACTCAAGATAAAGCAGCAGTACTGATTTATATGGTGGTATCATGATATTCTGTTCAGTTCCGTGATCCTTCAGTAATAATTCCTAACATTCACTTTGCTTCCTTTGATTACTGTTGATCATTGACCTGACCTTTTGGTAGAACTGAATATTAGAAACTAAAATCTCATTCCTGAATGCTAATATCCAGCTCCAAGTCCAGCACTCCTTATATAAAGTTGCTTTGTTTTTTCCTCGTATGTGTTACCTTGTATTTATCTGTGAGGAATTTCATCTGCCTTTTTATTGCTCAGTCACCCAATGTTGTGAGCTTTTTTGCTGCTGGTCTTTGCAATTGCTTCTCTTATTTACCTTCTTAAATAATTTAGTATCATCACCAATCTTATTCACCTCATTTGTTCCCCCCTCCCCCCCCCCACTTTCCAGGTCTGCACAGAGCTTGAGGGTCTCCAGCTGTGTTGGCTCTTCCCAAGGAGACCGTCTTCATCCAGGTGCCCATTAAGTCTGTTTTTAAGGTAGACATTGAACAGACAGGCCTTCTACTCCCTGGGCTCTGTAAGAATTAGTGTCACACTGGCCACCTCCAGTCTTCAGTTACTAAGGCAGTTTTTTGTTGAGTCTTTCCCAATATTGTTGTATTTACATCTGTGCCCAGTAGGGTGGTATCGTAGTTCCTGCAGCCTTCCTGGTGCAGATGTCATGTTTATTGACTGGTAGTTCCCTGGCACACCTCTAAACTCCTTAAAAATTGGAGTTGCATTGGCCACCTTTCATCCTGGAGAACTTGTGTGGTTTGTGATGAGAGGTTATGTACCATGACTGCTGTTCCTGCTGCCTCGTCTTTAGTTTCCTTAAACGCGGTTGAATATTGTCTGGGTGCCATAACCAGTGTTTGCTTACTTCATACGCATATCCTAGAACTATTTTTACTGGCACCTCAATTTGAGATGGCTCCTCTGGCACGTTGCCTGTGAAGAGGGGCTCTGGCCTGGGAACCCACCCACCCTTTTTGCAAAACATTCATTCATTTTTTGTACACAAGAAGACTTCAGTCACCACAGCAAGAGTGGTTATTATATGTGTCATGCCTCAGCACTCCTCTGACTGCTGTCTACATTTGCATTTTTTATATTTTTTTTTTTTAACAAAAATAAATCCTTCAGCAGAACCTTTGGTGATTTTTTTTTGCTGTTTCCTTGGTACCTTATCCTCCCGTTCACATTGGTGTTTTTCAGCTCTTTATCTCCTTTTTAATGAAGCTTTTTTGAGCTCTGTCCTCAAAGAACTGTCAAGCTTTATTATTTATATAGGCGCAAAGAGCTGTGACCTTTGCTTTTGCTTATTATACCCCATTATAATAATACTCAACAATAAGTTCTGAGCGATGGTCTCT